>NC_140922.1:3919399-4215045 GCF_045865225.1 Trachurus japonicus
GTCTCTGAACCCCCTCCTCTCAGCCTGCTGCTGTGATGGAGGTCTAGTCTCTGAACCCCCTCCTCTCAGTCTGAACCCCCTCCTCTCAGTCTGCTGCTGTGATGGAGGTCTAGTCTCTGAACCCCCTCCTCTGTGTCTCCTGTCCAGCTCCACCTCAAGTTCTGCTACGAGGCCGTGTTGAAGCATGCCGAGCACGTCCTGCAGCGCCACGGCATCACCACGGCGACCTGCAGCAAGAGCACCAACGCTGCAGCCGCAAAGGTTAGTCTCCTGCTCCGGTCACAGCTACATGGCTGTCATGTAGTTTCCTTCTAGTCTAGTTCTGCTGTCGTCATGGCAGCACTGACTTGACTTCAACTGGACTTTACACAGACGTCCAAGTGTCACGTTCACTTTGTGATCTGGACTCACAGACGCAGAAGTGTAACAGTAGTTTAAAGGAATAGCTCACCAAAAAATAAATTCAGACTCCCCCTCATGCTGATGAATACTCTGGAGTAGTTTTTTATTCCTCAAAGTGCATCTGGAGACCTGGGAGGGGCGTTCAAAACTTTATATGAGGGTCAACAGCGCCCGACACAAAAACGTCCATAAAACTACACAAAAACCCTTTAACATTCCTCCATGCTGCTCGTCCACTGCAATCCAAGTGTCCTGAAGGGAGATAGTCCAGAGTTTACCTGGAACAATGTCATTTAGGACATTTCTACAGCCTAAACCTGCTGTATTGTGCTCTGATGTCATGTGAACGCATGTGAACGCGAGAGCGCGGCACCAGGCAAATTCAATCCAGGACTGTTGAGGCTGTAAAAATGTCCTAAATGAGGTAGTTTGCAGTGAACTCTGGACTATCTCCCTTCAGGACACTTGGATTGCAGTGGACGAGGTTGAGGGTTAGGAGGGGGGGGGGGGGGCAGTCCAAGTAATTTGACATATTTGAGCATTTTATAAAAAAGTAACATTTTATAATGTGGTTATTCAGTTATTAGCTCAGTTACTGTTTGGGGAAAGTAACTAGTTACTAGTACATTCACTTAAAGGGGAATTGCTGTTTTTTTACAATCTGGAGCTTATTTCTAGCATATGATCATTTACTCACCCAGGTAACTTTGGTGTCATTACAAGTTGTTCCGATGAAATGAGCTCCAGCCGAGAGCCGCGTATATCCGTATAGTGCGAGAACACGGGGCAGCGGGATGATTATTATCAGAATGAGCCGGGTGGCGCTCAGAGATGACATCATCCAGGTCAGAGGTCAGCAGGTCAACCTACAGACCCCAGATGTTGATAACAGCTAACCCCGGACTCAGAGGGGAATAGCACTAGCCTATCACAACTAAATATTGGTGAAATGAAGGAGTTTCACAGCAGATAATGTGTTATTTAGAGGCTGCATTCTGCTGCCCCGTGTACTCACATTATACAGATATACGCGCCTCTCGGCTGGAGCTCATTTCGTCGGAACGACTCGTAAGGACACCAAAGTATCTGGGTGAGGAAAGGATCATATTTTATGCTAGAAATAAGGTCCAGATTGTAAAAAACGGTAATTATCCTTTAAAGTGACCTGCTGATGTTAGTGTAAATGATGTAAAACAAATCAAGTTTAAAAACAACATCAGTAGCTTCTGGAGTTGACTCTGTCTCTCGTGTCTTCCTGTGGTCTGACCTCTGCCCCCCCCCCCCACTCCGCCCCCCACTCCGCCCCGCCCCCTGCAGCCTTACTCCAGACAGGAGTCCCAGCAGGACCTGGTCCTGGGGGGGGACATGCCCATCAGCTCCATTCAGGCCACCATCGCCAAGCTGAGCATCCGGCCGCCCAGCGCCACCGACCCCGCCATGGAGGAGGAGGAGGGGGGGGGCTCCTTCCTCCCAGACTTCCCCTCCCTCCCCGACGTCCAGCCGCTGCAGGACCCCTGCCCCCCCCCCTCCTCCTCCTTCAGCCCCCCTCTCTCCTCCCCCGCCCACTCTCCACCTCCACCCAACGGGCTGGACGCCGCCTCCCCCTCCCCTCCGGCGGCCAATCAGCAGCCGCTCCCCGAGGCGGCGCCCAGCGTCAGCCCGCCCCCCCCCTCCTCCCTGGAGCTGCTGGCCTCTCTGACCCCCGAGGCCTTCTCCATGGAGGGGGGGGGGCGAGGGAAGCAGCGGGTCACCAAGCAGAGCTTCCTGCAGCCGGCCGAGGGCCAGGGTCTCCACGGGACCCGGGAGGACCAGGAAGACGACCCGCTCAGCAGCCTGGACCCGCTGTGGAGCCTCAACAAGTTCTGAGACGCTCCTCTCACCCCCCCCACACCCCCCGCCCCCCCACACCGGGCGGCGCCGGGCCTGTAGCTTTCTAATCTCGCTTCTAGAAGATAAAATAAAACCCAACACGCTGAATCCTGGAGCGTGAGACGAGCAGCGGTGTAGAACCAGATGTGCCTGGTGGCAGACGGATTCGGGTTTCTCTTTTTCTTTTTCTTGGGGAGTTTTGGTGTCCCTCCGCTGCTTTAGGGGGCGACACCAACACACTGGCTGAACTCCTCCATCAGCGGAGGCTTGTGGGACCAGATCACTATGCACTCGTCTGCTGTCGCTCTCTGCTGCTTCTCTCTACACCGACGTGATGGACGAACCTGTTCTGCACTTCCAGCACCTGATCTGGGCACAGCCACAAACTCTAAACTAAACTAAGTTCCCAGCATGCACTCCATGATCACGGCCTGGCCGAGGCACCGCCTTCACTCACCGTTTTAATGACTGGAACTAACGTCCGCGTGGAGCCGAAGGAGCCGGGCGGAGCTATTTTAAAGAAGAAAACACACAAAAAACACACCCCTCGGTTCAATCGTCGTCACGGTAACACAGAGCATCATACCAATCAGCACGTCTTAACAAGTTTGATTATTTTTTCTTCGTCTGTAACACTGTAAATATCTTAAATAAAGTTAGACTATTCCAAAAAATGAAGAAAATGTCACTAATCATTCATCATTGTAAAAAAGAAAATCTCCAATAAACCCAGTAGACAGAAACGTGTGTGTGGTATCAAAGCCTCTTTATTGGAAAATTAGTACAAAGTCTTGCGCTTTTTCATGTTACAAAACAGTAAATAAGTTACCTCCACCACTACAGCCTGCGTAGATTGTAGCCTGCCAACGAAGGGAGGAGGTCGGGGGGGAGAGGGGCAGAGAGGGAGAGGGGGGGGGGCAGACAGGGAGCTGGAGATTCTGCTTTTGTTTCCTTTAGCATCTGATTTTCCCGTGACACCTGAGAAACTACACACGTGGTGATTTGTCCGGTTCAGGCGGCTGCTGGAGAATCAGACTCAGACCAGGTCAAACATCTGGTTTCTGTGTTCTAGTTTTTCTTTTCTTTCTTTTCTTTCTTTTCTTTGTTTCCTGCTTTAACGACGACTCCTGACGGGCTGCGACGGTCAGACTTTAGACTACTGTGATGGATATGGTTTTGTTACCAAGGCCCGGTCCATATGTGATGAACCAACACATTCATAAGAAGCTACGATTCGACTGAAGCTGCTACACCAGCCCTCCCTCCTGCCTTTAAAGGAACAGTTCAACATTTAGGGAAATCCAGTAGTTTTACTCGCTTTCTGGATTGATTGACAGCTCTATTCCATCATATGATTATTTATATCACAGTGTTGCACCATGTTCTGGGTCAGTGGACGTTACTCTGTACACCTGCTGTCTCCAGGTCAGTTCTGTTTGACCTCTTGTGGTGTTTTCAGTCTCTAAAGAAGGTGAGAATTCCCACATACCCCCCACTTCCCACATAGGCAGTGAATGCAGCATTCAGGTCGACAGAAACACAACAGACAGTGTTGTCGTGTACTGTACAGAGTAACATCCATGTGTTCAGGCTTGAACACAACACAGTGAAACAGCTGCTGGGACGTTTAGCACAAACACTAGTGACAGGAAGAGCAGTAACCAAGTCTATCAACAGCACATACACACTGATGTAAAAAAAAAAGACCCAATGTTTTGTGCTTCACCACTTCTTGGTTATTACTAATAACATTCTGGTTGCCTGGGAACTGGTCAACCCAAGAAAAAGTCCCATTACATAACCTCTGTGAAGACAGCACAGTCATTTTAGTATCAGTTAGGCAAATTGAAGTTAATTATTTAATTGTTCAGCAGTAATGAGCTGTTTTCTCTCCTCAGATGGAACTGTTGGTTTCTCTACAGGAAAACAAACCTGTGATATTTTTGGTGAGTTTATGCGATAGTTCAACATTTTGGCAAATTCTCCCATTGACATAATCCCTATAGTCTTACCAGTGCAAGCTGTTTTTAGATCAGCGGGGCAGAGACGTGAGCTCTGCATGGCATAAGGTATTTTTGCCTTTCCCTCATCAAACTCATCAAATACACAATCCAACAACTCCAAAACGCTCTGGTGGACAAGTTGTGACCTGCACATTCACCACGCAATAAAAAGTAATAATGTAACGTTATGAGACAGAGTTGTTTTTGAGGCAAATGCGTAGCCGGAACTACATTCCAGACACGGCTACTGGGCCGAGTAATTTTAAAAAGTAGTGAGTATTTGCTTCATGTACACATGATTATTTCATATCTTGGCAAATGTGCAGGGAATGGCAAAAGTACTGTGTTGTGAGCAGCTCGCGTCTCTGCCCCGCTGATCTAAAAACAGCTTGCACCAGAAATTAAAGGTGATGAACCTACTCCTAGGCGAATTTGCCAAAATGTTGAACTATCCCTTTAAAAACAGTTGTTCTGAAAGTTTACCTCCAGAAACTACTCGGTCAGCTGCTGCTAATCACACGTGATCTGTTAACCGTTCTGTCTCTTGATTGAAACAAAGATGGCAGCCGGCGGCCGCCTGATTGGACCACAGTTTAACTTGAGTTTAAACTTGTAGTAGAACTTCTTGTTCAGCAGCTGCAGCATCTGGGTGTTTTCATCCAGATGCTGCAGCATCTGGATATGTTTTCATCCAGACGACCAGGAGAGTCTAAAATCCTTTAGAGAAGCTGAAGAAGCTGTTTTCTGGCTTTGTGTTCCCACCCCGAACCGTTAGCTTGACTCCACCCCAGGGAGTAAATAAACGTTATTTCCAAAAAATGTTTTCACTGTAGCTTGAAGTTAAATTCACATTTCTAGAAAACAGAAGTTTAAAAGGCAAAAATCTAAGCGCTAACACGTTTTATCCGTTTCTAAACTTCTCTGGACTACTGTTAACAGAAAACACAAAGCTAAAACATGAACACGGGTCCAGAGCAGCTCGCAGGTCGCAGGTCGCAGGTCTGGTGTGTGAACACTGACACTGCTAACAGAGAGAAACAGGTTGATGCTGCATCCTGCTGAAACCAGACCTGTGACCCCGTCACGTCGACTCGCTGCACCTCCACCTGTCCTGTGCGTTAAGCCGACGTTGGTGTGTGAGTGGACATGTGTGTCAGAGGGTTAATAGTGCGTTGGGTTAGCGCTGCGATGCTGTGGGGGGTTGGAGGTCTGGGGGTCTGCGGGTCTGAGGGTCTGTGGGTCTGGGGGTCTGTGGGTCTGTGGGTCTGAGGGTCTGAGGGTCTGAGGGTCAGTGGGTCTGTGGTACAGGGTCTGAGGGTCTGAGGGTCTGTGGTACAGGGTCTGTGGGTCTGAGGGTCAGTGGGTCTGTGGTACAGGGTCTGTGGGTCAGTGGGTCTGAGGGTCTGAGGGTCTGTGGGTCTGTGGGTCTGAGGGTCTGAGGGTCTGTGGGTCTGAGGGTCTGTGGGTCTGTGGTACAGGGTCTGTGGGTCTCACCCTCTGGACTACATTCAACACAGACTGAGGGTCATGGAGGAGCAGGACCACACAGGAGAGGTAATAAAGTTCAGATTTTAATGGCAGTGAATATGAAATGACTTGAACTCAACTAATCAGTAGATACTCAAGACTTAAACATGCATAAAACTCTCATTGGTTAAAACATCTATTCATTTGAAAAATATATCAATTTATAATATTTGCTAATAAATCATGGGATCTTCCAGCTGCTCTTCCTTTTCCTACCAACTATTAAACTCTGAGCTCAGAGAAGGAAAAGCAGCGGAACAAGGAAAGTGAAGAGAAGATCCAGTCCAGTTATTCATCCTTCTGTAAAAGCCTTTAAAGCTCTAATCATTTTATTATGACTCATTTCTTCTCTATTCCCAACGTCACTGTTAACGCTGTTTGTGTAGAACAATGTTGTGCTCAGCTCTTTCTTGTCTTTGTTTGTATTTTACTTTGTAAATGTATTATTAAATCTTGAGTATTTATTGATTGGTTATTAGTTGATTCATTTGATGCCTATTCCAGAAAGCTGCTGTGTTGTGCTGCGACGTCGCTGCTCCTCCACGCCAACATGGTGGATGATTCCTCATCCATTCTGGATGTGGATGTTGTTGACTTCCTCTCAGCAGGTCACAGTTGTGACTACAGTCACATGGTGGCTAACCCTGACCTGGGATCAGCCTTCATTCTGTCAAACACCAGAAACCGTTTCATTAAAATAAAGACTGACTCAATATAAAATTAAAATATTCGACAGTCAGGTCTAAGACCAATGTTACTATGGTAACAATCAATGACAGCTGTGAAAACATGGCTCCTGATAGAACAGTGATGAGAAGAGACAAAGGTTTGTTCCTTCACTCACGGACTAAAATCTCCTTCAAAACCACTTTGGTCTGAATGTGTCTGATCAGACCAAAGTCTAAATCTAGAAATTCACCTGTTGGACAGTTGCTTTGATTCCTGGATCCATGAATCCACTGATGATTGCAGCTGGAATGAAACTGAGCACTTCATTTGTCAAATAACTGCTCAGAGTAGAAAGTGGACGTATGAAGAGTCTTCATGTCTTTGTTGCCTCTTCAGAGAGAAAAGGAGCAGGTTGGAATAAAACTCTAGAGTTTCTCTAGACTAGAAAACCCAGCGTGACGCAGCTCTGTCATCGTTTGGGACCGTTGAGTTCAACCGGTTGTTACTTGACCGTGATTTGTAAAAGAATCTCTAAAGGGCACAGTTTAGATTTTTAAAAAAGGGAAAGAAGCGGTTGCCGATGTAAACACGACGTCAGCATCGTCGTCCAATATTCAAGCTGTTTGTAAAACGGAGGTAGCCTGATGATAAGGTAACTAACACCTCAGTGTTTCCAGTATCACCAAGATAAGCAGTGCCCCCCCCCCCTCTCCTCCCTCCCCCCACACACACACAGAGAAACAATCACCATCTTTACATTTATCTCCACATCATTAGACTGTGGTTAAGCCAGGATTAGCCGTTCACAAACAAACTGTTATTTAAAAAGGTACCGCTAATAAATAATAGATTTATACATATAAAAACAGCCCCCGCCCCGCTGGAGGGAGGGGCACTCTGTACAGCCCCCGCCCCGCTGGAGGGTCAGTCTGTACAGCCCCCGCCTCGCTGGAGGGAGGGGCAGTCTGTACAGCCCCCGCCCCCTGGAGGGAGGGGCAGTCTGTACAGCCCCCGCCCCGCTGGAGGGAGGGTCAGTCTGTACAGCCCCCGCCCCCTGGAGGGAGGGGCAGTCTGTACAGCCCCCGCCCCCTGGAGGGAGGGGCACTCTGTACAGCCCCCGCCCCGCTGGAGGGTCAGTCTGTACAGCCCCCGCCCCCTGGAGGGAGGGGCAGTCTGTACAGCCCCCGCCTCGCTGGAGGGAGGGGCACTCTGTACAGCCCCCGCCCCGCTGGAGGGGCAGTCTGTACAGCCCCCGCCTCGCTGGAGGGAGGGGCAGTCTGTACAGTATCACCACACCTCCCTCAGAGCAGTCTGGGCGTCTTGTTCTCAGCAGCTTCACCATAAAAAAACATCTACAATCATTCAGTTCTCTCTCTCTCACACACACACACACACACACACACACACACACACACACACACACACACACACACCTATATAACTGCTCAGCTCACCAACAGGCCGTCGACCCGTCAGACTCACCGGGAATATTAAAAAATAAAGACAGTTTTATCTGGTGGGGGGGGGGGGGGTCAGTGTATAAGCCCCACCCGTGTCAGCAGCATAAAGGGCAGAGCCACCAAAAACAAACACACATTCACACACACACAAAGCACAGACTGGTGAGCGGTGAGAAGCTCCTGGTTCAACGTCAGTTCATCAGTGTTGGGGGTGTTGGGGGTGTTGGGGTGTGACCCCCCCCCCGGTAGAATGCAGCAGGTTGCACAGTGTTCAGCTGTTCTCCGTCCACACACACACACACACACACACTCCTGTTGATTGATACAGATCACAGCGTGGCCGTGTGCGGGGAACGCTCCACGCCGTCATGGAAACAAGGAGCCTGGGAAGGTTGGAGTGATGGAGAGGGAAAGTCTGTTCTGTCTGTGTGGGGGGGTGTCCCCCCCCCCACCATCCTCCTCCTCCTCCTCCTCCTCTTCCTCATGGTCCCCCCTCAGTCCAGCTTCTCCAGCACCGAGGGGACGTAGACCAGACTCAGCTCGCTGCCGAAGTCACAGACGATGGCGGCGTTGTCCAGCACCAGCAGCTGGCGGACGCCCTGACCGTCGCTGCTCTGGCCCAGGTAGACCGTCTGCAGCAGGTCCCCGAAGTTCAGGTCCCAGAAGGACACGCAGCCCTGGCCCCCCGTCACCAGGAGAGACTCGGAGATCACCCCCAGACTGGCCCCGCAGCCCACCTCCTGGTGGAGAGGGGAGAGAAGGAAACATCACACACATCATTTAGCTACTGGTTTGTTTATTACATGTTAAAAAGAAAACTCCTGTCACCAAGTCAAGCTGACATGTTCAGGGGTTTTTTTGTTAAACTGGGGGGGGCAGGATTTGTTTTGAAAACAACCCTACAGCTCCCAGTATCTTTGACCAATCAAATCTCTTCTAGTCTGGGGCTTCCTGATTGGTTGAAGGGTTGGTCCTATCAGACCAGGAGGACAGAGTAGGGCCAGTCTATATTTAGTCCAATTTTATTTGACTTCTCTTGGTGGTTTTATTATGTTGTTGTCAGGCAATTCTATCTGATATGTTTTTATTTCTGCTGTACAGCACCTTGTAACTCCTTAAATAAATAAAGTTATTATTATTATTATTATTATATTAATTCACTGGTATCTTTTAATGCAAGGTCCTATTAAACACACCCAAAGGTTCCAGCTGTTTTTACTGAACTTTCCTTTTTATCATTAAAGGGACAATGAGGAGTTTCTATTCAGTTATAAAAAGTCTGATATTAATGTGGATGAATCTCCGTTACCACTTGTTAATGGTCCATTTTAGATAAATCTATGGTTTTGTCTCTATGGTTATTTTGTTATTATTAGTGGTGGTGGAAATGCTGGGCGAGCCGACCAGCGTTTCCTTCGTGGTGAGTCATGAGAATAACGCCGCGGAACTACGACGGTATGTGATCGTCTTCCAACCTCTGACTTTAATTCTTGATGAATGAAAACATGAGTCTGTCTTGCACCGGTCAAAGAATTTCACGGTGCGGAGGCTCATAAATGTAGTGGGAAAACACTTCGCTTTTCCAAAACTCCTGGTTGTCCCTTTAAGGCAATTTAAAACCCTAATCTTATCTTATTCTACCACCAACTGCTCCTGTTTTTAATTGACCCATCTCACTGACTGCTCATTTATTTCTTATGTCATCTTCTGTTACTTTTACTTTCCTCCAATACTGTATACCTGATGTGTTGATTATGTATCTTGAATGTACTTCTTTGTCTGTGTTTGTATTGTAAATGACATAATTTCACATACAGTATCTATTCCAATAAAAGTTGTAAAATTCACAAATCAACCCACTTCACCAATTTATGAGCCATTATGTTCACATATATGTATATATATCACACTTTGACTGATAAATGTAACAGTCAGACCGACGAGCTGTTCCAGGTTTCAGTGCATAAAGACGCTGGTTGGTATCAGAAGTTACCACAGCCTAACCACATACTGACGGGTCAGCGGGTCAGCGGGTCAGCGCTCCAGTACCTGCTGTATGGAGTAGAGCTTGATCCCAGTGCTGCGGTCCCAGATACAGATCAGGTCATCCAGTCCCGAGCTGATGACGCACGAGGTGGTGCAGACCAGCGAGGTCACGTCGCCTCGGTGACCGTAAACGTGGCTGACGCGGCTCCCCGTCAGGACGTCCCACAGGCAGATGGCGCCGTCCTGCCCGCCGCTCGCCAGGACCATGGTCTGAGAGACACAGAGAGGAGTCAACACCAGGGGAGACGAGACCGGTCCCATCACCAGGGGAGACTCTGCTGTGTCTCAGTTCAATACTACACTGTCATGGATGGATGGATGGATGGATGGATGGATGGATGGATGGATGGATGGATGGATGGATGGATGGATGGATGGATGGATGGATGGATGGATGGAGGGATGGATGGATGGAGGGATGGATGGATGGATGGATGGATGGATGGATGGATGGATGGATGGATGGATGGAGGGATGGATGGATGGATGGATGGATGGATGGATGGATGGAGGGATGGATGGATGGAGGGATGGATGGATGGATGGATGGATGGATGGATGGATGGATGGATGGATGGACTTACCTACAGCTTCTGTAGTGCACAAAGTGTTGTTTCAAATCTAATACAGTTGTTGTGCACTTACCAGAAGCAGCGACTGCAGTGGTTGCCAGTCTTTTCTTGTGAACACTATTATGGGCTGTTAACACATCTACTGGCTGGTTCTGTTGGTTATTTCAATTAGCAATAATAAACTCTTTACTGGTCCTTTTTTGTGCTTGTGTGCGCCACCTGTTTAATGTGAGGTGGCGATCACGCCACTGGCTCTCTCTTACCGGCAGAGAACACTGATCTACCGGTATGTTGAGTTACATGATTTCTACTCCACTACGTAGCCAAGACCGCGGTCACTGAGGGTATGAAGGATCCAGGCTCTTACAGTACACTGCATGTTGACATACTTGTCATTTGAGACACACTTAGATGCTTAAAACACTTAGTTTAAGTATGGAAGTATGAGTGTCATACACATACTACCCGTGTGAGTGTGTGTGTGTAGAGGGGGTGTGTGATACTGACCTGGTCGATGTAGATGGCTGTGATCCCTCCAGAGTGACCCTGCAGGGTGAAGAGGCAGCACGAGTCCTCCAGACGATAAATCTGACACATCAACAGAATCAAAGTTTTATGCACTTGAAACAAAAATAAAAGCATGGAGGACTTTAAAGGGATAGTTCAAATTGGCACATTGGCCCATTGCCATAACCCCTATAGTTTTAGGAGTAGGTTTGTTACCTTTAATTGTCGGTGCAAGCTATTTTTAGAACGGCGGAGCAGAGCCGTGAGCTGCTCAGAGCTACGCTACGGAGGCTCATTATGGGATTTCTTGGTTTCCCTCATCAAACTCATCAAATACACAATCCAACAACTCCACAACGCTCTGGTGGACAAGTTGTGACCTGCACATTCACCACGCTATGAGATAATAACACAACGTTACCACACAGAGTTGTTTTAGAGGGAAATACAGAGACTGTTGCTGAAAAACTGCCCCGACGGGAACACGCATCAGTGGTTTTGCATGAATTTGCCTCGAAAAACAACTCTGTGTTGTAACGTTCCGTTATTATCTCATAACCTCCGTAGCTCTGAGCAGCTCACGGCTCTGCTCCGCCTTGCAACAACAATTAAAGGTAACAAAACTACTTCTAAGACTATAGGGATGGCAATGGGACAATTTGCCAAAATGTTGAACTATCCCTTTAAACAGGAAGTGTGTGTGTGTGTGTGTGTGTGTTACCCGGACTGTGTGGTCCTGGCTGCCGGTCACCACCCTCCCGGCGGCTGCTCGCAGCACCGTGATTGGCTTCTGGTGAGCACACTGTATGGAGCGAGTGAGGTGGAGGCTGATCACGTCCTCACTGCTGTAACAGGGGGACGGGGGCATGCTGCCTCTGGGGGGGCCTGCAGGAGGGGGGGGCAGTGTTATCAACAACACAGCAGAGAGCAGCGTGTTCTGCTCTAACGCAGCCACATGTCTCACCTCGGTACTGCAGCAGACCCACAGGTTTGTTGATCTCCACAGTGAAGAAGTCCAGAGAGCCGTTGAGCCGAGCCGCTACGATTCTGACCAGGACCAACACATGATCAACACTCTGATTCACACAGTTACTGTATTTAGGTGACAAGATAACAAGCTGCTGGTACATTCATTTACACACCGATCAGACATAACATCATGACCACCTGTCTACTATTGGTTTTGTCTCTTTTGCTGTGTGTTGTGACAGCTTTCTATCAGAAGCAGCAGCAGTAGCTGGTCTGTTGGATGGGAGCACACGGGCCAGCCTTCTCTCCCCACATGTATCACCAAAAGTCTCTTGAGGTATCTAACAAAGAAAACTATGGACCAGTAAAGTTTTACTTTTATTTTAAATATTTGTACCCTGAGGTTTCTCTGGTTTTTTCCCTGTTAAAAGGGTTTTCCTGGGAGTTTTTCCTCAGTGGATGTGAGGGTCTAAGGCCAGAGGATGTTGTTATCATGCTGTGTAAAGCCCTTTGAGACAAACTGTTGGTAAAAATGGGCTATACTAATAAAATGTGTCTTGTTTTATTTTTACGCTCAACATACAGATGATATCATGATGTGAGCCCTGTGTTGTGGTAAAAAAGAAAAAGATTGTTGATTTGGTGGAAACGCGGCTCTACAGGCGGGGCCCAGATGGAATGCAGGGCCTGATGAATTGTTATTCAGTTTTATTCACTTCACCTGTCAGTGTCATAATGTTCTGTATGTGTCTGTGTCTGTGGTGTGGAGACCAACGACTCCTTGTGGTTTCATCAGTGTTGACATAATAAACCTCTGTAGTAGTGGAGTGTTTCTGTGTGTGTGTGTGTGTGTGTGTTTCACCTGTTGTTGAGGAAGGCCAGAGCTGTGATCCCCGAGACGCCGTCGTCGCTACTGCAACGTAACGAGCCCTCCACGGCGTCCCACAGCTGTCAACACATGTACAGTCAGTCACTTTACAGTCACACAGCACTGGGATCAGTTTAGTTGATGTTCTCATTAGGGCCGGGACTCCATTAAAAAAAAAAATCTAGTCTTTGTAATTAATTCATCGAAATTAATTGCATTTTTAATCACATATATAACACAACATTTGATACATACAGATGAAATGGTCTTTCCTGCCACTACACTATGATGATTACTGTATTTAACTACTTAAACTTGAACTCAGCCTGATGAAAACATTAATAAAACTCAGTAGCCAATCACACAGCAGCTCCATGGGACAGGTCAGGAGTCAGCTCTGAGGCTGAAGTCCTATAATAATAATGAGATGCAGCGTGAGACACTGACAGGTCTGTAGCTCCGTCTTGACCACATGTCAGCTGTTCAGCTGCAGCAGAGGAAACTCCGCTGTTCTCCACGCCACCACGACCAGTGCTTTTTAAAAAAAAATGTAAAGCTCCGGTAGCGAGCGGCTAAACTACGGCAGGATACTGTAAACCAGCGCGGATCAGGTGTGTTTATCAGAGCCTGGTGGCCGGGTCGGTCTGAGCTGCCGTCAGGCTGCAGTAAAACTCCTCAGGCAGCTCAGTGTCGGCGGCTTTTTAACTGGTTAAATAATTGTGCTCCAGTATAATCAGGAGCCTGAAACTCATCCAGTGTGAAACGATTAAAATGATAAAATGATAAAATGATAAAATGATAAAATGATAAAATGATAAAATGATAACCCATCTTAACGTGTTCACCTCTAGTTTACCGCTGCTCCTTCCAGCAGCGATCAGGTTCCCTCTCAGCTCCATGGCCCACACCGAGCTCTCCCAGTCGGCCGTGGCCTGCGCCCCCGCTGCCGAGGCCCTCTCCTGGGGCGGGGGTCCGGCCGCGTCCCCTAGGCTGGGGCTTCTTTGGAGTTTAGCTCCTGAGGGGGGCGAGGAAGAGGCGGAGGAAGGGGAGGGGTAGGCGGAGGGCGAGGGCGGCTCGTGCTCCATGTAGGCGCGCTCCACCAGCCCCCCGAAGTCGAAGCCCCCCCTGGGCGGGGCGGGGAGGTGCGAGGGCGGCTGGGAGGTGAAGTTGGTGTCGATGAGCGGGGTGAGGTCGGGCTGGTCCGTGAACAGCGTGGGCCGAGCCGGGGCCGTGCGGCGCCTCAGCGGGTAGCCCTCGTCCTCGGGGAGGCCGTGGCCCCCCAGGGAGCGGTCGCAGCCCTCCGAGCCCAGACCCTCCTGCTCCACGCCCCCGCTCATGCTGTCCCAGCCGTCCCTCTGGTCCCAGCAGCCGCTGCTGCTGTTCCGCCTCAGCCTGAAACCCACACACAGCCCCCAGGGTTAGATACAGAGCTGCAACTATTCATCCATTAATCGCACAATAATCGATTATTAGATTAATTGACGTCAACTATTTTGATAATCGAATAAATAATAATAAAGAAATAATAAGAAAAAAAAGTCAAAATTCTCTGATTTCAGCTTTTTAAATGTGAATATTTCTGGTTCCCTTTTTCCTTTATGACAATAAACTGAGTATCTCTTTGAAAACAAGACATTGTCAAACAACTAATCAATTAATCGTTTGAATAATCGACAGATTAATCGATAATGAAAATAATGGTTAGTTGCAGCAGATACTGACAAAGATAAACTGCTGATGTAAGTGTCAGTCAGTCAGCAGAGACAGATGTTTAATGTTCATTTAACAACCGAGTCACAGTCACAAGAGAACTCTGACACCTTTATTACTAAATTATAAAATGTCCCACTCTGTATTTATCTTTGTTTCAATTCGTCAATGATAATAAGTAAAGTAATAAGTAAAGTATTTAAAGGGATAATGATGATGATGATGAAAAAGGTTTGTTTATGTTGCGGGGCTATAAAAATAGTAAATATGTCACAATATTCATCCATCCATCCATCTAGGTTCTATCTGTTAAACTAGACAGAGCAGGAATTTAGTTCTGGAAAACAAAAATCATATAAAAATACATGTCATGAAACAAACTTGTCGGTCTGACCCGTGGTTTGGGATGACGGTGAGACAGTCTCCAGTCTGAGCGTCCCACACACGCATCTGTCCTGCCAGGCAGCAGCTGGCCAGCAACATCCCGTCACTGGCCAGACACTCGATGTCCTGCAGGACCACAAAGAACCACAACGCACCTGATCAGTTGGAAATCAAGACATTTTCACCACCTTAAAGCTTCAAACTCCATCTGATTCTTCTGACTCTCCTGTGCTACTCTATCTATTATTTATAGTATTGATGAGCAGGTGACTGTTTATTCTTTAGTCGTCCAGTGACCTCCTGTTTTTGTTCTTCTTCTTCCTCTGGTGAAATTCTCACAGTCATTTAAAACGACATTGTGTTATGTGAACTTATCAACACTGGTTCATCTGAAATGTTTTCTCTCTCCTTATTTCTTAAAAAACAAACAGATTTCAGGCTCCACCAGACTGTCAGGATGCTGATGCCCTCTCCCTCCCCCCTCTGCCCCCGTCCCTGGACTGTCATATGCACTATACTGTAGGCACATAGGTGATTTTATATATTATATTTTATTTTCTACAGCATTAATTGATTGATTATTCTTTTTTTCCAATCATATTAACTCATTGAGTGCCGCGCTCCTTTCCAAAGTTTTAGTCAAGTGTACCGGCAAATTAGACCATATTTGACTTTTTATTTTAGAGCCATAGTGTATTCTATATTATTGCCACCAACACATACTGTAGCTCATTTGAAAGGTTTAACTTTATCCTTCAAATGGCCACAAACCGTTTGTTTCTACGTGCCTCCGTTCCTGAGAAAAGTCAAGCTAAACATGGCTGGGTTTCACCAAAATCCCTCCTTTTTTTCTAGAAAAGGAGATAGAGCGTCTTTTATGAAAGGTGCGCTGTTTGTGCCTGTCGCTCTTCTGACACTCGCATTTCTGGATCAAAGGGCTCGTATAAGATAAATATACACAACAATTGTTGTTCTATTCACAAAACCACCATCGGGGGCGGGGGGGGCGCCACTAAACAGCAATAACACAGACGCACCGTGCCGTGTCACAGCCTCTCGCCGCGGAACGTGAGGCTCTGCCGGCCACAGCGGCTCGCGAACACCGGTCCCGCCGGTGGTCGCGGTCCTTCTGTGGTACGGGTCGGTGGTGCCGGTCTGCTTTGGTCCAGAGACCATCAGATTTTACCGCGGGAGGACTTTGGGGAGGACACGGTGTTGCTCCAGATGAAGACCGGGCGGGACAGTGGGCTGAGAGCTTCCTGGTTCAGCTCCCAGCTGCTGCAGCCTCGCGGGTGAGAGCGGAGCAGCAGCGGCGCAGCAGCGGAGCAGCTGCGCTGCATCTGCATGCAGAACTCCGTTTGCAGAAGCTGAGTTATGATAAAAACTTCCAGATCATGAGCTGTCATGTGACTTTGATCGTCATCTATTTCAGTTCTCCTCGTCGTAGAGTCCCCAAATTTACATATAATGTGTATTAAAGTGTCTATTTTCATAATTTAAAAAAAAAGCAAAAAAACGAAAAATTTCGTTTTTGGCACTCAACGCATGGGAACGAAAAACGAGAAATTACGTGGTTGGCACTCAATGAGTTAAAAAATAGAAAAAAAGAAAAGACATATACTGTAAAATAATGAACATGTGTTGTAGTGTCCCAAAAAAAAACCAAGACCAATATTCAAATCAATAAACAACGTATGCTCGAAAAGGAACAGAAGGAAGCTGAGCTTTTCTGCCATGTGTGTGTTTTTAGAAAAGGTCAAAGGCCTGCTGGACAGAAATGCAATTGTGGGGGCGACCTTCCTTGACTTAAAAAAAGCCTTCGACTCTGTGAACCATCACGTACTGCTGTCCAGACTGACCCATTTTAACCTCTCAGAACAGTCCTTAAAATGGTTTGCCTCCTACCTCTCGGGGAGAAAACAACATGTGGTGGTAAATGGGGTTAACTCAGCCAGTCTCGAGTGCAGTATCGGGGTCCCTCAGGGATCGGTCCTTGGACCAATTTTGTTCTCACTATTTATTAACAACCTGCCTAGCCTTGATCAGAATGTCCACACTATAATGTATGCAGACGATGTAGTGATCTTCAAGGAAGCAAAATCCATCACAGAGGCCTCATCCTCTCTCACATCAGCTTTATCATGTATCGAGAAATGGCTTACTGCATCTTGTCTCTTGCTTAACACCAAGAAATCTGCTTGTATGATGTTCAGCAAACGACAAACGAAAATAACCAACTCTAACGTGTTTGTAAATGGTGTGGAACTTGACATGGTCGAGCATTTTAAATACCTGGGTGTTACCCTAGATTCGACCCTAACATTCAAAAAACATGTCAGTATACTATCTAAAACCACCAAATTTCACCTGCAGAACTTCAAGCAGATCAGACACAACCTGACGGATACAGCAGCCCGAATGTTTTTATTTTCTGTAATTCTTTCGCGTATCGAATACTGTCTTACAAGCTGGTCCCTTACAGGTGTAACCATCCTCAAGTCAGCTGAGTCACTTTACAATAAAGCTCTAAAGGTATTCGATAAAAAACAAACAAGACACCACATTTGCAACGTCCTTAACAGACATGAATTACTGAGTTTCAACAACTTAGTTGATTTTAAACGAGCCTGCCTGGTACACAAAACCCTGCACAACCTGGCCCCCCCACCCTTGAAAGATTTTATAAAACGCACTGATAGCCAACCATCTGCAAAGGTCACAAGATCAGTAGCTAGAGGGGACTGCACTATCCCCTACAGACGTACCACCTTCGGTCAGGCTGCTCTATCCGTCATGGGTTGCAGGACATGGAATAGCCTGCCGCTCACAGTCAGAGAATGCACCACACATATTACTTTCAAAAAGCATTTAAAAAACTGGTTGCTATCAACCCAGACCTGCACCCACTATTAGAAGTGTATACCTATTTCTGACTGTTGTATTACTGTTATATGACTGTGTTGATGTTGCCATTACTGTAATTTTGCTGTGTTGTTACCATTACTACTACTACCAGTACTATTATTATTATCATTACTATTATTATAATAACTAACATAGACAAAATAGCAATATGAATAATGCCATCACTAGTTATAGGTCGATATGTATATGTGTGTATGGATGTATGTGTACATATATATGTATGTATATGTGTATGCATGTGTATATATATATATATATGCGTGTGTGTGTATATATGTGAGCGTGTATGCATATATATTTAATAGTATTATTACTTACATTATTATATAAACCTTTAGTTATTCATAGCAGTGAAAGTGATTGAACTATATCCTTAGACCTACCTTATAACACAGCTCAACTAGATATTATTCCTAGGACCTTCTACGCACTTTTGATGACTGTAAGCACTTTATCATGACACGGTTGCACTTTTGTACTGTCTGAATCTGTATTATTTATCTATTGTACTGCTGCTATTTTTATAACATGCCTTTGTTTTTATTTATTGTAATTTGTGTGTACCAGGGAACATCTATGTATGGGACAGCGGATGTAAATTAGCCTGTGGCTACAATCCGGCGTGCTTACGATTGTTTCGTTCATGAACTCGCATTGTCCCATTTTAAAAAATAAATTGAATTGAATTGAATTTCAGATTTATATCTATTTATCTATAATTACGGTAATATGTATATTTATCTTATTAAGACATAGGAGGATGGACAATAAAAATCTTTTGATCTTTGAAAAAAAAAAAAAAAAAGAGGCTTTGTACATCATGTTTACATCTCTATCTCTATCTATCTACATGACTCCTGACAGTTGCAGCGTTTGGAGTCAAAGCAAATTTGTGTGAATGTGAAAAATGAATCACTGTTGTGTTTCAAATGTGTTAGTGTTTATATTTGAACGTACGTCCCTGACGACCTATGAGCAGAATGTGGCAGCAGCTTCAGAACAGTGGCACTGTGACCTCACAGACAGGCTTCCACTTTAGAACCCAAAACCACCAGTCTGAGCTCAGTCTCAGTCTCACTTTGTGCCAAGAGGATCAACCACGTTGTTCTCTCAGCCTTTTTGTCGTATCGACCGTTGTGGACTTTCGTTTTGTTGCTTTGCCAGTTTGGCTTGTTCTGTATTGTGACGTACAGAAGTTGAATATGGAGTTTGTGGAGGGAAGCAAAGGAATCTACAGACCCATCAGGGTAAGACAGCTTGTTGGTTTGTTTCTACTGGACTTAGACTGTTCAGGTGTGTTTCATCAAGTTAAAGCTGATGACTAACATGACATTGTTTGGTGAACAGGTGTTGTTTGACACACCAATCTATGATCGGGCTCTTCAAATCTGCTGGAATATTAAAAGCTACAAGTGTCAGGTAAGAAGTGCAATCCTTCACAGTCCACACAGACACAGATACACCAGATAAATCCTGATGAACTTTGACTTGTCCTGCTTAGAGGTGACATTGCTCTTCAATGTTTTCCAGGTTGCACTTCTGATGGAGCTCCTGAGCCTCCAGCAGGAAAACCAGATCCCATCTTGGGTGACTGCTGAAGACATGATCCAGCTCATCTTGGAGAAGAGCAAAAGTACTCTGAGAGAGCGGTGAGTGGCCGATACCTAAACACAGTCCACCGCTGCATCTTCAGCTCTTCTCACACCACAACAGTCTGTCTGTAGTGATACTAAGTAGAAGCTCAAGTTTCTGTTTGTGTGTGTTTGAAGTCTTTGGGAGTATAAGCTGCAGGGCTGTGATGAGGATGATGATGAAGACGAAGCCAGGCCGCTGCTGACGCTGGTGAGACAAGAATCCAGAGTCGACTAAAGATAGATACTTATCATATCATGTCCATTATATCCAATAACTGCATTTCATATGTAATTTGTTGTTTCAGTTGTGGGCAGTGAACGTCAGTAATAAAATGAGGGATGTTGAATTTGAGGCCAGAATGCTCCTCAAGTCCCCAGAGGCTGCACCTCCTAATTTCCGGTGACATTATTTATGGACAGCTAAACTACATTGGTTTGAATATGTCTGTGATTTTCTGAGTGGTTGTAATTTGAATGTTGTTGTCTTCAACCCACAGACATCGTACAATCCTCAACATGGCAGAAGACTACGCCAAGATCCTGTGGGATCTAGAGGCACCCGTCTCCAAACTGCTGTGTCCACAGGAAGTGGTGCTAGAGGTGGTTCCCAGAGTCCTGCAGGGCTTCTGGGTGCTCCCCCCTCGAGCCCTCTTGAACATGCCCTCCCAGCTGCTCAGCAAACTCTCTGTTGGTGTTGCCAAGGCCACTTTGGACCGTGTCTGCCATGTCCTCACCGCTGTGGGACATCAGGCCGACTGCAGCCGCTCCATCAGGGACGACATGGTCCTGTCCATCCAGACAGAGATCAGGCAGACGTGGACACTTGATGTCCTGGTGAGCAGCATCAAGAACTTCTCTCCAGCTCTGCTGACTGAAATAGCAGATGTTGCATCGAGGCACATTTGCGAGTTGTTTCAACCCAGAAGCCGTGAAGTAGCGGTTCTTCTGACACCTGAAGTTGAAACGCCCGAGGAGCAGCAAATCAGCAATCCAGAGACAAACTCTGCTGAGGTTGAAGGTCCACCATCACCTACTGCTGAACCTGCAGCCAGCATCCAGGCCAAGGAGGATGGTGGTGCAGAATCCAGTCTAGACTTGTACCCTCAACCCTCCACTGAACTAGACACTGCTGCCGTGGTGACACCTCTACTGCCACAAGCTGTTGAACCTACAGCCAAAGTTGAGGCCAGAGAGGACGGCAGCAGAGATCCCAGCCCTGAGGCGGAGCCACAAGTTACTACAGCACCAGATTCTGTTGTAGTCCAGAAGTTGGAGTTTGTGGAGGGAAGCAGAGGAATCTACAGACCCATCAGGGTAAGACAGCTTGTTGGTTTGTTTCTACTGGACTTAGACTGTTCAGGTGTGTTTCATCAAGTTAAAGCTGATGACTAACATGACATTGTTTGGTGAACAGGTTTTGTTTGACACACCAATCTATGATCGGGCTCTTCAAATCTGCTGGAATATTAAAAGCTACAAGTGTCAGGTAAGAAGTGCAATCCTTCACAGTCCACACAGACACAGATACACCAGATAAATCCTGATGAACTTTGACTTGTCCTGCTTAGAGGTGACATTGCTCTTCAATGTTTTCCAGGTTGCACTTCTGATGGAGCTCCTGAGCCTCCAGCAGGAAAACCAGATCCCATCTTGGGTGACTGCTGAAGACATGATCCAGCTCATCTTGGAGAAGAGCAAAAGTACTCTGAGAGAGCGGTGAGTGGCCGATACCTAAACACAGTCCACCGCTGCATCTTCAGCTCTTCTCATGTCACAACAGTCTGTCTGTAGTGATACTAAGTAGAAGTTCAAGTTTCTGTTTGTGTGTGTTTGAAGTCTTTGGGAGTTTGAGTTGGAGAGCTTTGATGAAGACGAAGCCAGGCCGCTGCTGACGCTGGTGAGACAAGAATCCAGAGTCGACTAAAGATAGATACTTATCATATCATGTCCATTATATCCAATAACTGCATTTCATATGTAATTTGTTGTTTCAGTTGTGGGCAGTGAACGTCAGTAATAAAATGAGGGATGTTGAATTTGAGGCCAGAATGCTCCTCAAGTCCCCAAAGGCTGCACCTCCTAATTTCCGGTGACATTATTTATGGACAGCTAAACTACATTGGTTTGAATATGTCTGTGATTTTCTGAGTGGTTGTAATTTGAATGTTGTTGTCTTCAACCCACAGACATCGTACAATCCTCAACATGGCAGAAGACTACGCCAAGATCCTGTGGGATCTAGAGGCCCCCGTCTCCAAACTGCTGTGTCCACAGGAAATGGTGCTAGAGGTGGTTCCCAGAGTCCTGCAGGGCTTCTGGGTGCTCCCCCCTCGAGCCCTCTTGAACATGCCCTCCCAGCTGCTCAGCAAACTCTCTGTTGGTGTCGCCAAGGCCACTTTGGACCGTGTCTGCCATGTCCTCACCGCTGTGGGACATCAGGCCGACTGCAGCCGCTCCATCAGGGACGACATGGTCCTGTCCATCCAGACAGAGATCAGGCAGACGTGGACACTTGATGTCCTGGTGAGCAGCATCAAGAACTTCTCTCCAGCTCTGCTGACTGAAATAGCAGATGTTGCATCGAGGCACATTTGCGAGTTGTTTCAACCCAGAAGCCGTGAAGTAGCGGTTCTTCTGACACCTGAAGTTGAAACGCCCGAGGAGCAGCAAATCAGCAATCCAGAGACAAACTCTGCTGAGGTTGAAGGTCCACCATCACCTACTGCTGAACCTGCAGCCAGCATCCAGGCCAAGGAGGATGGTGGTGCAGAATCCAGCCTAGACTTGTACCCTCAACCCTCCTCTGAACCAGATACTGCTGCGCTGACAAACCTGCTGTCATCCCCTGCTGAACCATCAACCCAAGGTCAGGCCAGGGAGGATGGCAGCGAAGAAGCCAGCCTTGAAATGGACAACTCCACTGAACTAGACACTGCTGCCGTGGTGACACCTCTACTGCCACAACCTGTTGAACCTACAGCCAAAGTTGAGGCCAGAGAGGACGGCAGCAGAGATCCCAGCCCTGAGACCGAGCCACAAGTTACTACAACACCAGATTCTGTTGTAGTCCAGAAGTTGGAGTTTGTGGAGGGAAGCAGAGGAATCTACAGACCCATCAGGGTAAGACAGCTTGTTGGTTTGTTTCTACTGGACTTAGACTGTTCAGGTGTGTTTCATCAAGTTAAAGCTGATGACTAACATGACATTGTTTGGTGAACAGGTGTTGTTTGACACACCAATCTATGATCGGGCTCTTCAAATCTGCTGGAATATTAAAAGCTACAAGTGTCAGGTAAGAAGTGCAATCCTTCACAGTCCACACAGACACAGATACACCAGATAAATCCTGATGAACTTTGACTTGTCCTGCTTAGAGGTGACATTGCTCTTCAATGTTTTCCAGGTTGCACTTATGATGGAGCTCCTGAGCCTCCAGCAGGAAAACCAGATCCCATCTTGGGTGACTTCTGAAGAAATGATCCAGCTCATCTTGGAGAAGAGCAAAAGTACTCTGAGAGAGCGGTGAGTGGCCGATACCTAAACACAGTCCACCGCTGCATCTTCAGCTCTTCTCATGTCACAACAGTCTGTCTGTAGTGATACTAAGTAGAAGCTCAAGTTTCTGTTTGTGTGTGTTTGAAGTCTTTGGGAGTTTGAGTTGGAGAGCTTTGATGAAGACGAAGCCAGGCCGCTGCTGACGCTGGTGAGACAAGAATCCAGAGTCGACTAGAGATAGATACTTATCATATCATGTCCATTATAATCTCGATTTATGCAATAACTGCATTTCATATGTAATTTGTTGTTTCAGTTGTGGGCAGTGAACGTCAGTAATAAAATGAGGGATGTTGAATTTGAGGCCAGAATGCTCCTCAAGTCCCCAGAGGCTGCACCTCCTAATTTCCGGTGACATTATTTATGGACAGCTAAACTACATTGGTTTGAATATGTCTGTGATTTTCTGAGTGGTTGTGATTTGAATGTTGTTGTCTTCAACCAACAGACATCGTACAATCCTCAACATGGCAGAAGACTACGCCAAGATCCTGTGGGATCTAGAGGCCCCCGTCTCCAAACTGCTGTGTCCACAGGAAATGGTGCTAGAGGTGGTTCCCAGAGTCCTGCAGGGCTTCTGGGTGCTCCCCCCTCGAGCCCTCTTGAACATGCCCTCCCAGCTGCTCAGCAAACTCTCTGTTGGTGTTGCCAAGGCCACTTTGGACCGTGTCTGCCATGTCCTCACCGCTGTGGGACATCAGGCCGACTGCAGCCGCTCCATCAGGGACGACATGGTCCTGTCCATCCAGACAGAGATCAGGCAGACGTGGACACTTGATGTCCTGGTGAGCAGCATCAAGAACTTCTCTCCAGCTCTGCTGACTGAAATAGCAGATGTTGCATCGAGGCACATTTGCGAGATGTTTCAACCCAGAAGCCGTGAAGTAGCGGTTCTTCTGACACCTGAAGTTGAAACGCCCGAGGAGCAGCAAATCAGCAATCCAGAGACAAACTCTGCTGAGGTTGAAGGTCCACCATCACCTACTGCTGAACCTGCAGCCAGCATCCAGGCCAAGGAGGATGGTGGTGCAGAATCCAGCCTAGACTTGTACCCTCAACCCTCCTCTGAACCAGATACTGCTGCGCTGACAAACCTGCTGTCATCCCCTGCTGAACCATCAACCCAAGGTCAGGCCAGGGAGGATGGCAGCGAAGAAGCCAGCCTTGAAATGGACAACTCCACTGAACTAGACACTGCTGCCGTGGTGACACCTCTACTGCCACAACCTGTTGAAGCTACAGCCAAAGTTGAGGCCAGAGAGGACGGCAGCAGAGATCCCAGCCCTGAGACCGAGCCACAAGTTACTACAACACCAGATTCTGTTGTCGTCCAGAAGTTGGAGTTTGTGGAGGGAAGCAGAGGAATCCAGGCCAAGGAGGATGGTGGTGCAGAATCCAGCCTGGACCTGGACCCTCAACCCTCCTCTGAACCAGACACTGCTGCGCTGTCAACCCCTGCTGAACCATCAACCCAAGGTCAGGCCAGGGAGGATGGCAGCGAAGAAGCCAGCCTTGAAATGGACAACTCCACTGAACTAGACACTGCTGCCGTGGTGACACCTCTACTGCCACAACCTGTTGAACCTACAGCCAAAGTTGAGGCCAGAGAGGACGGCAGCAGAGATCCCAGCCCTGAGGTGGAGCCACAAGTTACTACAGCACCAGATTCTGTTGTAGTTACACCTCCTGCTACACCTGCATCCGAGGTCCAGGTCACAGAGGAGCTCCTTGAGGAACAGTTTCAGGAGAAGGAGCCTGAAGCCTCCAGTGAACCAAACACACAAGTTCCTCTTGAACCTGTGGTGATTGTGACGGAGCACTCAGTCGTCAACTCGTCTGTGAGGGAGAGAGTGAGGCGCTTCCTCAACCGGCTTCGACCCCTCTTCTGTTGTTTCCCACAGCAAAACCAGACTGACTGAATAATGATAATGTGATGTGTTGATGTGCTGAAGTTAATAAAAAAAAAAATGTATTAAATGATTGTGATGAGTGAAATTGATAAATGTTTAAATATGACTTTTTTCAGTATTGTTTTTCAGTATTTGGAGCCTTTACTCCCAGTAAACATGGTAACAAGACAAAGTCAAATTACTGACAAGTTAAGATGCCGCATTAGAAAAAAGACCAGGTGTACTATCAGCAAAATGTAGGCTCCATCATGTATAATGCACAGCAAACTAAATTAAAGCTGCTGAATGATCTTTTTAAAAATCTTGTTCTGCATTATAGTTCATTTTACAGCTTCTTTTTCTTTCTTTCTTTCTTTTTAAACATTTCCAGGAAGTCATATTATTTTCTGCTACATTACAAAATAAATAGCAATTTCCCTGAATGAAAACACTTCATCATATAATTTCATATCGGTGAAAGTGTACTCTGTCTTGATGCTTATTTTACATTATTGCATATCCCCCTGAACTCTGTGCACTGACTCACGGGGTTACACTTGCAATTAATTGGTAATTTAATTTAATTGATAAAATGTGTGCCAACTAGACCCTGTCTTTATTCCCCCTAAAGTAGAGCCAAAACACACAGTTCTCCCCTGGAAGCTTCTGCAGCTGCTGCTATTGTTACTGCTACATTGAATATACAATCTGCTCTTAATCACAATGCAGTTGTTACATGTTATGAAAAAAATGAATCAGGGAGAAATGAATAAAGGTCTAGTTTTCACTTAAAACTGGAGAACGTCCACCCAGATCACCTTGTACCACTGTGCCATGAGCAAGGCAGGTTATAACACAAGCCACTTGTTGCTATGGAGCTGCTGCAGCACCCATTCAAATACAGTTATACAGCAGAGATAAGAGTATTAATAAGATAAGAGTATTAAACACTTGAAAAATAAGTACATTTTCAATAGATAAAAAAATGTGCAATTCATTTGCGATAAAATGATATCATTGACAGCCCTAATATTTACTGATTTCATTCACAGGAGCTTTAAATCAGAGTCTCCACAGACTGATCAGTGTAAGCAGTCTGATCTGTGTGTGTGTGGTGTGTCAGGTGTCTCACCATACTGTGGCCCCTCAACAGCAGCGGTGAGATCTCGCTGACGGGCGGCGAGTAGCCGTAGTCGTCGCAGGGCAGGTCCCCTCGGCGCCGGCGCCCGTGGGCCACGCCGTTCTGTCCGTAGTTTCTTGGGCAGAGGACGCGGTAGAGACAGAAGAGCAGCAGGACCAGCAGGACGCCCGCCGCCAGACCCAGAGCTGCCACCCTGGACGGGAAGAGGGACCAGTCAAACACAGACCATAGTACACTTGTTTTCCTACTGCAGCAGCAGGGTGACAGTTATACTCATTTACATTCATATGAACAGACTGCACAGCTATTCCCCAAGTTATTTAAATCAGAATATGGCCAAGTGCAATATCTATAGCATTGTGTTGCTACAGAGACACTCTTGACAACTCAGATTCTCAATATTCAAAGGGACATGATTGTATAAAACCTCCCAAAGAAGTCACATATAATCACTTTGATATTTTTAAAGTGAAAATGAAAAGCAATGAGGGACAGTCACACTGAAATCACATGCTCAAAACCTGCCCATATAATCACAATAAGATGTTTTTTTGGATATGATGCAGCCCTCATAATAAAATGTGAAAGTAGCAACCCCCCCCCCCCCCCCTCCCCTCAGGTGTGCAGGTGTGTGCACTCATGTGGAAAACAACATTAATCACACCATGTTCACACCCTCCTCACGCCTCATCCTGACTCCTCCCATCAGCTCCACACCGTCACATCCTGTCACAAACTACCGGTACTCATCAACACATTTACTCAACTGATGTGATACACTAAAAAAGAATCAACACTCTAACACACAGTGCATTACTATTACTATTGTATTCAATGTGTTTATGTCTTCATTTATCTTTTTGTTCTACATTTTATGATTTTGATGTTAAAGCCAGTCAAGGACTCTGGGTCAGAGTGAGAGATCCTCCACAGAGGAATGTGGCACGTGTGTGACGATGAGACCTGCCACAGGTGTGAGACCCACTCTGCCTGAAATACCAGTCCATGGAAACCTGCTGCTGAGGCCAGGGGGCTCCAACGTCACACACACAGTCAGGGTGGAGACATGGGCGTTGTTCATGTTGTTTCTTTCCTTTTTCTGTCTTTCTTTATTTCTTTTCCTATTTCTATACAGTATTTCTTTCCTTTTTCCTTTCTGTCCATCTTTCTTTCTTTACTTCTGTCTCCTTTTCTGTCTTTCTTTCTTTAATTCTTTCCTTTTTAATGTCTTTCTTTCCTTTTTCCATTCTGTCTTTCTTTCTTGAATTCTTTCCTCTTTTCTTTCTTTCTGCACAACAGACTTATGGGCCACTGGAGAAATAGACAGACTTTATAGGTAGGTATACACTAGTTAAATAAACTAAAACTGGTTTCATAGTATTTACTGTAGATAAACTGTAAACCTCATATTCTTTCCTCTGTATTTGCACCTCTGGATGTAACGTTACTTCTGTTAAATGATGTGGAAACAAGTGAAAATCAGGAAGTGCTTCTTCTCTTGTGGCCTCTTGGCTGCAGCAGAAACAAGCTGTGAACGCTGTCGACAGGGGAACCTGAGAACAAACAGCAGCTTATCTCCACTTGAAGCAGGTTGGAGCCCCTCCCTCCCCTGGAGTGCTGATGTATTTAAGAGCAGTGCTGACTGTGTGAGCTCTGTCTTGGTCCTCCAGTGTTTTCACACCAGTTCATCTGATCTTGGCAGCAGCTGAGCTCCGCGGAGCTGCAGCACGTACACAGTCCCAAATCTGATTCAGAGTCAGAGCCTGGAAATATCGGACCACACGTTGTGTTTCTAACAGTTGAACAAAAAGTGGAAGGATTATTATGAAATCATGTGACTGAGACAGGCAGCGCACACCGTGTCTGTGTCCTTTAAATGTTTGCTGTGGTGTTTACAGCGGCAGCGCCGCTCGGCTCTTAACACACAGCTCACAGCGTCGGCTCCCAACGCTGATGGACAATGTGATTACAGACACTTCACACTGTCACCAAAACACAACACATGAGAAGAAAGGGTTTGCTGCAGCTCTGCAGCTCTGCTGGATGAGTTTTTCAGTCTTTGATGGGAAAACTTTGCAAAGTAAATAATTTGAGGTCATGTACGACTGGTTTGTCCAACAGCACCACATATGATGAACTCATTCCTCAGGTAGAAGAGAACCACCTACAGACAGAACACTGTCTCCACTCTCAGGTCTGAAGCTCATTGTTTGAAATCCACATTTATTTGACTGTACAAGAATTTGCGACCTACGACGAGTGTTTTTGTCTCTCCACGTGCAGCAGCAGTAAACACCTTTAAACCTGTGTCTCTCTCTGTTTTGCAACCTGCTCTGACCCCGGCTGCAACACACGTGATCACACCGGCCTTCTCACTCTCTCCCTCTCGTCTCAGGGTCATGGAAACAAGCCATAAACTCAGCTGTGACTTCCCCGCTGTGAAGGTCACGACCCTGACCTCGGCCTCGGCTGATAACCTTCATATCTACTGTCCAAAGATGAAACGGAGAACTCAACCTTCCACTTGGCAGTCAGGGTGACAACACGCTGCCTTACACAACTGAGAGCTCGGAGAAAACGTTAGACCAGGACCTGACACACTGTCCCTGACACTGATGTGCAGTGAGGGACGGTGTGTGGTGATTATGGGCTGTCAGAACAAAACTTCGCTATTCTAACAGAATTTGAATTATTTTAAAAATGAGAACATTCAGAGTGGAAACTGCCAACGTGTGCCTTCTGCAACGACGTAAATTAACATTGTGCGTCGTGCAGTCGGGGTAGTACACATGTTGATAAAACAAACTATTTTGTTGTTTATATGTTTAACATAAGAAGCATTAGAAATCTGAATCTGATTTGGGGGAAAGATTGACAGCCCTAGTGGTGATAAATGTGTTAGAGTTGAACCTTAAAAAACAAAGTGTATGAGGTTATGAATTTCCCTTTAAGATAAATATAGTCTGGTCTTCCTGTGTCATGGTAAGGCTTCAGAAACACACATGGATTATTGTTACTGAGTCAAGCACACTTTCCAACGTGAAGGTTTTTCCAGACGCACAGCGAGCAGAAATAACAACAGTGACAAGTAAAAGAAAAAGAAGTAAGAATAGATCATATGGCAGTGACGTCTCAGCTCACAGCTTCTCATTGGCTCAGGCTGCTGGACCACATCTGCAGGAAAACCTGTAAAACTGTCAAATGGCTGCAGACGAGTTCAAGGAAACATCGTAAAACACAACGCAGCAAACTGGTTGTATCCGGAGATTACACGGGAAAAAACATGTTCCTGTCAGTTTGTTACATCACAGAGGACTGGTGTGTTAAAACCAACCAGTTCACCAGGCTGGTCCGGTCAATGTTGCTAAAGGCACAAACAACCACGGCCCCTCCCCCCTCCCCCCTCCCTCTGTGTTCTGTCCCTTTGTCTCCATTCAGATAAGATAACAGTCACTCCACTGACACTTGACACACTGACACTTAACACAGCTCGTCCTTCAGGCCTTTCCCCTCGAGGCTGAGGAAAAGGTTCCTGTATTTCTCAACACGGTACCTCAACCAATCACTGATCAGATCTGTGTGTCATTAGTTCCCAGGCAGAGATGACCTTCACTCTGTGCTTGTTCTGAACGTGAGACTCTATGTTACTTTACTGCTGCAGACGAAGCTTCAGACCGGACCATCGATTCAGTGTTTTTCCCCTAAATTTAAAACAGGTTGTAGAGGCCCAGTTTCAGTTTTACACTGTGTTGATCAGTGAAGAAAAAGAAGAAAGAAAGAAAACTCTGGATGAAGTTGATCCATAGATGAAAACTATTGATGGCATTATTTTTGAAAGCATCTTCACTTGAATTATCGTGCCTGACACTTTTCCACATTTCTGTATATAACAATAAAATAAACAACATACACATGAGTTTATATCAGTCTTAAAAACTGGATGGAAAATAATGACCAATGATCAGAATATTTTCATATTTAATGCCATATTTTATAATTAAAGGGATAGTTCAGTTTTTTTTGAAGTGGGGTTGTATGAGCTACAAATGCCTATGAAGTACACTAGATGCAGTAGAAAGGTCTCTGCCCCCCTCCACTGAGAAACACCGGCGCATCGTACTGCACCGAGACACCGGCAGTATACTGTTGTCAATGAGGGACGATTAATCAGCGTATTTTCGCAGCCTACGAGAAGTCCCGTCTCAAAATAATACACCAGTCCAAGAGTACAATCTAAAGAAAAAAATGTACTTTACACTTTAAAAAAAGCTGAACTATCCCTTTAAGGTTGACCCATTAAAAGTTTTAGTACCATGAAACACCGACTGAAGGTTTTCCCCTCATGTTTTGGATTGTGTCCCTCCCTCCTTCCAACACGCTGCTCTGGAGTCTGTTTAGTTTTGTGTGGTAGCGGTGTGTACTGTGTGTACTGTGTGTACTGTGTGTGCACTGTGCATGAGTGTGTGTTGGAGTACTGACTTGTACAGGGTGAGGTCGGTCTGCAGGTCTACAGACACTTTGGGGATGGGTGGAGGAGGATGTCTGGTGTCCTGAGGGTGGCGGGTCTCGATGGCCTCCTGGGGGCTGAGGTGAACGGTGACGGGGATGACGGGCAGGATGCTGATGTACCTGAAGGGAGGGAGAGAACCATGTAACCTGACGGTGCCGCTCTGAGCAAAATCCCAAACTAGACACAGTTAATGAGTGAAAACAGGTTTCTGGTTGTACCAACATTAGGTGAAGGAACGAGCTGGCGGCATTTATTGATTAAGCCCAAAGTGTCTCATCTGAGCTAGTTGGGTCTTTTGCTAAAATGATCATATCAGTGATATGTTACTGTGTAGCTTCATATCTGTTTAGAGACTCTACCACTGCACTGTGTCCTGCCTCACTTCACCTTAGTCACCAAATAAGCTGCTGAACCTTTAAGGAATGCATCTATGATGATGCTCAAGATGTTTGACGTCATAAAAACAGTCCTGACTGTTAATATTTCACCAGTGTACACATCATAAAGCTTCAGTGAGCAGCAGGAGAACATGACATGTCATATAAACAGTGTGAAATAAGATGATTTTTCAGCCTTCACAAAATAAAAGCAGTGTTTTTTGAATTAAAACATACAGTATGTTCAATCTCGTTGATAGAGATTATAGAAGGAAAGTCACACATGTTGAGTATCTGCTTATTGATGTTAGTCATCTGTTTTGAGGTAACTCATCTTGATTAAAAAGCTTCACCACAGTGTGACTGATGAACACAGACAGGTTCCTCTCACCTCTTGGCTAAAGTGATGTTGTAGTAGCTGAAGAGTGAGGGCCAGTGCCTGAAGGACAGCCTCCTCCAGCCCTCCTCGTCCTCGGCCCCCCATGTGATCTGAGGCGCGGCGGGGGGGGCCTGGGGGAGGGGCCCCGCCCTGGCCGCTCCGTGGTGGCCTTGCGATTGGTTTTCGGGTATGGGCGTGGGATCGGGCGCGGGGTGGATGCTGAGGGTGCTGGTGGGGTCCCCGCCACGGAAGACGGGGGCCACGCCCAGGTGAGGGGGCAGACCGGCCCCCCCGGGGTCTCCCAGGGGGCTCTGCTCAGACACCTGCGCCGCCAGGTAGGTGCGGATGCCGGCCGGGTCGGTGTAGACCAGGATGCCGATCCAGATCACCGTGCCCACCTGCAAACACGGCGCATGAATGTTACTGATCGTTAAAGGGATAGTTCTTTGACATTTCACTCATTATCTACTCACCCTCATGTCGACTAAGGGCTGGGAGAACTGTATTGAAGCCCCGAAATGCGAAATTGTCCCGAAAAAAATTAAATAAGTCTATATTTCAAGCTTGTTTGTAGCGGAAGCTCCTCGAAGCTCCTCTTCCCAGTTTGTCCAAATTTGACGAACCAGGAAGAGGAGCTTTGAGGAGCTTCAGCTACAAAACAAGCTTGAAAAATAGACTTAATTTAATTTTTTTCGGGACAATTTCGCATTTCGGGGCTTCAATACAAGAGGGACATTACAGACGAGCAGCATGGAGGTATCTGGATGTTTTTTGGTGTGTCTTTTTTGTTACGAAGACAGTTGGTATCCATTTGCTTATATGGACATGCACTGCTACGTCGAGACCCCCTGTAACTCAGAGAAGCCACGGAGGACTCTGAAACTTCTCCCAGCACTTAGTCCACATGAGGGGGAGGAGATGATGAGTGACATTTCAATTTTGGGTGAACTATCCCTTTAACACGGTTAGTCCACAACAGGACATCCGGATCGCAGGTCTGAATCCATCCTCCTACCATGATGATGCGCTGAGCCAGCCGCGTGCGGGCCAGGAAGTAGACCACCCGCAGCCTCTTGGGGAGCCTCAGGTTCCTGAAGGCCGGCGTCTGCAGGGTGATGGTGTGGGGGGATGGACGCGGAGGAGGGGGGGCCTCGCGGGTACGCAGTGGGCCCGGCTTGGGTGGAGGCATCCCCGCTTCGGCCGGCAGGCGGCGGTTCAGGTCAGCCAGCTAAAGGGGGGGGGGGGGGGGTTAGATGTTAAAACACTTTCTACTGAAAGATGTGAGGCCGTGACAGTGGGAGGGGCTCGATCAGAAACTGATGATGCTGATTTTACTGATCTATCCTTGTCTTTTCAATGATCAAGTAAAAATGCTAAATATTCTCTTGTTTCAGCTTCTCCAGTGTAAGCACTATGATTCATATTCACATACGTAGAGTATTTAAAAATGTAGACTCAGTTTGAAAAGTACGTAAGCGTACTGCATTCACGTGAAAGAAAAAAAACAACTCTGTTTTTTCTGTTTTTCAGAGTAATTTTGATGAAGTGGAGGCTGGCTTGACCGCAGCACTTAAACATAAAACAGTTAAACGTTACTTGCAGGTGGGAGCTTCCCGTGGGTTTTTGAAATCTCGTTAAGTCAGAAAAATAAATAACCCTGAAAAACAGAAAAACCTTCATTACTCTGAAAAACAGATTTTTGTTTTTCGCCAAGTGAATGCAATAAGCTTCCATAGAAAAGAACATCCAGTTTAAACACATAAGACCAAACAAGAAGAGAAACACTCATTGTTAATTATATATGTTAAATAAACCAAATATTGTTCAAAGGATTAGATTCTATTTGTCTGTGTATGTAAATGTGTGGCTTTACGATGCTAATTCTCACTTGGCCCGAAACAGAGCTAAACACTGGTGAAAGGTTTCAGTGTGTGTGTGTGTGTGTGTGTGTCTCGGGAAGAGGGAGCAACAGTAGAAGTGCACATGTGGGACAACAGTAATCTGAAAACTATGTGGTGAATGTATGTGGGTCTGTGACCGCCACCCGACCTCCTGAACGTCCTGTATCAGCTCATGACCAAGGTTTAGTGTGTGCCTGTGTGTGTGTGTGGCAGCTCCACTTCCTTTTACGATTTCTTCTCCTTCACACATCTAGAGTTATCATAAGCCAGATGTGTGTGTGTGTGTGTGTGTGTGTGTGCACCTACCTCCATGCGGCGGATGTCTATAGACAGAACTGTGGTGAAGAAGAACATCTGCAGGAAGAAGTCAGACACCAGCCCCACGACAGCAAACAAACAGAACTCCTGCAAACACACACACACACACACACACACACACACACACACACACACACACACACACACACACACACACACACACACACACACACACACACACACACACACACACACACACACACACACACACACACACACACACACACACACACACACACACACACACACACACACACACACACATCAGACCACTACAAAGGCTAACTGACCAATCATGTGTGAGCGTGGGGGCACGATGCTGCACCAGCTACATGAAGTGCATCGCCACCAACAGGACATGGTCTGATTTCATTGAGGAATAGTTCTTATTGTTCTGTGATGTTTTCTAAGTAGGACACACACACAAAGCATTGTGGGAGGGGAGACGCTTCCTTCGTGTTGGCATACTTTCCCTATTGTTTTCATCCTGTGTGTTGTTATTTATTTTCTCTCCCACTGTTATTTCCTACTCTTTGTTTCTGCTGATTGAACAATCCAAACAGGTTTCCGTTACCTGGATAGCCGGCACCAGAGTGAAATATCCGATGAGGATGATGCACAGCTCAGTGGCCATGTTCTTCATGATAGACCAGCTCTCATTACTGAGGCCTGCACACAGACACAGACACAGACAGAGACAGAGACAGGGTTAGGGTTAATACACCACCAGTCGACTCAGTAAGACGCCATCAAACCTCAGTTCACTAGCCTGCAGGAAAAAACTGGATTATTACTCAGTGATTAGTAGTAGGGTTGTCATGAAAACAGATACTTCAGTACCAAGTCGATGCCAACACGCAAAAGATACATCGATACAACTTTGCCCTCGGTGGGCTGCGTCAATTCCTGTCACACCTGGCGGGGGCAGTGTGCGCTCGCAAGTCTCTGCCGAGGAGGGGCGCCTTTTGCTAATTAGCAAACTCATTTTTCGCCGTTGGCAGAACCATGACCTGATCGGCGCCTTGGTTAAAGTGTGTGTGTGTGTGCATGGTGGGGCGTTCAGATGTAGCATCTTGCACAAACAAAGGAAGCCCGTATATGGAAAGACATCACCGCAGATTTCAGGACCACTGACTTATATCATCAGAACAGACATGTCCTATGATTTTCAGCCTCATTTTCATATTTAATAGAGGAGGGGCAGTAATATTCTAGAGGCAGTAATATAATAGAGGAGGGGCAGTAATATTCTCAGCTATTAGGATGCTGCCCCACCCCCAAATCAAACCGTGTATCGAACTGCTGGTCAGAAATCGAGATACGAATTGAATCGTGACTTTGGTGTAACGTTACAGGCTTAACAGGTAATGACTACATGACTTTCTGTTTGTGTTGAGCCATATTTAGCATTTTAACACTGTTCTTAACTTCATGTTGCTGCCTGCTCTTAAATTCTGTGCAGTTTGAGAAGCACAGTGGAGATGAAATACGTGAAAGTTTGATGTGAAACTGCTTTTTAATTAGGTAGTGAATTATTGAAAAGTCCATGGGTTTTTTATCGTGGCATCGATTGAGCATCAAGAATCGTGGAAATTCACTGGTGTTGGTATCTACTACTGGAAATCTGGTATCATGACAAACCTAATTAGTAGAGTAGATATTAAACATGTTGTACAGCTGGTGTTTCTGTACCTAAAACTACAACAAGCACAGTCAACACACACTCTGTCCTCACCCTGAGCAATGCGGAGTTTGACCTCGAGGTCAACAGGTGTGGAGACAACGGACTTGGTGAGGACCAGGACGTTCTCGAGGCCGATCACCACCACCAGGTACGGGAAAATCTCCCTGTGGAGAGGAAACAGCAGAGCAGCGACAACCTCAGAGATGAACTGGGGGGAAAGAGCAGGTTTCACTGGGAACCTCTTTGTTCCCATGCACAGATGATCTGACAATGAACTGTGGAGTAAACTGAAGTTCCTGGATCACTGACATTACAGGGAACAACAATAAAGGAGAGCAAAGGGTGAAGCTGAGTAAGGTGGAAAGAATTTCCCAGACTCCCTGAAGTGGTTGAGAAGAATCACTTTGTCCACCAACAATGGAGAGAAACAATATTTTTTAAAGAACTCAAAGAGGAGGTTAGGTTTTCAAATCCAACTGTCACATTATGTTTTCTAGGTTTAATTATATCAGGAATTATTTTACACCTAGAAGGCAAATAAAGTGTTTTTCTTTGTGGAAAAATGGACAATTAAAATGAATTTGATATGAACGGATTCTGGAGATTCATACCCAGGCATGTAGGTGATATAAATGTCTTTAAGAGATGTTTTAAAAACTGTCACACACAATGATGAAATTAACTTCACCAGAAACAGTACTGTTATCTGTGTATGACCATCACTGTGGCCATTTACATTCAAATCAAGTAAACTATGTCATTTATTGGTCACACTGATGGTGACTGGTAGACATGGGCCCCAACTACACCAGGGATTTTAAAAAACAATCTTTATTTTCTTGCCTGAGCAGGAGAAAAAGTTAAAAGAAAGAAAGAAAGAAACCAAGTTGAAAAAGATTGATCAATGTTTGGTGATGGCCTGCTGGGAATGTCCCTCTGTGATGAGGTGTAGGGAGATTAGTCTGAGGAGAGATAAGCTGCTGCTATACAAGTAAGAGCAGAACTGGGTCACGGAGGAGTCAACAGCTCTGTGTGTTACATCAGACGCACTCAGTAACACAGTTACCTGACACACACTCACACACACTATCGCTATCTCGGCAGCTCTGGATGTGAAAGCTCGGTTGTGTCGGCCTTGGTGTGTGTTTATGCAAACGCACAAAGTACAGGCGCGGCCCACTGGGGACCTGACCGGCGTGGGTCTTGGTCAGTGGTTGGACAACAGTGTGCCGTTATCACGCCACAGCGTCTGCTTTCTAAGAGTCCACCGGTGATTGGACGCTCGATGAATGTCAACATCATTGTAGCTCCGCCCCATAACGTAGCCCCGCCCACCTCCTCCCTTCTTTTATCATCCATACCAACCCCTGACTGTGTGCCAAGTTGCTGTAAACATTGACACACATCCATTTAAGTCAATGGAGGAAATGGTCAATAGACTACTTCAGTGTGTGTGTGTGTGTGTGTGTGTGTGTGTGTGTGTTTGAGTGTGTTAATGTTGGTGGACCTGTCCTGATTGTTTTAGAGATAATGATGAAACAGCAACAGTCTGTTGGGGCTGGAAATATTAACAGGATGTGGTTGAATGTCAGTAACAGAACATGATGAGGACAACGTTCTTCTGGCCTGTTTTTCTGTGTCTTTCTTTAAATAATAATGATGAATACTCCTGGTGGTTTCCACAACAGTCTTGAATAAATTGCTAATCAGTTGCAACACATAAGATGAAAGTTGACATTTTTGGGGAAACCAAACCAAACCTCCACAGCCACGCTGCTACAGTAGCACCATGAACTGAATCCTTAGATCAGCGTGCTAACATGCCCTCAATGCCGATGCTAACATGTTGCTGTGCAGACGTCAGTGAGCATCAGTTAGTTTACCATGCCATGTCAGCACCCTCATGTTTAACTCACACACAAGCTTGTTGAAGCACCTGGTCATAGGAAGATGTTGACATGATATGAACTAGATTCATCCCCTAGACTATCTGCACCATCTCACATCTGTCTCCAGTCCCATTGGCAGGTTGGGGCCAATCAGAAGAAAAAACAAGGCAACATCAAGAGAAATATTAAAGGGATAGTTCAACATTTTGGCAAATTGGCTCCTTGCCATAATCCCTATAGTCATAGGAGTAGGTTTGTTTACTTTGTTACCTTTAATTGTCGTTGCAAGCCGCTCCGTTATTATCTCATAGCATGGTGAATGTGCAGGTCACAACTTGTTGGATTGTGTATTTGATGAGTTTGATGAGGGAAACCGAGAAATCCCATGAGCCTCCTAGCGTAGCTCTGAGCAGCTCGCGGCTTCTAAAAACAGTTTGCACCAACAACTAAAGGTAACAAGCCTACTGTTAAGATTATAGGGATTATGGCAATGGGCCAATTTGCCAAAATGTTGAACTTTTAATTAACTAACTAATATTGAAGGAGATAAAAAAAAAAAAAAAGATAGAGAGAACATAACAAAGTAAATGGATGAAATTGTTGATCACAGAGTGTGCTTTAGTGTTAATTAAAAAGCTCAGTGCTGATGTTATTGCACGTAGCCAGATTAGTGATTACACAATGCCCAACTGCACATGCTACACATCCAGGGATTGCTCAGATATTTCAGTAGTGACAGATTGACAGACACTACTATCCACTGAGTCATGCTGGTATAGTACGGGGACAGTGCATGGGGACATGTTCCAACATGTTGCACCTGCGTTGTAGCGTCTTCAGTGTCACCCATCGCTCGATGTCCTGGTTTTCAAATGATTTCTACATTCCTTTGCTTCAAGATCAAAGCTAGATCTTTATTGACCAACAAAAAGGGCTTTTCATAATCTCTCATATAAACTTCTAAACTGGTTGGAAGTAGAAAAAGGAAAGTGTTCCTACCCTCCATTGAGTGTGGGTGTCAGTCCAAACAGCGTGCACAGCCCCACAGACATGAGCAGAGAGCTGAGCACCGTGACCACAGCAGCCAGAGCCAGGCCCCACTTCGACTTCACCATGTCGATCTTACCTGCAGAGAGGACACACACACTGTGAACACACACACATCACAGCTGACTACAGTAGGAACTATTGTATTTATTCATTTAACAGCTCAGTGGTGAGGACAGATGTTCCCACTGCAAATCCCTCAAATGGTGCCGTCTGCCAACATGGCTTTTTAAAGCGGCTAATTCACCGTTTAAATACACAGAAATATTTTAAGACTTTATTAACCTTCAGAAATCCTGCATTGGCCAAAAAGTCTACAAAGTTTTACATTAAAATATTACGTCTAAAAAAATCCCTGATACCAGCTTTACAACGTATTAATGTAAAGGGATTTGAATTTAGAGCTACAGAGGAAAAAAGGCGGAAAATTAAAAATACGAATTAATTAAATTAAAATAATAAAAACTGTAGTTGAAAGAAGTTTTTGATTACTTCAGCAAGTTACATTTTGAAGAAACAAGGTGCCAAATGTGAATCAACTGATCAGCTTGTGAAAATGTATTTTGTGTACTTGCAGTGTGTGTGTGTGTGTGTGTGTGTGACTGGTAAGTTGCTGAGCTCTTAGCTGGGAGCATTCTTGCAGCGGTGTACAATGTTCCTGTGTGAGGATTATCCCTGCACCAGACAGGCAAACAACCTTGGTGCACACGTGCACGTGCAAACAGGTCTGCACGGCAGACACTGAGTCCAGATCTTTGGCTCCTCTCAGAGATTAAACAACGATGTGAGCCGTGCTGATGATGAAATAAAGAAGAAGACGTTGGACTGACGTGTGGAGAAGTAGATGTAGGCGAAGAGGATGATGTACGTGGTGACCAGGGGGATGAGCTCAGCGATGCCGATCTCCTCCTTGAAGTGGACGTGGACCATGTGGTCGTCTCTCAGGCTGCAGTTGGCCGGCGGGTGGAGCTGCTTCAGACGAGCCCGCAGGCTGCTCAGGAAGCTGGACACACACACACACACACACACACACACACACACACACACACACACACACACACACACACACACACACACACAACACACACACACACACACACACACACACACACACACACACACACACACACACACACACACACCACACACACACACACACACACACACACACACACACACACACACACCAACATCATCATCAATTACAGAAACAAATGTGCAGCGTGATGCAGATGATTACCAGTCTCCACTTTAGGACAGCAGGCTGTTTATTCTGGAAGTTGCCAAACTAAATTATCTTTAAATATAGACCTGTCAAAAACCATTTTTGCTCAACTGGCAAAGAAACCCAGCACTGTTCAATTTAATTTCATAGTTCAAAGTCTACAATGCTGAGAAGAGGCAAAGAAAAAGCTGCCAGTTGTCTTAGTAACATTTGTTAAACTACTGCTTTGAAATCTATAAGCTCACACAGCCTTAATGAATGCAGCCTGCAGCATTATGGGACATGGAAAGAAAAAATGAGCCTGAAAGAAATTTCGGAAAAAAAGTTGTCTCAGTTAACTTTGTATTATACATTTATCTTTACACTGAGAAATAAAGTGACAAATACTAAAAAGACAAAAGAAAATGACTCCTTCGTTTTCTTTCTGTTAAAATTCAATTGAACCTTTTTGTTCCTTCTGTTCCTGTCTCCTTACAAATCTTTTTCTCTGTTTCTATTGTTTTAATTCTTCTTATTGATTTTCTTCTCAACGCGCTCTTATCTGTTTCTTACTGCTTTTTCCTCTTTCCCCTCAATTATTATTTCTATCTCCTAATTGTGTACATCATCTTCAATCTCACTTTGTTCCTCCCGGTTTCAGTTTATGCTGTTGGGTTCTTGAGTTGTTTATATGTTGCATTGGTCAGGTTCTTCTCTCATACTACTATTTTGAATGTTATTTTAAGCAATTTGTAATCCCTTGTTTTCAAAAGCTGATATATACGGTAAATAGAAGAATTATTAACTATTCCATTGCAGATGTAACTCACTGTGCATCGTAGCTGGATAACACCACAGTGATTGTGTACGACACCACCCTCCTCCTGTTGTAATGACTGACACCTGTGTATTTTCCAGGGACACCAAACAGCAGGTCTGAAACACAAAAACACAAAATAAAGATCACACACACACACACACACACACACTCTCTGCAGGACTTTTTTCAAGTGACAATGTTCTGCTGTCATCCATTAAACCAGTAGTGTTGAGTGCCGGCCATGTTATTAGAGTATATGACCTCTGAGCGACAGCGACAGCGGTCAGTGGGGTCAGTGGGGTCAGTGGGGTCAGTGGGGTTTGCTGCAGGTGAAGCTGAGAACCTCTGTGCTGCTATCAGCTCATCTTTAAAAACAACTCCATTTGAAGCACAGCAAAACAACCACAAATTCGAGAATATGGCGTGAATTCAGGTGGAAAAACCTGACCCGTTTTTTCATCACTCCCAAATTAAAAAGTAAACAAACAGGCTCCCAGCACTCATGTTGGCGTTCATGTGGAGAAAGGGAAGCGAATCATACACACATTTTCTGGGGATGTCAGAAACTTAACCCATTTTGGGAAAACGTACACGATATAATTAAGAACATCCTGGGTTATGAAATACCTAAAGAATGTGGTGTTATGTACCTTGGGAACTTGAATCAATATGTCCTGGTCAAAGACAGATATTTAATAAAAATATTACTGGTCACATGTAAAAAAACAATAACAAGAAGATGGTATAAGGCCGAGCCACCAGCTGTGAATGAATGGCTAGAAATCATTAGAGAAGTCCATAACATGGAGAGAATGACATATAGACTTAGAATGAAGGAAAATGTCTTTGAGACTAAATGGGAGAAGTGGACCCGATGGGACACAGTTGGGAATACCTGAAATCTGTCTTATTCAGATTTTTTCTCTTGGATCTGTATACAGTGTAATTTAACAATGGACACATGTAGCCACGACTGTTGTACTTTTTTTGTTTGTTTTTGTGTTCTTTTTTCTCAGTTGTATCTGATCTTTCCAACAGCTCCACATGCAGAATGTAATTCATGGATCTACTGTATATGTATACCTTGTTGTTTACATGTGGAGATGAACATTTTCAATAAAAATCTAAGTAAAAAAAAACAACAACTCCATTTCACATCTGCCCCTTTTCAACTCCAGGCTCCATAGCGGGGACCCTGTGGAGGCAGGGGCTGCTGGGATATACTCAGCAGCTTTCCCACGGCGGTGTGACTGGATCAGCTCACTGTGAACAACAACAGTATCAGTCTGACTGGACCGGGCCGCCCAGCCGTCCCTGACTCCAGCTCCACAATAAGCTCCCCACCTCTAAATCACTCGAGGCGCAGGGCTGAGCCGGCTGTCAGCAGCCAGAAGACGCCCGTTTGGTTCACTATGTCAGTGGGTAAAGTTTTTCAGGGAATTCAATAAGTTCTCAAGGAATGAAACTGTGTGTTCTCTGTCAACATAAAAGCCTCTTAGTTTGCTGATGCCACTAATCTCCCCACTCACTGCCTCCCTACAATTACCCCTGCTGAATGACGGCAGCCTCCTTCCAACACAGCAGAGCCGTCAACAGAATAAAAGGACTGAACTCTGCTTCTGATATTTCTGACCGTGACACGCCTCTGGTCCAGGCTGGATGTGATGGCTAATCTCACGGCACGAGACAGGAAGCGGAGTCAGAATTTTTCTAAATGAAAACAGGCAGGTTAGGAACAGTGTGACAACAAGACATGTGTTGTACCAGTGCAGGGTGTTGACCAGCTCTGTGTGAGCAGCTCAAATACGTTCATCAGGTTCTGAGATGTTTTCCATATCCAAGTTAGAAACACTGTACATGACCTCAGCCTTAAAGGTGAAGTGCCGTTTCTTACAACCTGGACCTTATTTCTGGCATCAAATACGGTGGTTTACTCACCCATATAACTTTATCATTAGGAGTCCTTTGGACAATGTTTAGATCCATTCCAGAGCCACGTGTATCCATATAGTGGGAGTGAATGGGGCATTGAGAAGGCAGCCTCTAAATAACACATTATCTGCTGCAAAACCTTTTTCTTGATTCTTGATTTTTTTTGTTATGATTCACTAGTGCTATTCCCCTTTGGGTCCAGAGTTTCCTGTTATCATCATCCGGGTCTGCAGATTGACCTACTAACCTCTGAACTGGATGATGTCATCTCTGAGTGCGGCTGCAGCACGGCTCATTCACTTATAATACCCCTGGCTAAACAGTATTGTTCTGTATGTAATTGTTCATAAAGCAATTTTAAGAAAGGCTTCTTTTTTTCCTGCGACGGTCAGCTTGAGGTTGTGGACGAGGACTTTGAATATGATGGACGTCCTCACCGAGTCTAAGGACGAGCAGCTCTTTGAAAGGAGGATGTGGAGGCAGAGAGAGGAACAGCTGGCCAGAGAACAACAAACCGCTGCACATTCACAGATAGATGCTAACTGGTGGTGTTGTTGTGGAATAGCACTAGTGCATCATGACTAAATACTGGTGAAATGAATGGGCTTCGAGGTAGATAATGTGTTATTTAGAGGCTGCATTTCGGTGCCCCTATCACTCCCACTATATGGATATATGCAGCTCTCCAATTGATCTAAATATCATCCGAAGGACTCCTGATGACACCAAAGTTATATGGGTGAGTAAACCACCGTATTTTATGCCAGAAATAAGGTCCATGTTGTAAAAAATGGCACTTCTCCTTTAAAGCTTCACCCAACCTTTCAGAACAAATGCACACAAGGTGATTTAGGAATGTGAAAGAACTATTGCCCCACTTTTTAAAAATGGAACCAATAAGGTCAGATTATTTTTCTTGACTTTAAAGTCCTCAGTTTCTGTTTGTCTCCAGGAACTTTAAAAGTCAGAGTGGCCCTGAACGCCTCATTGTGTCCGTCAGCGTGTGGGTGGTCCCTCTCCTCTCCACTCACCTCGCAGTGTGGCCGACGTGTGCAGGCCTTTGGGTTCATGCTTCTGGATGGTCTTGAGGAGGTCGGGGTCCGAGTCGAACAGCTCCCGCTGGTTCTGCCAGTAGTTGCCGGGAGAGACGAGCAGGCATCCGTGCTCGGGAAGCACCGATTGCATCCGCCGTAACCCCGGAAACAGGTCCGTCACCTGGAGACATAAGGTCTCCAGACTGCGGACCCCAGAGCTGACGGAGGAGAGACAAGGAGAAGACGGAGGTGAGGAGGGGGGAGGAGGTGGGAAGAGCAGAGTAACAACACACGCAGAATGACAAAGGCTCCAAGCAGGAGCAATATTAAAGGGATAGTAACATTTTTTTAAAGTGGGGTTGTATGATCTCCAAATAGCCCCTAAGTACTTTAATTGCAGTAGCAGACTCTCTAGTCTACACTCCTCCCGTTAGCAACAACCCAAAGAAACGGCCTATTTTCACGGCCTAAAAGAGGTTTTACCTGAAAAAAAATACACAGTTCCATTGTTCACTATAATATCATGTTTTCCAGCCCCTCAAGGTGCTAACCCTGGGCCGGAGGGATATGTGAGTTGGTTAGGTCCAAATAAAAACTGTGTTTTTCCTGCACTTTGAGGGGCTGGAAAAAATTATATTATAGTGAACAATGGAACTGTGTATTTTTTTTCACGTAAAACCTCTTTTAGGCCGCGAAAATAGGCCGTTTCTTTGGGTTGTTGCTAACGGGAGGAGTGCAGAGAATCTTCTACTGCAATTAAAGTACTTAGGGGCTATTTATAGATAATACAACCCCTCTTTAAAAAAATGCTACTATCCCTTTAATCTACCATATTCATTATCTTTAAATTCTAAAACATAATCTAATGAAGTGGCATGCTATTAATCAGAGGTTTTGGCTGTGATCACAGCTTCAGTAGAATCTGCTGCTCTCTTCAGCTTTCCAACAAAACAACAGAGGGGAGGGGTCTACATGGGCCTGATACCAGTGTTCAGGACAGAGCAGCTGTCAAAAAGCACGTGTCCCACAGAGTCACAGACCTCAGGGTTCACAACCGATCGATGTTTGCTGGAAGTTCGCTTTTCTTCCTCATAACTCAAGGTCATGGATGTTTTTCTTCCACTCTCTAAAGGGAAAATAGTTTTGGGTTCAAGGGTTCATTGTGAACTGCTTCATGTGGCGAAGGACAGACACCAGTGGATCTTGAAAACAACAGTGACAGGAGATGTCAGTACATCAGTCTGTTCACTCAGCGCTGTTTTCTTCTGAATCCGTTCCACTTGTTTATTGAGATAAAACCTGAATCAATGAAACTCCAATCCACATTTTACTGCCAACGGCAGCTTCTCACATACACACACGCTGCTGCTGACGCTCAGTTAATGCACAGACAGCGGGAAGCTTAAGGTGGGTCAAGTAGCCTACTGTCACAACAAAATGTCAACTTTGTTAACTTATTGAAACTGTCTGTATGTTTCTGTGATAAAGTCTCTTTCGGGGACAGTCCCCAGGCTGACCTGTCCCTGGATAAAGCTGTCCCTGAAAATGTCCAAATCTGGTCCAAAATAAAAAGGAGAAGCCCGAGGCACAGCCCGACCTGAGTCATTTGTAGCTACATATTCCTGCCGAACGCGACTCGAACTGACGCGTCCGGTCCGGTGGGCTGGGCCGGACCGGCCGTTGAGAACTCAAACCTAAGACCATAGGACTCCATGACAGGCAGCCCAGTCCAGAGAGCAGAGGAGAGAGAGACAGCCCAGCAGCAGGTGTGTGTGTGTGTGTGTGTGTGTGTGTGTGTGTGTGTGTGTGTTCACCTGTCAGAGTGGACGTGGTTACGTATCTGCTCCAGCAGGCTGAACACCTGACCCAGCGGCGAGCGGAACACGTCCACCGGCACCAGGCTGCTGTCCCAGGGAGACACCGCCGCCTTCACCAACACCTGCTGGATGTAGGCCACCGGAGGACCCCGGTACTGCAGCGCGCACGCACACACACACACACACACACACACAGGCATGTTGAGACATAACATCAGATTGGTTCTGTTTGACTGAACCTGCAAAACCTGCTGTTCAACGATTCCATGTGTATTGTGTATGTCTGTCCTGCCTCAGGGCCGTTATATCAGGACGACTGCCTCCACTGGGACAACGTGAGCCGTTCCTTCACGTCTGCCTTCAGCTTTCATACTTAAAGGGATAGTTCACCCAAAATTCAAATTTCACTCATTATCTACTCACCCTCATGTCAACTAAGGGCTGTGAGTAGTTTCAGAGTCCTCCGTTCCTTCTCTGAGTTACAGGGGGGTCGGCGCAGCAGTATTTGTCCATATAATGGTTGTGAATGGATACCAACTTTCTTCGTCCAAAAAGACACACCAAAAAACATCCAAATACCTCCATACTGCTCGTCTGTAATGTCCCTCTTGTATTGAAGCCCCGACATGGGAAATTGTTCCGAAAAAAATTAAATAAGTCTATGTTTTAAGCTTGTTTGTAGCGGAAGCTACAAGTGTCTCAGTTCACTGCTCTTCCTGTGTCTTTGCACTGACCGGCGGAACAATTTCTCATGTCGGGGCTTCAATACAAGAGGGACATTACAGACGAGCAGTATGGAGGTATTTGGATGTTTTTTGGTGTGTCTTTTTGGACGAAGAAAGTTGGTATCCATTGACAACCATTATATGGACAAATACTGCTGCGCTGAGGGTGAGTAGATAATGAGTGAAATTTGAATTTTGGGTGAACTATCCCTTTAACGAGCTGTCGTATTAACAGGGAGACCCGTCTGTATAGATCACAATCTTTTAGTGAGGACGTCCCCTCAGGCTTCAGATTCGAGGTGATGGACACAGTGAAGCAACAAATATAATGTTTAGACTTTAGACTGATGCTAAAGCTGGGAGGTACTGTGTATAACCGTGTGTGTGTGTGTGCACACTGCCCTCTCTTCTCCCCAGACCCCTACCCAGTCAGGCCGTTCTCCCAGATCTCCCTGGGGCTCATGGGAAGGGACGCTGTAGTCTCGCACCCCTGTGGTGAACTCCACGGGACCCGTCCCAGGCAGGGGGAGCCTCAGTAACGGATAGCTGAGAGAGAGAGAGGGAGGGGGGGGCAGAGGGTTAACAGTTATGAAACACAAGTGTGAGAGTGAGTGAATGAGTCAACGTGCAGATTCAGTCTGTCCAACAACATCTTGTTTGATTGTCTGATAATCATAATATGAAACTTTCTCCTAAGTAAAGAGCCCAACTTTAAACACATGTATATACATCACAATAGACATTTATAAAAAGGACAAGATAAGATAAGATTTGTTCATCACAAATTGGAGAAATTCACTTCATACTGGGACAACTGGGTCAAACATGTCACGCCCCATAGGACTGATTTTATTTTCACAAACCAAAGACTGTGGTGTATGAAAAGGATCAGTCCCACTGGTACATAGTTTTTTATTTATTTTTGTTGTCGTTGTTTTTGTTGTTGTTATTGTTGTTTGTTTATCTCCTCATTGCTTGGATATAAACCAAAATATTATTTTGGCATTTAGGGCGGACAACAGATGTAAGATGTACGAGCCCATATGATGTACTGGATGTGAATGTCTGATTCTAAATGTTAATAAAAATAAATGACAAAAAAAGAAACTTTCTCCAGTCTGAAACTTGCATCAACTACTGATCAAAATGTTTCCATACAATCAAAAGCACTCAGGGTCCCACTCTTTTCTTGAAATGGTTTTCCAGGACATGTCCAGCTGCTACAGTCTGACAGACATGTTACTACGCCATGCTTTGGAGAAGTCTTCTTTTCTACACTTGTACCTTATTTTGTAGATGATTGTTTCTATATTTATTCCTCTCTCAGCCCCAGAAGTCTGATTTAAAGATGAGCAGTCTATGGCTCTGATTTATCTATAAAATAATCTCTTACAGCCTTAGAAAGTATGAGAAACGTATCATAGAACAACACAAACATGTTGTTTTTGTTTTTAAGCCACCCCCACTACAGCTCTGCTGCTCCTCCACCTGTCACTCAGCAGAAAACCCTCATGGTCCAATACTGAAACATTCAACAACTCAAGGTGTCTAGTTTTTCTCACTGGGCACCAAATCCTTGGTGGGGGCTGAAAAAGTCCAACAGAGCTCTGGGAGCTGATGTCATGATGTGATAAATAATCTTCCAGGACAACTCAAGCTTTTCCAGGACATTTGACTTTTTTTCTCATTCTCCATGTGTTTTCCATGACTGGAAAAATGGTCGACCATTTTACAGGTTTTCCAGGGCGTGTGGGAACCCTGGCACTGTGGATATTTTACAACCCATTAGACATTACTGCTGATTAGGGGTGTAACGGTATATGTATTCGTCCCGTGCCGTCACGGTACGGGGGTCACGGTTCAGTGCACACAGTCATAGGACGAATATGAATATTAAAAAAAAAAAAAGTCGAGTCCTCACTCCAATCTAGGTGGCAGTAACGAGCCTCAAAGCTGCCATCAACCGTCATAGCAGACAAAGAAGAGAAGTGATGAGAGTGTGAAGCAGATAGAGTATCTGTGTGAAGTCAGAGGAGCTGCTGCTTCATATGTCACCGTGTGGCTTCTCAATGAAACAACGGCAACAGCGACGGCTCGCGACCGTAGACTGAAAGCAGCTCGCGACTGGTCGACCGGACAAAGTCCGTCGACGATGTAGAAACGCATCAAACACGTTAGCGCATGTCCCCCCCCCCCCCCCCCCGCAATCCCACATGTCAATCACTGGTGCAAGGAAAAAGACAACTTGCAACTGGCATCTCGCCTAAATTAACTGTGTAAACCAACATTGATGTTAGTTTCTGATGTTAGTTTCTTGTTTTTTTTTTAATAATAGTTGCCAGTTGTCAAGTGCAAGTTTTTTTTCCTCTAGAATTAATTGAATGGCATTATTTTTTTTCTACTTTTATAACACAAGACAGATTTTAGTTTTACATTCAATTAGTGTCTGTTGTACCGAAACCATACCGAACCGTGACCCCTGAACCGAGGTACGTACCGAACCGTGACCCCCGAACCGAGGTACGTACCGAACCGTGACCCCTGAACCGAGGTACGTACCGAACCGTGACCCCTGAACCGAGGTACGTACCGAACCGTGACCCCTGAACTGAGGTACGTACCGAACCGTGACCCCCGAACCGAGGCACGTACCGAACCGTGACCCCCGAACCGAGGCACGTACCGAACCGTGACCCCCGAACCGAGGCACGTACCGAACCGTGACCCCCGAACCGAGGCACGTACCGAACCGTGACCCCCGAACCGAGGCACGTACTGAACCGTGACCCCCGAACCGAGGCACGTACCGAACCGTGACTTGTGTGTACTGTTCCACCCCTACTGCTGATATATAAACACAGATAGCTGTATTCTGCTTGGTGCTACAGCTGCATGTTAGAGGTGAAGGACTGCTGGTGATGTGTGCTCAACATGAAACCAGAGCCTGGGGCTGTTCCTGACCTACTCTGGTCTACCTGGAGAGACCCCCTCCCTCTTTCTCCAGGAAACGGGTGGGTGGGTCCTTATGAAACAGGTTAACTACTTGTTTTCCAACATACTACTTACAGTATGTGCTCACCTTGTGAATGTGAATGTGTGTGTGTGAGGCAGTGAGTTGGGTTAGTGCACACAGTGTCCTCCTGTCCGGCTGAAGGACAGAGCTGCTTTCTCTCTGCTTGCTGATCGTGTGTAACCACGTTGCAGGTTTTGACAAAAACACAGCTCATTCTGGTCCTTCTGAAAACCTGAAGGCTGTGGGAGAGAAACCGTTCGGCGCTCATGCGTCACTAAACCCACGTCAGACTGACAGTACTGAAGTGTGACATCGTACCGGCCTTTACCGCTGGCGGTCGAGTCGGGACAGAGCACCTCAAGAAAAGCTGCCCACAGGGCCGAGACACAGTTAGCACTTCACTGACTGAACCTAAAGGCTGTTTCAGGGTTTCTGCAGGTCTCACCAGCTCAAATTTAAGACTTTTTAAGACCGTTATGGATGGATTTTAAGACCTATATCATGATTCATCATGACAAAACAAAAGACGTACAAGGGAAATGTGGAGTCACTAAATTACTTGCTAAGTAAATTGGCTGCAATATCTAAGTTGCACGTTGGGTTGTTTGTAGTTGGAAATACATTCAATAAAGCACAATGAAGTGTCACAGGAGCGTTTTATTTAAGCAATATTACCCGAGAGGGTGTGCTTGAATGTTGATTATAGAAGAGAAACACACATTTCAGGGCCACTGATTTGTATGATCAGATAGATCAGATGCTGTAGCTAAAGAGTACAGACTGAAAATATGATCATAAGCATGTGGGAGCCTCCTTTCACACCTGACAGCACATCAAGACCGAGATGAGGAGAAGTCAGAAGTGGTGGAGCAGTAAAGTGTGGCCTGAAAGAAGCCCATGGTGAAGCAGAGGAAACGGGGCAATGACACTTAATAAAACAACAAAGATAAAAGGTGTAACAACCATCCCCACCCTGTCAGTCACTGTTTGACCAGCTGTACCAGCATGGTGGTTTAAAACAAACATTTATGAAATGACTCATATTCCACCTAAAAACCTGCTCTTTCATCTTATACCAGTTACATAATTCAAACTTCAACCGTATCGATAATAGTCTAAATGTAGACTTGGTCCAAAATATTAGTTTTTGCCCCCAAAAAAAGGTGTTTTGGCTGTAAAACCTACACACTTCTTCACACAGCCATGCACATTCACATGCAATGTCAGGGAGTGAGCATCGGCCCGAGCATCGGCCCGAGCATCGGCCCGAGCATCGGCCCGAGCATCGGCCCGAGCATCGGCCCGAGCATCGGCCCGAGCATCGCCCCGAGCATCGCCCCGACCATCGCCCCGACCATCGGCCTCAGCCTGACAGATGTTACTGTTCTGTTTACTACAGTTGGCTCTGTTGCTTCAGATGCAAAAACACTATAGAGGTCAAATGAGTAAAACTGAGATATTTCTTAAAAGGAAATAAAAGAATCCATGTCCTTTTGTTTTGTTATTAAAGGACAATTCCGTGCAAATTCAACTCGGGGCTGTATTTTCCTAACATTTTAGGTCTACAAGAAGGAATCTGAAGATTTTCAGTTTAATTGCTCCTGTTTTGTGGTAGTTGTGTCTGTCCATGCATCGCCACGGCAGCAATAAATGGAGCGGATCGAAGTTCCACTGCTAAGGCTGTTTACGTCCCTCAGAACCGCAATTTCTTTCCACAGACAGCGTCAGATGGCTCCTCACATGCACCGAGAAGTTTATTATACTGGCACGGATGAAAAAAAATCAATAAAGGCCTTTGTGTATTGTGCAATGAGACAGTGAAGGGGAGTGGAGGGGAGGGGAGGCTGCATTTACAGTACCATACAGTAAAAATGTGTGTGCATTTATGCTAATTAGAAGAGCAGTTTGGATAATTACAGATTACAGGACTGTTGCTACTTGTATCAGGTGAGTGTGTTGAAAATGAATCCTAAACCGAGGAGCAGTTAATAAAGTTGCTGAGTCACTGGCATCGATCAATAACATTATCAACCTCCTTGTATAAATATTGCTTATTTGCCCTTTAGGATTTTTTCGCTGGTCATCGTTGGGACGGCAAACTTTCCCTCTGTTTCCCTCCTTCACTTCCCTCTCTCCCCCGCTGCCTCCCCCGCTCTCCAAGGTCACTGTACCTCCACAAAGGCCTCTTTTGTGTGTAGCGGCCCCCCTCCTGACAGACAGATGGAGGGACAGGCCTCCCATTCTCACAGGGCCATTTTCTCACAGCCCCCTCTGCCCTGTCCTGCCTTAAACATCCCTGTCATCCAGCTCTTTTCTTCTCCCTTCACCCCGGGTGCCGCTGGCTCGTCCATTTGTTTCTGCAACCCCCCCCCCCCCCGCTCGCTGGAAGATGCTGCGCGGACGGCACGCAGCAGGTGCATGTGTGCGTTTCGGATAGCTGAGATTGTTTTTACAACCAACTCTCTGACCTCTGTTCTCTCTTTTGACCGGTGGTTGAGCAAGAGCAAAGGATGTGCGTGTGTTAAGTGAGTGTTTGTGCGCCGCTGACGACGGGGCGGGGGGGCTGTTATGTGAGTGCAGATGGCCGGTTCAAATGAGTTGGGCCTGTCCACACATCTTTCTACTATCAAAAGCTGCCTTGGTTTTTAAAAAGAGAAATTCTAAAGGCCAGGTTGTGCTGGAAAAGTAAAAAGGAGTTACTTTTGAAAAACAGGCTGTGACACTTGAAGGCCGGGTGAAAAGCCGGCCGTCACACAGAGAGGTGAGACGTGATACTTTTTCAAAAACCTGCACAATGGTGCACATTTGCAGACCGTCACAGTGTTGCAAACTGTGTTCGTACACGCAGCGGAAAATGCAACAAACTGTTGAGAAGAGCTGGAACGAGAGGCTGAGCTCCGCGCAGGTGGCTCAGCTTCACATGAAGTGGGTGTGAAGGCCGACGGTCGGGTTGGAAAGTTACAGGAACGATGAGAAGAGATAATCTGATGCTAGAGGTGAGGAGGTTCATCTGACAAGCAGCTCTGATGGAGGATGACGGGCCAGAAACAGGTGGGAAAGTCTGTGTATGAGTGTCCACAGAAACTTGTCAAACTGCTCGAGGAGGATAATCCCCTGCTCCGCCACTGAGCCTCATGTTAAAGGGATAGTTCAACATTTTGTCAAATTGGCCCATTGCCATAATCCCTATAGTCATAGCAGTAGGTTCATTACCTTTAATTGTTGGTGCAAGCTGTTTTCAGAACAGCCGAGCCGAGTCACAAGCTGCTCAGAGCTACGCTACGGAGGCTAATGGGATTTCTTGGTTTCCCTCATCAAACTCATCAAATACACAATCCAACAACTCCACAACGCTCTGGTGGACAAGTTGTGACCTGCACATTCACCACGCTATGAGATAATAACACAACGTTACCAGACCAGAGTTCTTTTTGAGGCAGAGACTACTTCCCGGAAAACTGCCCCTGACAGGAACACGCATCAGCTGTTTTGCATGAATTTCCCTCTAAAACAACTCTGTGTGGTAACGTTGTGTTATTATCTCATAGCGTGGTGAATGTGCAGGTCACAACTTGTCCACCAGAGCGTTGTGGAGTTGTTGGATTGTGTATTTGATGAGTTTGATGAGGGAAACCAAGAAATCCCATGAGCCTCTGTAGTGTAGCTCTGAGATGCTCTCGGCTCCGCCGTTCTAAAAATAGCTTCCCCCAACAATTAAAGGTAACAAACCTACTGCTATGACTATAGGGATTATGGCAATGGGTGAATTTGCTAATATGTTGAACTATCCCTTTAAGCGAGTCAACTACATGCACAACTCCTAAGCAGTAGTGTATTCAGCAATCTAACTGACAAGTTATTGACAGTAACTGCACTGTCAGCCCTCTTTATTGTATCTAAATGTGAGAATGTAGATATGATTTTATAACTGCGTGCGTTATTTAAAATGTTTGCTTCCTGTTGATGCTCTCTGTTTCTAACTGTACATCAAACTCTGAGCATTAACGCACAACCCCCGACACTTGACCTACCAGCAGGTGAGGATGCTGGCCGAGGTGAAGAGGATGATGGGTACTGGGTAGGAGGCACACAGCAGCCCGTGGCGGTAGAAGGCCGCAGAGATCTTCTCCCTCAGCTGCTCGCGCAGCGTCATCCTGGTGGGCGGGGTCAACTCCCGGCCATTGGGAAGCACTGGGCGGCGGAGGACGGTGCGCCGCGGGGCATCCAGGGACCTGTTAGAGCCAGACAAAGACATCATCACACCAAGTCACAGAAATTATGAAACTATTACTTTTTATCCTTCAAAATCTTTATGACGTTAAGTGGCTAACGTTTGTCAGAGTCTTTTTTTTGCTTTTTGCTTTTTTTTTTGCCTTCACAGACTTTAAGAGAAGTCTTGTGAGAGGCAATTATCAGTAATTTATTTATCCCAAAACAAGATATTAATCCATTATCATCAAAAGCATTTAGAGCTGAAACAAAACAGATTATTCATGTCCAGCCCATTTCAATAATCCTTATTGTTTCAGTCTTTCTACCATGTACCATGTCAAATGTGAGGATCTGTGGCCCTCTGACTCAATCAACAGTTTACCCGTTATAAACATTCAATCTGAAAAAAGCTTAAAGGTCCAGTGTGTAAAATGGGGAAAACCCTGATATCTAGCGTTCAGATTCTAGTTTGCATCACTCGCACTCACCCCTCCCGTCAGCAAGGTGACGGTGGCCTCCGAGGACAAAAAAACTTGTTTACCACGACTGGAACGACTGGGAGTATTTCAGGAGCATGGAGCCATGAGGTGAAGATCTAAACCATTTTACCACATGTCTGTTGTTTCCTACTCCTTCTTTCCTTCCGCCTTTTTCTCGGTTGGTTTATTTATGAATGCTAAACTTGTGAAACCTGCTCTCTGGTTGGCTGGATTTTCCGTTCGGGCTGCCGTACAAACATGGCGACGCAAGATGGCGACACTCTTTAGAGCAGGAGCCTTGCTAGATATAAAAGAATAATTATAAGGCTACGAAAACCAAACACATTTTATTTTATAGAGATTATACACTTATACAAATATATTGGGTATATATATGGGTAGTATATTCAGATTTTGCCAATAAACCTTGACCATTATTACACACTGGACCTTTAAGTCCTCACTTTTAAGAAGCTGCAACCTACCATAAATGTTTTCAATCAATTTTACAAGGAGTGAGTAAAGAAGGACCTGACTAAACCTTGTGCCACTACGTCACTGTTGAAAGTGGAAGGAAAATGCCCTTGAGCACCATCCCAGAGGTGAACCTGTGTATATGGTGAATATTTTCTCTCTAAGAACTTCTAACGTCTCTCTACTGGTGTAGGTTTTCATCCCAATGCTGAACATTTTTGAAGCATTTTGTGTTTTTAAAAGCAAAAAAAATCAAAGGTGTTGCAGCCTTAGAAAAGAGCGTCCTTTAGTTTTCTCCTGGGACTAGAAGCTGAGGTTTAAAATAAATACATCCAAAGAAAACAGTAGCCATGGAGTCTTTTTTTTCTATGAATGTTACTTTGCATCTGAACAGGGTGTACAGTATGCTGTGGTACATCTCCCCTGACAGACAGACACACAGAGGCTGCTTCTCACAGCCCTGCTCTGTCTTTAACACGTAATTAGCCGCATGCTCCGAGTGTTGGCGCGCCGCACATGTTGCCAAACGACAGGCACCGTGTGTTTTTCCTCCAGAGGTCACGTGGTAGACAGCACTTAAACACACAACTCATTCAGCACGCCAAAAAGGTGTGGACACATTCCTTCCCTAGAAAACATGCAACTCTGGCTGAGCGGCTCCACTTGAGCAAACTGATGTGCAAACTCTCACTGATCACACCTGGATAAAAAAAACTTTAAAAAACAGCCGGCAGCAGGTTCCCCCAGATAACAGCCTCTTGTTACAGGACAGTGAGTAAATTCCTCTTTCACTCAGGTGGAAAAGCACAGAGGGATTTCTTTACATCATTTAATAAAGCAAAGTATTCACAATCGCTCGTGCGTGCTTCTTGAAATACAAGCGCCGTGTGGTTGCGAAATGAATATCTTAGGGTTTCGGTGAGTAAGCTCAAGACGTCACTTTAACGTGAGAAATTTGAGTCTGAGTATTTACACAGCTAGTGGGAACTCAAGTAACCACATGCTGTAAATCCATTTATTATCAATGAAGAAGCCCTTGTCCTGAGTCCTCGTTAGTGATGGTGACTTATTTCTTTATCAATACCTTCACCAGTGTTTAAATGAGTTGTGTCATTATTGCGGCGCTGCTACCAACTGTAAGCAGATGTAACTTTATGGTCTCCTGACTGCAGCTGGCCCATTATACAGAAACACAGAGGGACATAGAATTTAATAGTGTGGCCACATAGTTCAGCCTTATTCATACCACTCCCCAACCCAGATATGAGTGAGTATCTGATATCAGGATTACATCAGTCCATGTCAGGTGCATCTCAGTAAAGTCAGCCGTCTTCTCCATTGTAGCCCAGACTAAGAGCCCATTTAAAGGCTCAGGAAACCTTTGAAGGTGTTTGGAGTTAATCAGCTGATTAGAGTGTGACATCATTAGGTTACTATAGTGAACTTTTTCACTGTTAGTCTAAATGTTTGAGATACTGAATTTTGGGTTTTTGGGTAATCATTACAATTAAAAACAATTCACTTTTTGAATTAAACTACTGAAATAAATGAACTTTTCCATGATATTCTAATTTATTGAGATACACCTGTATATATATAAATAAATGTGTTATATTTTCAGAGGCCATTGTGCCTTGGTACCTTGGTTTTATCTGAACATCAGTCCAACTGTGATCAGTTTAACCTTAAAAATATATCAATAGTTTTGATTATAAAGGCCAGATGTACACAAAACTATGTGTGTAAAAATATATATATATATTTTTTTATATATAGCTTTTTTTCAGATTTTGATCCTGACACAATATGACCCCACTCAAAGTCATTAATTCAATATCATATTCTGACTTCTTGAAACAGCATGACCCACTGACATGAAGACTGACTGAATGTCAACACAAGCAGAGGAGCTGTGTGAGACCTCTAGGCGGGACACTGCATCAGCTCAGCCTGTTTCTCAGTATCAGCTCCAGCTCGCGGGCGGTCAGGCCTCTCTGCTCAATCTCAGCTCTGCTCTCTGTTTGCTGTTTGCTCAGCAGACAGGTTCAGTGCTGCCTGTCCTGTTAACATGTTTAACTGGATGCCTCCAGCACACCTCCTGCAGCTGTAGAGTATCTCCTACTGCCGAGTCTGACCCGTATCAACTCTGTCGCCTGAGCTTCTCACATGATGTCCATAAGCAGCAGCGTATTGTTAGTTAACCGTGGCAAAGTACAACAATACAGCTGTGTAGTATCAGCTACACCGTACCCGTCATCGGAGCCTCATGCAGTTCTGAGACCATACCTGCTGATCGGGGACCAGGTTATCTCTCTGGCTTGCAGCCGTTTATGTCCAGGTTTTTTTAGCTTTAGTTGTGCCTTGTGGGTAACATAGTGATTCCTCCTTGACTCGGGCAGAGAGTGCGGCTGCTCGGCTCTCCCCCCTGGGAGCAACGGAAACATTCCCCGGGAGGAATTCGCCTCAGGAGTCTCTTGATCTACTGTTATAAATACACTATACAGTAAACACGGCAACGTCCCGGCAAGCTTGCACAATGGGCTCTGCAGAGGTGGAAAGGGAGCTTTGAAGCCTGCTCTCCGTTCCTGCAGGACAGTGGAGCCACGGCCGGGTCCTGGTCCCGCTCTGCGTCTTGAAAGGGAAAACTTTCCACGAACGCCTCCATCTCTGAGCTCGTCTGTCCAGTTCACTGCGTGCTGTGTGCCGTTACGTGAGTGGAGCGGCGAGGCCTGATTTGGCAAAGGCTCAGCAACATCTCCGTCAGTGAACTAATCCGGGATTTAGCCGATCGGAAACTCAACGAGCGGGGCTGGGGGCCTATGGCCACCCCCCGCTGCTTCCCCTTCTCCTCTGCACACAGCCTTCAACCGGTCAGACACACAGACTTTGCAGCGTGCTGAGACATTCACATCTCCAAAGCATCACGCACTTGAGGCAGGCTTTGAAACAAATTGAAAAAAAAAAAAAAAAAAGATAACCATGGCAGGAAATGAACTCCACTGGTAAACTGTTGTTGTCTCAGGCTGGTGAGTTTGTGTCCTCTTCAGCCTCTTTGGCAGATGACCAGCGATTGTTTGGAAATCCTATTCTGTCTGGCCGGATGGTGTTTGTTGGGCTATACCGGCTACTACGGCTGAGTGAATTGAAATAACATGTCTTGCTTAAACCCAACAAACCGACCACAAACAAATCTTTACGACAAGACCGTGGAAAGTGTGTCCATACATGCTCGGCAACTGATAATCTAACAAAGAGCGGTCTATACGGCTCCCACGTGAGAAGCCAGCACACTTGCTTGCAAAACAAAAACACAGCTACGGACACGACACACAGGGTTTGACATAGCAAGAACAAATTCAGTTAGGGAGATCGTTGTGGGTCTGTGCAGCTTAATTGGGTGTCTTGCAGATTAAGGTAGCTTTATAGAGCCACATGCCAACAACATCACTGTCAGCACACTGGCTCATGGATGAACTGTAGCACAGCTATTTGAAATCCAAGCCAGCACATTTAGACTTACAAATACAGACTTGACAAAAAGTGACATCTTACCTCTTTTCTACACTTCCCAAAATGCCCAGCTTGAAGGCATCTCCAGGGTTTACAGGCTCCAGTGGCATAATCATAACAAGCTCTTTCATGCAATACATTTACACGCCTCATCTATATCTACGCACAAATTACTGCAAAACAAAAACTACCCAAAAGCATTCCTGAGAGGCTTAAGCTGCATCAATTCTCCGTAAGATGACTGCATTCAGTGTCATAATTGCATAATGCGAGAGCATGCCCCTCTGATCAGTGAAGCCCATTAGTCCAGGCTCGATGTGGATGAGCAGATCACTGCAACACAGCCTTTTACAACCAGAGCTGATGATAAAAGAGGGGACTGCCCTGTCAATCAGTAACCATACTGTAACAGGTTGTGATGTGTGACAAGCTGTGGGAGCTAGATACATACTATGTCATTTTGAATACGTTATAACAGGAGGTTATCAAGCACATGCTCTCAACACAACAGCCTACAACCCTTGGTTAAGTTTCACAATCATATTTTTCTGGCAACTTTACAATGTTTGAGCCAAACTAGCCAAAATGGTGAAACAGCTCTCACAACACAGCACAGTCTGGCTGATGCAACTATGTGGCAACATTTACTGCCAACAAGGACAAGCTAACACAGTGGTTCCCTAACAAGGGCCAAGGATGCCCTAGGGTCCCATACAAGGCAGCAGCATGGTCCTCCAAGAATAAAGTGTAACTTTAAATGTACAAGCGAGTGAGCTGTAAAAGAGTTAACAATGTGCAATGCCACACAGGTTTCCTCGTCAACAGAAAATTTAGGAACATTCGCAATTAGCACAGAACCTTTCTGAGCTCAGCCTCTTGCTTGTAGCTCATCACAGAGGAGCTGGTGGTCTGTCAACACAGCTGCACACTGACATGAACAGGGGAGAAACACCATCACACTGCGCTTAGATACATCCCACGAGAACAATGGCTCGATTTCTTGTTTTGTGTGTTACTGAAATACTTTTAAACCTCCTGGTCGTCCCACTTGGGTTCCCTGTGTTTCCATCAGTGGACACATCTCCAGGACCCCTGTCAAGCCTGCTTGGCTAGCTAACACAGCCTTTCTCAAAGTGGGTGCCGCGGCACCCTGGGGTGCCGTCTGACTGCGTCAGGGGTGCCGTGAAAAAAACTTCTGACATTTCATAGAATACATTCTTTTTACATATAGGCCTATGCAAAGGGGCCGTGTCCACCGGACGCCCTTTTAACCCGCCCTCGGCGGAAAAAAAAGCTCTCGGGTCGGGGCTTCTCTTTTTTTGTCGCGGCGCTCAGAGCGCTCAGAGTTGAAATAATCAACTTTTGGAACAGCGCCGCACTTATCAAGCGGCTCGGACGTGAGGCGGCTCGTTTCAGCAGCGTTCAGAGAGAGAGAGGGAAAGGGAGGGAGAGAGAGAGAGAGACCGCTCCGTGGACACAGCCGTTGGTCACGGGCGCTCAGAGCAGTAGGGGCCGTGTCCACCGGACACAGGACGCTATGAAAAAAATGCGTCGTACAGACAGGCACACATCACGAGTCACCCCCCCTCCTCTCTCCAGTGGATCTGTGTCCGCTCTGTTCCGACTCCGGTGCGTTTGATGTATAAAAACACTCTGCAGTGACACGGTAGAAACTCTCTGATTGAGAGAGTCAGAACGGAGCGGAGACGCCGGTGGATTCATTTGAGCGCGTGCCTGCGCGCTGCGCGCATGTAGATCTTCTCTCTTCCTCTCACATTGCGGATTATTGTGTGCGTGTGCGTGTGTGTGCATATGTAGGCTACAGAGGCACCTATGCACCCTGCATTTACAGTTTGTATTATGCTCTGTTAAATAATACTGTCTCATCTAAATAAACAGGACATTTACATTTAGGCTATGCAGTGTTATTTTGAATTACATTTTACACAGGGGTGCCCTGAGATTTTATTCACTTTTGAAAGGTGCCCTGACTGAAAAAAGTTTGAGAAACGCTGAGCTAACAGACAGCTAGCATTAGCAAGAAGCATCCTACAGGAAGTCCTCCGCTCCCCCCTCACCGTAACCCTGGTAACCTCCCCTTGTCTGGAACTAACCGACTCACTCAGTATTCCTCCGCACAGCAATACTGTAACTGAGTGAGTCGGTTAGTGCCAGATAAAATACGGTGCTTTTTTCAGACTAGTTGGTGGACCTATCGTACACTTTAGCGGGGGTATTATTTAAGTTAGTGACGGGACTTATCGAGTCAAGTAACGGCGCTTTTTATTGTCCATAGCGGTAACGGCGTTACAGCCCCTTTTTGATTACTCGTTAACGTTACTGAACAAAGTAGCGCCGTTACTCCCACCACTGACAAGCAGAGCATTTTAACGGAGCTAACGGGCGGACGGTGCACAGTGAACGGTATTTCCTGATGTTTAGTTGGAGCTAAACGCTGCATCTTCGTGTAGCGCTTCTGTAACATCACACCTGCTCAGTTCAGACCCACAGCTAGTGATAGCACCGAGCTAAAGGCTAACACCCCGAGCTAACTGAACCCAGTGAACCCAGTGAACCCAGGTCCAGTTGAAGTGTAATGTACAGGTTCGAGCAGAGACGGTTACAGTAGGTTAAAACAGGGACGTGCATGCTCCAGGGGCTCGTGTTACCGACCCCTGACTAGCATGGCTGTCACAGGGACACTGTGGGAACGGGTCGTGGCTTGAGCTAATACGGTTATCAAAAACAAATACAAGGCTAAAGTTAGCCTGCCTGTCACTGGTAGGTTGTGTTGTGCGGGGCTTTTATCTGGTTTTATGAGAACAGATATGAGCTGTGTAACCCCAGGCAGCTGTAGCCTCGGTGCTAGCACCATAACAGCGGCTGTGCTGCCACATTACGGGCTGATTAAACCACCCCGCGGCTCCCACGCTTCCCCCCGCCGTGGAGCTAACTTCCACAGCGCAGCTAACTCCATAACTCCAGCCGCCGTCCCCACACTTGCCTGGACAGACTTCAGAGATCCTCCAGTGTAGAAGCTGTTGTTGTGGTCGACGTCCTGAACAGACGAGTGGCCGCCGTGTTATTCCTTTTGTTTTGAAACGCTGGCTAAATGCTAGCTCGTATGCCCCCCCCTCCCCTCCGCACACTGATGCTGACATGCAGTAGGAAGCGCTTCAAGCCTACTGGCTGTCAGGTCCCACCGAGCCCTCTCCACTCCGACCTCTCACCCCGCAGAGCGAGGGCCGGGGCGGGGCGGGGCGACACCTAGCGGCCCGTAGCGGCACAGCGGCTCTCTCACCCCGCAGAGCGAGGGGCGAGGGGCGGGGGGGGGGCGACACCTAGCGGCACAGCGGCTCTGCTGCTCTGCTCTGAGGCAGGCCTGCCAATTCACTCCATTAACCCTTAGATTTACAGTAAAAGTGAACAAAACGCACCGAATCGCTTTAAGCATCAATCAATCAATATCAATATCCTTTATTTAACCAGGTAAAAAAAACTCATTGAGATTTAAAAACCTCTTTTCCAAGAGTGACCTGGCCAAGACGGCAGCACACAACAGCTCAGTTGCACATCACACAAGACTCAAATAAAATACAATCACACATTTCAGGAAAACATGATTAAACAACGCAATCACACAGTCCGATTGAGCTCAATTCTCATCAAGCATCATCATGATCTCAGTTGTACCCAATTAATATGCAAACATACTCATAGACCTACTCATAATTAATTATTTGTGGTGTATGCATGCAAATTACTGGTATAGATTATTCTTGGCAAGGCAAGGCAATTTTATTTGTATAGCCCATTTTTACAAGCAGTTTATCTCAAAGGGCTTTAGAGCATCATAAGAACATCCTCTGTGGCTTAGACCCTCACACCGACTGAGGAAAAACTCCCAAGAAAACCCTTATAACAGGGAAAACATCTTGAAAAACAGATCAAATTGAAGGCCCAGTGTGTAAAATGGAGCGAAACCCGTGAAATCTAGCGTTCAGGTTATAGGTTTCAGTGCTCATTTTATGATATATGTCTGCTGTTTCATACTCCTTCTTCCATGGTTTTATTTATTTAACGCGAAACTTGCGAAACGTGCTCTCTGGCTGGCTGGATTTTACGTTCGGCTGCTGTACAAAAGGCCCTTGCTATGTAAAAGAATAGTTATAAGGCTGAAAACCAAACACATTTTCTTTTATAACAATTACACTTACCGATATATTCATGGGTATTTTGCCAATAAACCTTGCCAATTATTACACACTGGACTTTGCTTACTAGCCCATTAATCAATCCAAGATATTTGTACCAACACATATTGAAATCATCAGTTTGAGCTTGTTATCGTAAAAGGGAAAGTGTGTTTGAGGAAAACAGTGCTCTCTCATTAATATGCAAATGTATGTAGCAAAGTACTTCAAAATGTGGTCAGATTGGAAAAGTGTAAGCATGAAGCATCTACCGAGAGTGCTGCAGACCATGTACTGTGATAGTAGCAAATAAAGAGCCAGAAGGTCAGAGTACATTCAGAGTTATTCGTCACCACACAAAAATTCATTGATCCACTTCTTTTATTTGAAATGGAAAAAAAAAAAGAAACATCTGGGAGGCGTGGAGCGGTGGCGATCAGCTGGCAGGATCGGCGTGTCCTGGAGTACAGTCTGGGTCACTGACACTAGCAACCAGCCAAACACTGAGCTGGGCTACAGCTGGCCAACAAACTAATATTTGTTTTGTTTGGCAGAACAGCGGCATCACTTCGGTCCAGTCTGTTGTCATGTGTTGAATAGACAAAAAAACCACACGAGGACGTTGAAGGCTGCAACTAGAGAACAGCGCTGGACGTCCCTCGAGCAAAGAAGGAGGCTCCTTTATCATGGACTTTATACTGAAAGAGTTTCTTCTGTGTGTTCTGCCCATCCCCTTGTCTCCTCCTCCAGCACACCTCCACCTGGAAACAAAGGAGTCATCTATGGTTACTTAGTTACATCTTTATAGGCACATTTCACCATTCCATTGTGTTTTGTACAAAAATATAAAAGTATTGACTATTCTATAGTATATTATACTATACATGGGGGGCAACCGCCATTCCGACATCCCACCAGTCCGACATAGACCTCTAATTGTCTAAAAGGCAACACTTAATTTTCTATCAAACGTCCCATCATTCCGACAATTTTTGCCTCCTATGGTCGGAATGACGGTATTTTTTTCTTTTTTTAAACATCCTGCTTTTCCGACAAATAGCGTATTTTTTTCCCCAAAAGATTTTGCACTGGTTGGGTTTAGGCAATGAAGAAAGGAGTTGGTTAAGTTTAGTATTAAGAGCAGGTAGAGGCTAGACAGGCAGACTAGTCCCTGTCTCTGTCTCTGCTGCGTAATAATGACAACCATGTGGGTATTCCTCTATCAGCATGTCTTAAAGAAGGGAGTCACCTGTTGAGTAACGCACATTTCCTTATATACAAAGCCTTGTCTGAATGGTGGGACTTTCGCATGTCGGAATAGCGGTATGTCAGAGTGGTGGTTTGTCTAAATGGTGGGATGTCGGAGTAGTGGGATGTTGGAATGACAGCATGTAACCACTATACATTACACTTTATACTACTGTTTTCAAGCACAATTGTAATTTCTAAGCTCAATTTTAGTAGTAGTAGTACCACCACTTGCAGGGTCTGTGCAATGTTGGAAAATGTAGGATCAATCACAGTCAGACACACTGCTGAAATACACACACCTGCCCGTGTATGTCCCTACAGTAGCCGGTTGGGAGACCCTGTACATGAAGGGTGAGACTACACTGGTGGGTCAGGCCCTTGAGGAGCTGCTCTGAGCCTTCATCATCTCCATCGTCCGCTTCTTCCTCCCCATCACAGCGCACCAGCATCACCATGTTGCCCTGCAGTCGGAGTCAACACAAATCCTGTGTGAACTGTTGATGCTAGGTAGGAAATATGGTATACTGGTATGTATGACTTAATTCAAATCTAATTCAGAAATGTGAAGACATATCGGCCTGTAAGTTGTAGCTTTGCAGCAGGAATCGAACCTGCAGCTGGGAGCAGACGGTGGCTCGGCAGTAGTGGCTGAAGTCCAACACAGCTCCAGCGCTCATTCCCAGGCTCAGCAGCACACTGAGGTCGTCCACCAGCAGCACCGGGGGCCCCCACTCCTCTGCCCCCTCCTCACCACTGCTTGAACTGCTTAGACTGGACCGGACAAACTCATACAAACGCCTCAGGCTGACTGTAGGATCCCTGAACGTGGAGATAATAAGAAAAGGAAAACCGGATAAAAACATGGATATATTATTGTTGTATTTGGTAACAGAACAATATTACTTGTTGATAATGAGGTGTAGTGGTAACAAGGTGATAGCATGATGATCAAGATGTATAGATGTCAAACAAAAACAAAGGTGTCAATGAAGCCATATCATACAATCAAAAAGAAAAAATGTTTTTTTTTTTTTGTACCTGAGGAAGTCCATAGCTTGACTTCCTGTAGTGGGTTCATGAGGAATCAAAACAGACAACGACTCCGTCAGTCCTTCAAGAAAGACCAGCTGACCTTTCTCCTTCGCCTGTGCAAGACTCACACCCTGAAAACACACAATACACACAGATCTTAAATGTTTCTGTGATCTAATGCAAGCTAATCACTGAGTGTGATATACATTATTGCAGTTATTCAAATCAAGTCAAATGTTCTTCAGTTGACACAGGTCCACTGTTCCTGTAGCTATGAGACAAAGTGTCATTTGTCAAATGTGCAAAATAAAGACCTGCTAAAATATATGTTTTCTCCCCAGTGCATGACTTTACAAATATCCAACTTTAGAGCCAAATTTTCATAAAGAAAAACCCTGATAATATTTGCTGGGACCCCAAAATACAAGGTAGAGGTAGAACATTTTATATTTTGTACAGTTATTTTATTATATTTATCTATTTTGTCTGATCTTTTAGTAGAAAGTACACTGAGACCTGGGAAACTTTGCTTGGTTCCTATCATGCAAAGTGGTATGAATGACAATAAAACTAGTCTGAGTCTTAAGTAGAAACATTGAAATAGAGAGGATTCTTGCACAATATAATTCAGGTAAGAGTTCAATAGCACCGTCATGCATAATGATGAGTGTCTCACCAGTCTCTGGCTGATTGCATTGTAGTGACTGAAGGACTGCACCAGGCCCAGGAAACACACTTTACACCGTGCTGTGACACAAAACACAAACAGCAGCTGCTGTTCACACCGACATGTTTCATAATGATGACTTAGTCTGACTGGTTAACAGGTGTTAACAGGTGTGAACACACTCACCTCGTAGGTAAAAGGAGAGGAAGTGGTGAATAAGGAAAGAGGCATCACTCCGTCTGTCTGACAGTAAGATGAATTCTCCCTGTAGGTTCATACAAACATCATAGAAGTATATTATGTTGTCATTATGAGTTAGCAGGCTGTAACGTTACAGCTGCTACAGCTCGTAGCTGATACAACAGGGTATTCTACCTGTGAGCTGACAAAAGAGTGAGTTACATCTTGATAAAACCAGGCGTAATGTTACAGCAGCAGGCTGGGTGTTTCAGGTGTCATCGTTACCTGTGTGAGGCTGTCTGGAGCGGCGCTCAGGATGCTGTTGAGCTCTGTGTACATGGCTAACCCACAGACTGTAGGGCTAACCCCGCTAACACAAGCTAAACGAGCTGTAAACGAGCTGTAACAACCCTGTTAGGAGGCGTTACGTCCACAGCTTGTGTTGTGAATTCATGGGTATAACTGTACCGTGCTGTATCCCACTTTAAACAGTAGTCTAATAGCCTTTTAGTCTGCTAACTGCCTGTTATGCTAACGTCAGGTAGCGTGCTTTGAGCAAAGAGCTGAAATCAAACACGAGGTCTCACTCCCCACATATTTTTTCTGGCAGTAAAATAAAGACCGGTCCTTGGTAAGTCTTACTCGTTAGAAACAGTTTAAAGCTGGATATTCTCTTATACTCCAAAATTATTGATCCTGTTTTTCTCACAGTGGAAAGTTATGGGTTTGAAATGGATTCTGTTTTTGGAAAGGCAACCATTCAGGTCTGTGACAAATTGGTATCCATGGTGACAGATACAGGCACATCAACGCAAGCGCCTGCATAGACGATCTTTGCAAAGCGCATGGCCACTTCTTCGTTGTTTCCATCCTTGTGGCTTTCCAGACAGTGCCTCCTGTTGGTAGGACTGTGTTCATGACTGACATGCCCAAAACTATACCTCAGAGATACCTACTAGATGCCAGATTAAATCAAATTCTTGTTTAGGGTTATATAATGCCCCACAATTAATAAAACATGTTCCTGTCATTTTACCATCATAAACTATCAAGCTACTGCTACTCATTAATCTGCCTCTGCAAAAACCATCTCGTTGTCTGAACTTGTAAATTCTATGACACTTTGAAGACATGTTAAATTTATTCACGCTATTCTGTTTCTTTTCCTTTTCAGAGATATTAATAAGTGATGTCTAGTGCTGAGGTAGAGGAAGAAATCCAATTTTTAAATCTGTTTAAGAGAGGATGGCTTTCATCCTCCAGCATTCTCCATCTGCACAAAACCGCTCAAGTTTTATTAGATTAGCAGATTTATTTTGGAGATTTTGGAGAAAACAAACCTAAAGGTTCATAAATAATCATACTTACATTTGAAAAAGGGACGCCAGTGTCCTAGTTAGCGCAGGAGAATCTGCAACTCTAATTTATGCATCTAGCAAGTGTCTGCAGCACTTTTTTTTATTCTTCATCCAATTTAAATCTGCTTCAAGCTCAGATTTCTGAACCTTAACCAAGGCATATTTTGCAGATAGTCGGGAATCACCAACCTTGGTTATATCTTCAAAACTTTTCTGTTTATGACAAAATAGAGTCTTTTTAAACCCTAGTGGAATCAGAATCAAATAGGCTGTTTCTGAAGATGCCCTCAAACTGTCTCTGGATGCTTTCATGTTGTTCCTTTTCCAATGCATAAACATTGGTAATGAATGAGTCATATTTTATGTCATTTTCCACGTGTATAATAAAGAATATCTAAATCCAACAGCAGTGACATTAAACACATCATCTGCTGAGGTCACTGATTCAAATGCATCCATGAGACACCTGTTGTGATGTGAATATTTCATCACCTCCACTTGAAGATCACTGTCAACAAAACGTGTCTCTCTGGGACACAAGTCCTGCACACAGTTGTTGTGAGTGATCAAATCCAGCCTGCCTCATGTTAGTCATCCATCTTACACTCATGGTTCACACAGAACAGCACAGCTGACTGTAACACTAGTAAAATGGGAGATAGAAAAATTATCATCTGATCACTGTTGAAAATCAGCAGATGGCAGTGTGTAGCTCTCCACCGCCTCGTCATCAAAAGCATCCAGAAGGTAAATGCAATGAATCTGCATGTTTGATATTGACTTACTGTACTAAGGCTGCACTTTCTCCTCAAGGTCTCAAACAGCTGCAGCTCAGCTCAGGTCCCATGTTGGAGTAATTACATCTGATTATATCCTGTCTCTGTGCTGAAGCAGGTGTTGTGGTCCAGTCACCAACCGCTGCAAAGAGTCCCAGGAAAGAAAAGAAGCCATACACATTTACCTGTGTCGTATCTAAAGCTATCAGACAAGCAGTTGACTAGTCACATACTGAAATCCAGAAGAGACATTAAACCTGCATTTATTCATTTTTCTGACCACTTGGAGCCAGAAGAACAAGCTGCTACATCAACATATGAGGTTGTTATGCCAGCAAACCCCATACAGAAATACAGAGCCTATATAACAAGTGATGTATACATATGTCCATATACACATTAGTTTATATAACATGTAGGCTATCCATAAACCCAATTGGAACATTTGTTTATGTACTTATATTGATGAACTACATCATGATTTTTGTGTACGTTTATTAAACCAGCAAACATTAAAAAATCTATATGCATACATTTTTCTTTTTAATTTCCACATTCATTGTGATGTATGTCTATATTCTGAGACTTTTGAAACCCACCGTTTATAATATCAACATATATTAACCGTCTTTATGATGAATATATTCATGTTACATATGTCTACAATAAAAGCAAACACAGACCTGCACAAATATAATTGTATGGGTTAGACACTTATGTCAATATGTGGAATTGGTCCAATATAGGTTCTCTGTATATTTTTTACATTTGTGCTTTAACTTCATTTGTACATATAAATATGTCAAAAATTGAATATATGGACATATATTACATTTTTGTGCAGGACAGCTGCTACAGTATATGATTCTTTCTTTCGTCTACAAGGTCTACAGACAGGAAGAATATCTGGCTCTTAAGCTTCTAATTCTCCATTTACTTGCTTTTGTTTTTCTGTTGTGATTAAACCAGCTGCTGAAAATGTTTCTGACAGAAGAGGGTTTGTCATTACAAGTGACACCTGTCATATTCCACTTATATTCATTATTATTATCCACTTATTCATCCATCCATCCATCCAAGAGTAAGCCAATCCCAGAGAGGGTGGGAGAACATGCAGTGCTAACCACTTCACCACCGTGTCACCCACATGTTCATGTTCTGTGTTGAGAAATTCAAGTAACACCTCATCAAAACTAAAGTTGGACTCTGTGTCTGCAGCTGTGTCTGTGAGGTAGCAGCACCCAGCTCGGATCAATGAAGCAGCATCACATGGTTTTATATTCTACACATGCATAAGCTGCACGTATCAGTATTATTTTACAGGCGTGAGTGAGTTGACTGCACCCGGCTCAGAGTACAAACACTGTGTCATGTGAGATGAGTAATTCAGAACAATCCAATGAGCTCTCATTGACTTGTGCGTCTGGCAAACTGCCGACTTGTTTTTGGTGTAATTGTTGGCACAGATACACAAAGAGCATAGACATGAACAGCTGTGTTCCTGCCTGGGTGAAGGCTGTCAAGAATCTGTCCTGTCATCAGAAGGTCACAGTGTCTGATTCCTTCAGCCCTCAAGTGTTCCTGAGATTCAGCACAGTAATAATACAGTATGATGCAATAATATCGCAAACAAGTGAAAAGGGGACTTTATTTTCTTAACACAAAAGTTTTATATAAATAAAGTTTTTCATTTGTAAACCTCAGTCTGTTGTTTTTTCATAATTGCTTGAAATCACATTTTTTATGTTGGTGTTTACTGTCTTTATGTCACCATGTAGTAGATAAACTTAAAGCAGCAGTAAGCGATCCGGTGGTTTTGTCTAACTTCCTGTCAGCAGATGGAGTTAGCAGTCCCCGTCCTCGTCCCTACGTCACCACATTCACACACAGAGAGGACTGCCCCTTTATGCCGTTCTCTCTCCTCATTGGATAAAGGTTGTAGGATACAAGGAAAGTTTTCTCCTGGGCTCAGAGCAGAGCAGAGTGACTGACAGACCCGTGTTTCAGACCAAACACTCTATAGAAGTGATTGCTGTCGGAAGATACAACTATTTAAGACTTAGATTAACACAAACATTCACCTTACTTCTGCTTTAAATTATCATTTTACAAATTATAGAACAACATTTTTACTGAAAAATGCAAAAAAAAAAAAAAAAAAAAATTTCCTCTTAGAAATTGCTTAAAGGGATAGTTCACCCAAAATTGAAATTGAAAACTCCTCTGAGTTACAGGGGGTCTCGGCGTAGCAAAATTTATTAAATTTTTTTTGGGACAATTTTGCATTTCGGGGCTTCAATACAAGAGAGACATTACATACGAGCAGCATGGAGGTATTTGGATGTTTTTTGGTGTGTCTTTTTGGACGAAGAAAGTTGGTATCCATTAGCAACCGTCATATGGACATGCACTGCTACGCCGAGACCCCCTGTAACTCAGAGAAGCCACGGAGGACTCTGAAACTTCTCCCAGCCCTTAGTCCACATGAGGGGGAGGAGATGATGAGGGACATTTCAATCTTGGGTGAACTATCGCTTTAATGTCATTTACACATTTGAATAAAGGAACAGGCCACCATCATTCATTTTTAGTATGGTATAATAACCTTTGTCATGAAACAGTTGCAAAAAAATTGACTGGGAATTTAATTTGAAAATGAATAAATAAATAAATAAATAAATAAATAAACCTCTTGTTTTGTCCTGAGCAGGACACCATACATGTAATGTTTCTCAGTTGCTGGTATTACAGTAATTACGTTTTGGGAGTGCACATTTCTGATGACAGAGGAAGCCAGCGGTTGCCTACAACAAAATAGAAGCTTCATCTGAGTCACTTTCCTTGTTTGTCCCATAGAGTGGATGTTTGTAAAACACACACTTTAATACCTGTATGTCACATTCCTGCTTTTTGTTTCAACCTGAGATACATTATGTTGAACTATGGAAGCAAAAACCCCACAGAAGTTCATGTGAAGTTGAGGTTCCCTGAATAAGAGCTTCTGCTAAAAGGCCGACGAAAACGCAACACGTACATTCACAGAACCAGAATTCAAGATGGCCGCCGGGACGGTGCGGTTCATCAGGGGGTGTAGGGGTTCCAAGTCCAAGGTCCTGGCAGCTGAAGCTCGTTGACTGTGGCAGCAGGCATGGAGCGAGTGCTGCCGGGGCTGCAGACGGAGCACGGGGGAGAGGGAGGGTAGTTGTCGTCCGCCCATCGAAGGACTCGTTCCTTGGCTCTGCTGGGGCCGTTGGCGGTCTTAGCTCGGGGCCCGTTGGGAGTCTTGGGTTTGGTCTTGGGCACCCTGTAGAGATAGACGTCGTAGTGGGCGAAAGGACCTTTGGAAGGCTTCAGCTTGGGCTTGTTGGCGAGGTGGAGCTCCAAGTCAATGGTCACCTTACGATGTAGGAATAGACTGGTTATTGACATGGAAAGGACACACAAGAAGTTCAACCAATACTCATAACGCACAAATTGCTGCATACAGTATTTGTTCTTGTTCCTGCACCAAAATTGCTGTTGTACCATGACTAAAGCTGTGTTCACACCAAACGCAATGAACGCGATTTTTTCGCGCGACAAATGACAATCCGTCGCGCTATCGCTCGTGTTTTGACGCGTGACCGTTTTGTGTAAGTTTGCGTCATCGCGTCCTTTGTGCTTGCGGGCGGGGGGTCAGCCCCTCAGGGGTTAGGGTTGCTGTTGTCTTGGTATTGTTGCCCATTTTGCCCAGTTGGTGATCCAACCTGACTGGCTTGCAGATGATGAAAACTTCATAAAAAACCGTCTCAACAGTTGAAGCTGCACTCCAAAGGAGTGTGGAGGCTATTAAACTGCTTTTAACATTAATGGTGCCTTTGTGCTTCATTATCTGTTAACTGCCAGAGGTGGAAAAGACCTAATGGAGCATCAGAAGGAAGTGAGGACGTGTTCAAACAAATCTAAAGCCACTTCACTGAGCAGATGTTGAGCTATTTGCTGGTGTTGGGAACGGCAGTTCTTCTGAGAGTAGGTTACTGAATCACTACAACCAGTTCATTAAAAGATTTGTTCAAAATCCTCCCCTTGTCAGGTTATGTTTATTATGTTACAGGTTTTTGCGCCCAGTTGGCACATATGTGTATATTACTAAAAGAAAACTAGTAAAAAGTAAATTAAAAAATAAAAAGATTTGTTCAAAAAACCCATTCACTGAATTCACTATTCAGTGCTTCACCAGAGCCCTGACTGCACGGTGCATAGTCTGAGTCCCAGCCAATCATGATTCAGTTCATGACTCAACCCAGAGGTTCACATTCACTGTACGTTCAGTTAACGCACTGATACACTCTGGGCACAGACGTTCGCAAGTGACAAAACTCAAATAAAATATTCATTATTATTATTATTATTATTAAAACGACATGATCTTTATCTAGGCCTACTTTCAGTGTTCAGTAGATGACACGTTCGCAAACATATTGTCAGAATGGTGGGACGTCCACATGTCAGAGTAGCGGCACGTCGGAATGGTGGTCTGTCTAAATGGTGGGATGTCTAAATGGTGGGATGTCTAAATGGTGGTCTGTCTAAATGGTGGGATGTCTAAATGGTGGGATGTCTAAATGGTGGTCTGTCTAAATGGTGGGATGTCTAAATGGTGGTCTGTCTAAATGGTGGGATGTCTAAATGGTGGGATGTCTAAATGGTGGGATGTCTAAATGGTGGTCTGTCTAAATGGTGGGATGTCTAAATGGTGGTCTGTCTAAATGGTGGTCTGTCTAAATGGTGGGATGTCTAAATGGTGGGGTGTCTAAATGGTGGGATGTCTAAATGGTGGTCTGTCTAAATGGTGGTCTGTCTAAATGGTGGGATGTCTAAATGGTGGGATGTCTAAATGGTGGTCTGTCTAAATGGTGGTCTGTCTAAATGGTGGGATGTCTAAATGGTGGGATGTCTAAATGGTGGGGTGTCTAAATGGTGGGGTGTCTAAATGGTGGGATGTCTAAATGGTGGGATGTCTAAATGGTGGTCTGTCTAAATGGTGGGGTGTCTAAATGGTGGGATGTCTAAATGGTGGGATGTCTAAATGGTGGGATGTCTAAATGGTGGGGTGTCTAAATGGTGGGATGTCTAAATGGTGGTCTGTCTAAATGGTGGGGTGTCTAAATGGTGGGATGTCTAAATGGTGGGATGTCTAAATGGTGGGATGTCTAAATGGTGGTCTGTCTAAATGGTGGGATGTCTAAATGGTGGTCTGTCTAAATGGTGGGATGTCTAAATGGTGGTCTGTCTAAATGGTGGGATGTCTAAATGGTGGGATGTCTAAATGGTGGTCTGTCTAAATGGTGGGATGTCTAAATGGTGGGATGTCTAAATGGTGGGGTGTCTAAATGGTGGTCTGTCTAAATGGTGGGGTGTCTAAATGGTGGGGTGTCTAAATGGTGGGATGTCTAAATGGTGGGATGTCTAAATGGTGGTCTGTCTAAATGGTGGGATGTCTAAATGGTGGGATGTCTAAATGGTGGTCTGTCTAAATGGTGGTCTGTCTAAATGGTGGGATGTCTAAATGGTGGTCTGTCTAAATGGTGGGGTGTCTAAATGGTGGGGTGTCTAAATGGTGGGATGTCTAAATGGTGGGATGTCTAAATGGTGGTCTGTCTAAATGGTGGGGTGTCTAAATGGTGGGGTGTCTAAATGGTGGGATGTCTAAATGGTGGGATGTCTAAATGGTGGGATGTCTAAATGGTGGGGTGTCTAAATGGTGGGGTGTCTAAATGGTGGGATGTCTAAATGGTGGGGTGTCTAAATGGTGGGGTGTCTAAATGGTGGTCTGTCTAAATGGTGGGATGTCTAAATGGTGGTCTGTCTAAATGGTGGGATGTCTAAATGGTGGGGTGTCTAAATGGTGGGGTGTCTAAATGGTGGGGTGTCTAAATGGTGGGATGTCGGAGTGACAGCATGTAACCCGTTGAGTGAACGTGAGCCCTCAGCCCTGAGTGACAGTAGGCTACGTTCAGTGAACACATCACTGAACATGAACCGTTCCCTCCCAGTGAGAGTCTCGCTGCCAGATTCACAAGTAATTCAATGATTCACGGACCACGGCAGTTCCACTGTCGCCCTGCACGCTGCTGCTGAGCTCAACTGAACTGAGAAAAGAAGGAATCAGGGCAGGAAGTGATCGCATTCAGTTCTTTCACTCAAACAATTCATTCCTTTGAACAAAATGTTCATGAACGGATGAGACAGCACTACTATTTGCTGTAGGTGTACAGTAGGTATTGAGCCACCCCAGCTATGATCAGTATTGATGTAAACAGGTGAACCCACTCATTCTCAGATGCTGTGGACACACCTGTCACCTGCCCAGTACAGTGCTGTTAAACTAAAAACTAAAAGCAGTCAGGAATGAAAGAATGAGCCACAGCCCTGGAATACGTTTTAAAAACATAAAATATAAAATGGGCATTCCAGAAAAAAGGGTTAAAGGTGTTCAGAAATGGCCGTTTGTCCTGTTTGTCGCGCCTCCTTCTACGAGTTTCCACGAGTTGCCGCACGAGTTTACCCGAGTAAGGAAAACTAATTTGATTGGTAGTTATCAAGCGGGCGGGATATTCAATGTTTGGGCCGAGACCGAGCTCCGTGTGTGTGTGTGTGTCTCAGACGTTTGATTGACAGATGACGGATCCAATATCAGTGGCTGATGAATCATGAGCAACGTGACACATAATTTGTGCACCTGCATTATCCAATGTGGAAAAACACTACCCCACTTTCACCCTGGATTTACTAGAACATAGAATTTTGCACAAAGTTTGGGCTCCATCGTCTGATAGATGAGTTATTACACTGATGTTAAGACCCACAGTGGAATCAAAATCTATTTTATTTTCTGGACACCTTTAACCAAAGTCATCAGGTCATGGTCACATCAATCCCTTCACCCTGGGGTCAGTGCCATCACGCTGCCCTGCTGCCAAACCGGCCATTCATTCACACACAGTGCAGGACAGGGGTTGGCGTGGAGGAGTGTGTGTGGTGGTGGTGGGGGTGGGGGTGGTGGTGGGGGTTGTTACTCTGCTTTATGACTGGTAATGTATCGCTAGATTTCCATCAGAAAAGAAGCCAAGGGGTGCTGTTCTGATCAGCAGCATTCCTCAGAGCCTCATTAGTAAACTAGACGGTGCCAGAGCGATTCATTTAACCCCCCCTCACCCCCCACCCCCCACCCCCTCGCTTCTCTCCTCTTTCCTTTTGGTTTCAATCCCTTCTTTTCAGGCGGCTTTGTAAGGCACACTGTGTGCTTGTGTGCGTGCATGCATGTAAATCTAATTTAAGTGCACTTGTGTGGTTTTTCCTTTGTGTGCATATACATGTGTCATTGTGCATCCTGTTTTTTTTCTCAGTGTGTGTTTTCTTGTGCATATAAATCCATATGTCGTGTATGTTTTATGTTCATCCAAGCATCTCATATGTGTGTTTGTGTGTTTCTGTGTGTGTATTTGCATGTACATGTGCATGCCCCCATCATGCACTACTACTGTGTGTGCGCCTGCGTCAGCCAATCAGGACGGCTCCTTCAGGATCCTAACACCATCATTCCACCACATCCTCAGCCAATCACAGGCAACGGATGAATCCCAAGTCCCAGCAGGTTTGACTTGGAACAGGAGAGAGAGAGAGAATCTTGACTCGCCTTCACATGTTCTCTGTTTTCCTGCCCCCCCCCCCCCCTCCTTCTACCCTCAGTACCCTCCATTATACCCCAGAGAGCACTTGTTCTCTTTCTCTGTCAGGATGGCAGCTGATTCTGGATGAAGTGAAAGTAACTCAAACCCTGTGTAGTATGATTGTGAGGGTTTTGTGTTTTCTCTCGTCACTCTTTTTTTCCTAACATCTACTATACCATGTACTGAGACTATGTGGTCATATTAAATGGGACAGAATAAATATTTCCTATTCAAGGCTTGCTTCTTGTAAAACACTAAAAAAAGAAATTTCCAAGCTGTGATAAAGTGTCAGCAGACTGACACTGAAAATCACCCTTCCTGGGCTCATTTTGAAGAATGTCTATTTTAAATTTCAACATTTAACAAATTTCTTGCTGCTGTTAATGCTTCTGTCTGTTATGAGCTGAAATCATTCTTCTATAGAGGGATGTGGAGATTGAAAAGTGGCTGATGGTATGCCGGTAGTGGTTTTGTAACTACAGCCACTGGGTCGTTTTTCTCATCCATAGACATGTATGGTTTTTGAAATGACATTATAGTAATATATATATATATTTTTTTTAAAATTTTGATTCCCACTCTTATGATTCATATGGTATGCAGCCTTTGTTAGCCTATAGCCACCATAGCAAGTTGCTGAATGACTGAAATGCATAATTGACCATAATGTAATAATGTAATTGCATAAAACTGTGGAGCATATTAACCAGCCATATGAAGGGTCGGGAGTAACCGGGTCGCTATCATCGGCATAAGCCACTCCACCACTGGTGACCTTCATTCAAGCTCAGCGCTGCTGCATGTGAGCAGTACAAACAATATGTAAACACAACACTCACATATCATCAGGTGGCAGGATTAGCATTCATTTACAGTCATGTTTCTGGCTACATCCTGGTGAGTGTAAATCTGATTTCTACTCTCTTTAGTTAAAGTAGCATATCTACCTTTTGGTGCCAGGTTTCTATTTAGGCCATTACTATTTGCTGCGGTGGTAAACAACACTGTTGAGAAGACTGAACCAAAGGAAGACTGAACCAAAGGAATATAATATATCCTACCGCTGGAATGAAGGAGAGTCTTGTGATAGTTTCACGTAAATCTGGGTGTTTATATAAAGACAAGATGCTATATGTGACTAATGTCATGGTGAGGACAGTGCTGTGTGTGTGTGTGTGTGTGTGTGTGTGTGTGCAGTCAGACTACTGTAGTGACAGCTGGACAGCTGTATGAGAGGATTGGGAACCTGTGGTGAAGTGAGAGCCGTCATGAAGCTCTGACATTCTACACTTCATTACTAGATGACAGTAAAGCTGCAGAAGAGTCACTTAATCTGTGCTGTCCATCCATCCGCCTCTGCGCCAGTGTGTGTGTGTGTGTGTGTGTGTGTGTGTGTGTGTGTGTAACCGGGAGGTCACTGAGTTTGGATCTGTGTAGCTCAAATTGTAGCATCAGAATCGATGGGTCTCCATGGCAACGACGCCCTCTCTCTCTCTGTCTGAAGATGCATAAAATCGCTGCCAACAGCAGATAAGTGAAAAAGAGACAGAGAGGGAAACAGAGATAGAGTGAAAATGTTCAAAAGGTCAGTGGCCATGGATAAATAAACACACACACACACACACACACACACACACACACACACACACACACACACACACACACACGCTCTGTCCTGCTGTGATGAGTGTTCGTCTTTGCTTGGAGGCTTCAGACAGAGTGTTGATGTGGTTCCCACTGTTCCTGTTCTCAGATATGAGTGATCTAGTTTACATCTCTGACCTTTGACGTTGCCAACTAATTCCTGGAAAGCACTTGAAAAAGCATATTACATAACTCTACAGTGGGAAAAATCATTCAACAGCTGTGGATAGGTCTGTGCGACTGGCAACAAGTTTAAAGTCATATATTTAACATACATTAAATTTTGTTTGTGAAATTAAAGGCAACATTTTTATAATCTTCCACTTGTTGCAGACTTAAATTGTACAATGTTAACTAGATATGCAATTATAACATTTAAAATAATATATTATGTCATGGGCCTATGTAGAATATTTAACTGTGATTGTAAGTTCATTATTTATGTTCAGTAACTGTGAAAGGAGATAAATTTAGAGGGTTTTTTTTCTTTCTTTTTTGCAAAACACTGGTAGAAATAAAGAAGAGTTTTGAAATAATGAGTTTTTCCATAAGTAGAGGAGCAGGGATGGTTGTAGTTTCTCCAGTCAGGTACAAGTTATGAATCATCTGATTCACTCAGTATGCTCAATTTAGAGGTAAATTCATGCAAAACCGCTGATGCGTGTTGCCTTCAGGGACAGTTTTTCGGCAAGCAGTCTCTGTATTTTTTTATTTATTTTTTAACCTTTATTTAACCAGGTAAAGCTTTTTTTTTTGGCTTTTATGCCTTTATTTGATAGCCATAGTATAGATAGACAGGAAAGGGGGAGGCAGAGAGAGGGGGAATGACATGCAGGAAAGGTCTGCCCGACGCAGGATTCGAACCGGGGACGCCTGCGTTGAGGACTGTAGCCTCTACATGGGGCGGCCGCCTTAACCACTGCGCCACGCACCGCCCCTAACCAGGTAAAGCTTATTGAGATGTAGAATCTCTTTTTCAAAAGCAACCTGGCCAAGAGGCAGCTAAATTTCCCTCTAAAACAACTCTGTGTGGTAACGTTGTGTTATTATCTCATAGCGTGGTGAATGTGCAGCTCACAACTTGTCCACCAGAGCGTTGTGGAGTTGTTGGATTGTGTATTTGATGAGTTTGATGAGGGAAACCAAGAAATCCCATAATGAGCCTCCGTAGCGTAGCTCTGAGCAGCTCACGGCTCTGCTCCGCCGTTCTAAAAACAGCTTGCACCAACAATTAAAGGAAACAAACCTACTGCTATGACTATAGGGATTATGGCAATGGGCCAACTTGACAAAATGTTGAACTATCCCTTTAATGCTTAACTAATGTTTAATAATAGTGTGTACTTATTATAAAGTGGTACCTGTTTTTGTCATAACACTTATTTCATAATGTTACATCTCACCCCAGGGTTTGTTACAACTAACCCAGAATTGTAACGTTTCACTCCCTGTGTTTGAGACTAAACCATTTTCTGTTTGAGTTGCAGAGATAACAGCTACACCATTTAACAGCAGACACACGTAACGAGTTTGAACGCACATGGCTTAAAAGAGCTCCAAGATGCAGACAGATATGTTAAAAAATGTTACAACCATCTCTGGTCTCCTCTATTGTAGAATTAGCTGACAACAATATGTTTTTCTGCTGAAGCGCTTCAGTCTGTGACTGATGGCTGAGTATTCGTAGGAGTTGATTATTGTTTTGAAAAGCCTTAAACTCGCTGCACTCCTCTGAGCAGCCACATAAAGGTTCAGTCTGTCACTGTTACTCTCAGAGGGATGACGGCACCTCCCCCATCCCTCGCTTCGTCTCTCTCTGTGGGTAATGTAATGCCCACTTGTTGCCATGGCGTCGGCTGGTACTTCTGGCTTCGCTCGCTCCGGTTCATAGGACCGTCCTTTGCTGCGTGCGTGTGTGTGTATGTGTCTGCGTGTGTGCATGTGTGTGTATGCGTTTCAAAAGGTGCGGTCATGTGCTTGTGCATGTGCCAACTTCCACAAGTGTGTGTGTGTGTGTGTGTGAGACTGGCTGAAAAGAGGGTGATAATCAGTGCTGCTGTTTTTGTAGCCCGCCAAGTGTTGTTTCTTACTCTGGGTTTAAAAAAGTCTTTTCTTCTACCTTCTCAGGGCTGAAATGCTCCCTCACCCCCCCCCCCCCCCTTTTTTTATTTATTTGAAGAAAGAGCAGGGCTCCCTCCAGACCTCCCCCCACCCACCCACCCGTCAGCAGCCCTCCACCCTGGGAAGGATCCCTCACAATACCCCTGTTTAACCCACTGCCTTCTCAGGGTCCAATGGAGGAACCCCAGACCCATTCAGGGTGAAAGTGTGTGTGTGTGTTGTTGTTGTTGTTGTCGTATTTGTATTCTTGTGGGAACCAAATTGAGTTTCACACTTTGTGGAGGAAACATTTTGTCCACTGAGAGCTGAGGGTTAAAGGTTAAGAGACTTGGACCTGACTTATTCTTACTCACAAAAACTGGGAATGAAGACTTCCCATGAAGACTTGGGGCAGGTTGGCCCAAGCTGCTGGAATGCTTAACCATTTCCAAAAGCACCTGGAAGACTTGAATCTAGAATTCCTTATTGCTACGAGTCCAGTCAGAAGTCTTAATCCACTTGAGACGACCTGGGTCATGACTTAGACTCCAGAGGGACCCATGTTGGACTTGACTGTAATTCAAGACTTGACTTTTAGACTTTTCCACACATGAGCTGATCTGTGACTTGGACTTGTCCCTAAAGACTCTCAGCCTGTCCTAATGTCTTGACGTGTCCTCTGAGCTGATGTCTAATAACCTCAACAGAACTTGAGACGAGTTTCATAGACATGAGACCTGTGGACTGGGACTTGATACAGTCCTGTCTAAAAAGTCTTGAGATTCCTTCATTATCTCGACTCTCAACCTCAATTAACTTGAGACGTATCTCAAATTCTCCAATGACTGAATGTCTTCACTTACTAAAAACTAGATTATGACTTGACTATAACTAGACTAACTAAGACTAGACTTGAATCATCTTACATGATTTTAACCCTGACTTACAGTAAACAGAACTGGATTACCAGGAGACTTTCATAAATTCTCCAGTCAGTGTCTTAGATCTCCATAGTTAGTCCAAACCAGCCTCAGACCTCTCCTATCTTAAATGATTTGTAAACATGACTCAAATTACTCACGACTAGGCATACATTTGTGTTTAAATCGCTGCACATTTGATTTTAGACTGTTCTTGAATGACTTGAGACTGCAATAGACACTCTTGAAAAACTTGAACTTGCTTTCATAGACTTGTAGACTTAAAATTTCCCTCAGGTGAACTTATTATTCAAATGACTTGAGACTTGACTTGAACTTGTGGATAAAATTCAGTTTTGTTCAGACAGACTTGAGACTTCACTAGGTAGGTTAATGCATGAAGTTAACTCAGGTCTTCACAAGAATGGAGGTAAAGATGTGTGTGTGTGGGAGTGGGAGTGGGAGTGAGCATGGGAAGCTGACAGATGCTTTGTGCATGTATCAATGTAAGTGTGCATATATGTGTGTGTGTGTGCACTCTATTGTGCCGGTTCAGTCGCCTGAATAGAACAAAACGTTCTATAGAGCAGAGCTGAAATATGTGTGGGAGGTGTCTGTGTGTGTGTGTGTGTGTGTGTGTGTGTGTGTGTGTGTGTGGCTGTGTGTAGGCAGGCCATGGATGAATATGTGGAGCTAATGTCTATATGTCCACGAGGGAAAAGTCATTAAAATAGTTACACTGGTGTCTGTAAAAACTTCATGAAAACACCTCGGTCAGTGAGGTGGTTTTTTTGGGTTTTTTTTTTTTTTTTGGGTCTACAGCAATTTGACGCCATTAGTGTCATTTATTTCCATTTGTGAGCATATCTGCATGTTTGTGCGTTTGTGTGTGTTTGTGTGTGTTTGTGTGTGCCCAGCTGGAAACAGGAAAGCATCTCTGGAGGCAGGAAACATGCAGAAGCAGCAGAGCAGGTCCTGGAGTTGGTTGTTTCAGATCTGTGAAGACAATTTTTCAAACAGTGCACTATCTATCTATCTATCTATCTATCTATCTATCTATCTATCTATCTATCTATCTATCTATCTATCTATCTATCTATCTATCTATCTTTCTTCTCTGTAGCTAACATGCATGTAATATTTAGAACAATGCCTGTATAGGAGGTTTGCATGAATTTCACTTATAAAACAACCCTTACTATACAGTAATACAGATAAACCTGAAGGATTATGGGAGTTTCTGTGTGATTTCCGAGGTGGCTGCTAGTCACCATCCCATCCCTGCTGTTCACCTATGCTGTTTGATGTATTGAGCAACTCATGATTGGTGGAAGTCATAACACAATCGCCAGAGGTGGGTCAAGTGGGCGTGGCTATATGAGGTTACTCTAATATGTCCCTAAAACTGTAACTGTGTGTGGTTTCTAGATGGACAGCACCACATAAGAACTTCAAATGCAACAAAAAATGTTAAAGTATTTCCCTGTCAGGTGATGCAACTTGTTTCTAAATCCACATTAGTAATTTGGACAGATGAATGTCATCTGAAGCTCCACTTATTCAAACTTTCAGCCACATTTCTTGGCCTTCATCAGCAGACTGAATCATCTCACTGTTCAGTCCTGTGATTTGTCATCTGATAGAAGCTAAACCATCTCCATGACAACAGCTGAGCCAGACGATGGCCATGAGATGTGGCTAAAAGCCATACACAAGCCAATTAAGTCGACTTTTTTGTTTTGTTTTGTTTTGAAGGTCAAGAATGAATTGAAAAGCTGCATGTGCACCACAGTGTGACATGATGTGTGTATTCTCAATATAAACAGCTTTTAACTGGTTCAAAGTGTCTAGAACCTGCATAAAGTGTGTGAGAGAGTTTATTTGCGTGAAGGCAGGGAGACACACATATGACAAGACTCTAAGAGGCTGCGTTCAAAGCCATGCAGAGAGGGGGGGAGAGGGGGGGGGGGGGGCTGCCACGCTGAGGAAAACACAGGATCCACAGAGGTCATGTTAAAAAGGTTTATTTCAACAACTGTCTGAATCTTGTTTGTTTGTTCTTTGTTCGAAGTCCCAAAAAAGTACAAAAAAAAAAAAAAAACAAAACCAAAAAAAAAAACAAGTACATCAAAGGATTAGAAATCACATCAATGAAAACCAAGACACATTGTGTTTCTTCTTTTTAAATCAATCCAAGCAATTTTTTCCCAATATTTATACATACTCACTGGATTAGTCAGACAAACATCAAAACCTCTCAGTAGCTTTATCTTAATGTTTTTTTTTTTTTTTTTTACAATGACGTTTTACGCACGTTTTAAACTTCTGTATGATTTCTTTCTTTTTACAAAATACACCAATGCAGGCAGGGGAATGTGTGTGTGTGTGTGTGTGTCTACATATAAGTGTGTTTATGTTTTCATCTTTTCACTGTGTGTGTATGTTCATCATGTGTATGTATCTATATGTGTGTGTGTGTGTGTGTGTGTGTGTGTGTGTGTGTAGGTTAAAGATAGGGGGCAGTAGAGTGACAGCAACAAGGGGGCGGGGCTGCGAAACAGGGGAGTGAGTGGATGTAAAGGGGGGAGGGGGTCGGGGTTGCAAGGCGGCGGCAGGGGGTGAGGCTGGCGAGGGGGGGCAGGGGGGCGGGGTTACTCTCAGCTTGGGCAGTGACGGCGGTGGTGGTGATGTCAGTTTTTTTTTCTTTTTTTTTTTCTTTTTTGCGGCGGCCCGAGCCGCTCGGTGGCAGTGTTGCCGTGGCAGAGACGGTTGCAGACTGGGTTGGTTGGCTGGTACGTTGACAGGCTGGTTGGTTGTTTGGTCGGTTGGTTGGTTGGTTGACCGGTTGGTCGGTTGGTTGGTTGGTCGGTTGACCGGTTATAGGCGCAGCCGACAGCGGGTTGGACAGAGATCGGGGAGGGGTTTTTTGGGGGGCAGGGGGGCGGGGCTCCCGTTGCCGGCGCACCTTGTCGTTGTTTTCACTGTGTTGTTGTCGGGGGTTGCTGGGGCTGTTGTTGTGTTGTTTTTTGTTTTCACATCATGTTGTTCTGCAGTGAGTTTACCTCCGAGGAGTTCTCCTCGCCCAGGACCTTGTGGTTCTCGTGTTTGGGGGTCAGAGAGTTGTGGATGTTGAGGGAGTCGTCCTCCTTGGGCGGGGCCTTCACCGGGTCCTCCAGCTTGTTCTGGGAATTAGGATCATCCTACCCAGAGAGGGGGGGCGGAGGTGGAGGGGTAGGGGTAGAAAGTACAGTTAGAACCACACACACACAAGTGTCATTGTTTGTTGCTCAGCACCAATTTGATAAAACCAGCTGGTGGAAAACTTTACTTTTGGATTATTTTACAAAATCTGACCAAACCACAAGACCTGGGTTTCCTCAGAGGTGGCGTCCATCTTTGCTGGAATCAAGAAAACCAGCTCAGGAACAATTCTGTACCTGACACGTTACGCTCAGTGCCAATGATCAGCACCTATTCTGGAAGTAGTGTGACTTTACAGTAATGTGGCAGATGGAGGATGTGGAGTTTGGGTCATCGATGGACATTGCGCTTTAAGTTTGATGTTTACCGTTTACCTGTTATAGGGCAGTATATTGAACATCAATACTTTAAAAGATTCACCAGATTGGCTTGATTTCAATACCTGTGGACTCAGATCTTATAATGCAGGTGTTGTTTGAGTGTGTAAAGAGATGCTTAAAGACTTGACTTAGTACAGGTACTGTAATCTATTTAAACTGTTAACAATTTGTAAAAATACCCCTCCTTGAACCGCCACCTTACCGTGGTGGAGGGGTTTGAGCACCCGAATGATCCTAGAAGCTATGTTTATGCTTAATGCCCCTGGTAGGGTCTCCCAAGGCAAACAGGTCCTAGGTGACGGGTCAGACTAAGAGTGGTTCCAAGCCCCTATGAAGAAGAAAACATCGAGGAAGTGTATGTCGCCCGGACTGGCGTTACCGGGGCCCCACCCTGGAGCCAGGCCTGGGGTCAGGGCTCGCAGGCGAGCGTCTGGTGGCCGGGTCTTGGCCCACGGGACCCGGCCGGGCACAGCCCGAACGAGCGACGTGGGCCCGCCCTCCCATAGGCCCACCACCCGCGGGAGGGTTCATAAGGGGCCGGTGCCGTGTGATTTGGGTGGCAGCCGCGGGCGGGGGCCCCGGCGACCCAATCCCCGGACAACGACTCTGGCTTTAGGGACATGGAATGTCACCTCGCTGGGGGGGAAAGAGCCTGAGCTCGTGCGGGAGGCTGAGAGGTATCGGCTAGAGATAGTCGGGCTCACCTCCACGCACAGCCTGGGCTCTGGAACCCAACTCCTTGAGAGAGGTTGGACTCTCTTCCACTCTGGAGTTGCCCATGGTGAGAGGCGGCGAGCTGGTGTGGGCTTGCTCATAGCTCCCCAGCTCAGCCGCCATGTGTTGGAGTTCTCCCCACTTAACGAGAGGGTCGCTTCCCTGCGCCTTGGGGTCGGGGATAGGTCTCTCACTGTCGTTTCGGCCTACGGGCCGAACGGCAGTGCAGAGTACCCGGCCTTCCTGGAGGCCCTGGGAGGGGTGCTGGAAAGTGCCCCAACTGGGGACTCCATCGTTCTGTTGGGGGACTTCAATGCTCACGTGGGCAGCAACAGTGTTACCTGGAGAGGGAGGAACGGCCTCCCCGATCTGAACCCGAGCGGTGTTTTGTTATTGGACTTCTGTGCTAGCCACAGTCTGTCCATAACGAACACCATGTTCGAGCATAAGGGTGTCCATCAGTGCACGTGGCACCAGGACACCCTAGGACGGAGGTCAGTGATCGACTTTGTAGTCGTGTCATCTGATCTCCGGCCGTATGTCTTGGACACTCGGGTGAAGAGAGGGGCTGAGCTGTCAACTGATCACCACCTGGTGGTGAGTTGGATCCGCTGGCAGGGGAGGAAGCTGGTCAGACCTGGAAGACCCAAGCGTATCGTGAGGGTCAGCTGGGAACGTCTGGCAGAATCCCCTGTCAGGGAGGTCTTCAACTCCCACCTCCGGGAGAGCTTTGACCAGATCCCGAGGGAAGCCGGAGACATTGAGTCTGAATGGACCATGTTCTCCACTTCCATTGTTGACGCGGCCGTCCGGAGCTGTGGCCGTAAGGTCTCCGGTGCCTGTCGCGGTGGCAATCCCCGAACCCGGTGGTGGACACCAGAAGTAAGGGATGCCGTCAAGCTGAAGAAGGAGTCCTACCGAGCCTGGCTAGCTCGGGGGACCCCCGAGGCAGCTGACGGGTACCGGCAGGCCAAGCGGACGGCAGCCCGGGCGGTCACGGAAGCAAAAACTCGGGTCTGGGAAAAGTTCGGGGAGGCCATGGAGGAGGACTACCGGTCGGCCTCGAGGAAATTCTGGCAAACCATCCGACGCCTCAGGAGGGGGAAGCAGTGCTCCGCCAACACTGTTTACAGTGGAGGAGGGGAGCTGTTGACCTCGACTGGGGATATCGTCGGACGGTGGAAGGAATACTTCGAGGATCTCCTCAATCCCACTGACACGCCTTCCGTCGAGGAAGCAGAGGCTGAGGATTCAGAGGTTGATTCATTCATCACCCAAGCTGAAGTCACTGAGGTAGTCCGGAAGCTCCTCAGTGGCAAGGCACCGGGGGTGGATGAGATCCGCCCTGAGTACCTCAAGTCTCTGGATGTTGCGGGGCTGTCGTGGCTGACACGCCTCTGCAGCATCGCGTGGCAGTCGGGGACAGTGCCTCTGGACTGGCAGACCGGGGTGGTGGTCCCTCTCTTCAAAAAGGGGGACCGGAGGGTGTGTTCCAACTACCGGGGGATCACACTCCTCAGCCTCCCGGGGAAAGTCTATTCCAGGGTGCTGGAGAGGAGAATTCGGCCGATAGTCGAACCTCGGATTCAGGAGGAACAATGCGGTTTTCGTCCTGGCCGTGGAACACTGGACCAGCTCTACACCCTCCGCAGGGTGCTCGAGGGCGCATGGGAGTTTGCCCAACCAGTCCACATGTGTTTTGTGGACTTGGAGAAGGCTTTCGACCGTGTCCCACGTGGCATCCTGTGGGAGGTGCTCCGAGAGTATGGGGTCGGAGGCCCTCTGCTGAGGGCTGTACGGTCCCTGTATGACCGGAGCAGGAGCTTGGTTCGCATTGCCGGCAGTAAGTCAGACCTGTTCCCGGTGCATGTTGAACTCCGGCAGGGCTGCCCTTTGTCACCGGTTCTGTTCATTATTTTTATGGACAGAATTTCTAGGTGCAGCCAAGTGCCGGAGGGGGTACGGTTCGGGAGCCACTTGATTTCATCTCTGCTTTTTGCAGATGATGTGGTCTTGTTGGCTTCCTCGAGCCAGGACCTTCAGCATGCACTGGGGCGGTTTGCAGCCGAGTGCGAAGCAGCTGGGATGAGAATCAGCACCTCTAAGTCCGAGGCCATGGTTCTCGACCGGAAAAAGGTGGTTTGCACCCTCCAGGTCGGGGGAGAGTTCCTGCCTCAGGTGGAGGAGTTTAAGTATCTTGGAGTTTTGTTCATGAGTGAGGGGAGAATGGAGCGCGAGATCGACAGGTGGATCGGTGCGGCGGCCGCAGTAATGCGATCGTTGTATCGGTCCGTCGTGGTGAAGAAGGAGCTGAGCCGAAAGGCAAAGCTCTCGATTTACCGGTCGATCTACGTTCCCACCCTCACCTATGGTCATGAACTCTGGGTCATGACCGAAAGAACGGGATCCCGGATACAACGGCCGAAATGAGTTTCCTCCGCAGGGTGGCGGGGCGCTCCCTTAGAGAGAGGGTGAGGAGCTCTGTCACCAGGGTGGCGGGGCGCTCCCTTAGAGAGAGGGTGAGGAGCTCTGTCACCCGGGAGGAGCTCGGAGTAGAGCCGCTGCTCCTCCACATCGAGAGGAGCCAGCTGAGGTGGCTCGGGCACCTGTATAGGATGCCCCCTGGACGCCTCCCTCGTGAGGTGTTCCGGGCATGTCCCACCGGGAGGAGGCCCCGAGGAAGACCCAGGACACGCTGGAGTGACTACGTCACTCGGCTGGCCTGGGAACGCCTTGGGGTCCCCCCGGAAGAGCTGGAGGAAGTGTCCGGGGAGAGGGAAGTCTGGGGATCCCTGCTCCGACTGCTGCCCCCGCGACCTGACTCTGGATAATGCGGCGGACAATGGATGGATGGGTGGAATTTGTAAAAATGGATCCGATTAAATTAGTATTGAAAGAAATCATTACCAATCATCATTAGCAATCAGCTCTGATATATTTAGTTGTCTAACCCTCAACAAATGTAATACCCTATTTGGTAACACTTTACTTGAAGGTCTGATCATAAGAGTGACATGTCACAGTCATGAACATGTCATAAATATTATGTCAATGTCATAATGTTGTTATTAAGTGTCATTCGGTTAACCCTAACCCTACAAACCTGGGTGTTATGACACTGACATAATGATTATGACATGTTCATGACTGTGACATGTCACTCTTATGATCAGACCTTCAAGTAAAGTGTTACCCAGTATTTGCCATGAGCCTGATCTAGAGTGAAAAGTCTGAAATCATTTGGCGCTGAACGTAACCTAGTGTCGGGCAGAATGGCTCAGCTGGTGACTGGCTTTTAAAAATAAAGTAAAAAACAAAGATGAACTGTAGCTCATATGTTTCTGATGAACCCCAGAGCTTTGGAATTGTCTTTAATTTCATGCAGTGCAACAGATCTCCATGTTCCACCTTCATGCTTTAAAGACCTGCACCAGTGTGACTGCAACCTTTAGCTCCTCAACCACAAATAATGCTTCACAATTTTTATGGTTTTTTTTGTATATCTGCTATTCCAGATTAGGTTTATTATTGTAATTTACGGTTAAAATGATTACTCTTGAAACTTAGTTGTAACTCAAGTGAATTTCAAGACTCAGGAATGAATAGAAATGAATGCCTACCTGGAGCAGCAGAGATACAGATTCAATTTTGTGATATAAAATACATTTGATTTGTAGTTCAGGGGCTAAAATGTGTTCAATAGATCAAATCAAACACTGCTTTGATCCTTCAGAGTCCGAATGCAGCAAAATACCACAAAACCTTGTTGCATTGTTCAGTATCATCCATCTCAGTGGCCACTGTTTGATAGTCATCATGCTCGGCTGGCACGTTGTGTTTGGTTGAGGAGACAATGAGGTGAACTGCATGAGCGACGCCGCCCCTCCCTGCTCCAAGCCGACCCAGGAAGCACATGCACATCCACATGCAACGCACCCCGTGTAGTCGCTCATGCAGAACGCCACATCTCCTCCTGCTTCACCTCCTTTTATCATTGTCCCAAAATCAAAACCATTTTTTTTTTTAAAGAAAAAGGAGAAGAAAATAAAAGCAGGCCACAGGTTAGTTCACCTTGACCAATTATCTGTAGGTACCACCTTCATACATACCCACACAGTCCAAAAAAAAAAACAAAGTGTGAAAGTGGAGTGTGTTTTCAAGGTTTCACTTTAAGTCATGTGAATTTAATTAGGGGGGGGGGGGGGGGGGTCAGGGGGAAACATTGATTGCAGAGTCCATTTTCACTCTGTTTTCCAGCCTCTTATCCCCATTAATATTGCATGGCATCATCGACCCTGCTGCACCGAGGCATCCTGGGGCATCCGTCTGCGCCCCCATGTCCACAGAGACGCACCCACACACACACACACACACACACACACACACACACACACACACACACACACACACACACACACACACACACACACACACACACTCACTCACTCACACATCAAACTCCAGACCCTGAGGCCTGTGCCATTCACAAACACGCCCTAATTGAATGTTTGTGTTTGAATTGAATGGCACTTTGAGAGAAGGAAGAGCAGTGAGAGCATTTACCCGCCGGCCGTTGGCCTAGATAGTAACTTCGGGCAGGACGTGTGGATACGTCACTTCCATGGTTACGGGGTAGGGGCCTTCTGTCCTCCCGTCAGCGTGAAACTGGAAAATGTGTTTTTGGTTTGTTTGTTTGTTGGATTTCATTGCTGTTGTTGCATTGGTGGAGAGGAGGAGGGGGGCAGCGGTGGGGTGGGGGGTGGGGGGGCACAGAGTCACCAGGACTTTAGAGGAGCAGGTGTCGTTTTGGGGGGAAGTGGGAACAGAGATAATCAAGGTTCTGGTGATGATGATGACGATGATGATGACGATGATGATGATGGACGCACAAGGACACTTCCTGTTGTCCTTTGGTCTTTTATTTGGCTTTTACTGGGCTTTTACTGGGAAAATATTTTTGTGAGTAATATAAGCTACATTTTGTTTTAAGGAACAAATTAAATTTTTGTTTATGCTGAATTGTTTCATGCAAGAATGTGTTCAGAGACGTCAGAGGTTTATCGAAACCTATTATTACATTATTACATTTTTGAATGATTTATATGGACAAAAATATTACAAGTTAAAAAATTAAGATTTCTCAGATACCAGCTTTAAAGGGATACAGTAGTTCAACATTTTGACAAACTGGCCCATTGCCATAATCGCTATACGTAGTCATAGCAGTAGGTTCGTTACCTTTAATTGTCGGTGCAAGCTATTTTTAGAACGGCGGAGCAGAGCCACGAGCTGCTCAGAGCTACGCTACAGAGGCTAATGGGATTTCTTGGTTTCCCTCATCAAACTCATCAAATACACAATCCAACAACTCCAAAACGCTCTGGTGGACAAGTTGTGACCTGCACATTCACCACGCTATGAGATAATAACACAACGTTACCACACAGAGTTGTTTCAGAGGTAAATTCATGCGATACTGCTTGCTGAAAAATGCAGTTTACCTCGAAAACAACTCTGTCTCATAACGTTCCGTAGTGTAGCTCCGAGCAGCTCGCAGCTCTGCTCCGCCGTTCTAAAAATAGCTTGCACCGACAATTAAAGGTAACAAACCTACTGCTATGACTATAGGGATTATGGCAATGGGCCAATATTCCAAAATGTTGAACTATTCCTTTAAGGATGACCATGATGGTCGCACCACATAATCTAAAAGATCACATCAATGTATTGAAATGATTAAAGAGACAATTACAGTTCTGTTTTCTAATCTAAGCTGCAGGTGCACTTGATGGCTGCAGTGTTCAGTTCTGATCGGCCAGTCTGAGGCCAGCGACTCAGTCGATGGAAATGAAATCCTCTCAGAAATTACAGCCAGCTCAGCCTGACCAATTCATTTTCTGGGTTGAATTTATTTAGTATTGACAAGAAACAAAACAATTCAATTCAATTTCACCGTTTGCTGCAGAGAGAGAGAGAGAGAGAGCGTGTGGCCGGACTCGGCAGAATGACTGAGGAGCGGAGATTGAGGACAAACAGGTTCAATCTACTGCAGTGAATGAAACACAAAGGTTCTATTACTGCAGGGAAACATTTTGGTGTTATTGTGCAGAAATGATTGGATGGTGTGTGTGTGTGTGTGTGTGTGTGTGTGTGTGTGGGTGTTGGGCGGTATGTAAAATGTTTGTGTGCATGTGTTTCTGTGTGTGTGAGAGGTTAAATTTCACTGTAAATTCATCGTTTTCTGAAGGGAGGGTTTACTTCTTCCATTACAAGCCTGTGTGTGTGTGTTTGTGTGTGTGTGTGTGTGTGCGTGTGTGTGTGCGTGTGTGTGCATGTGTGTCTGGTCTGACAAGGTCCCCACAAGGTCAGCAAATTTCTGCAGTGCAGTTTTCATGTCCGTTTATGATGGGGTTTTTGACTTTTTACCTCCAGGCTGTGCAGCTTCACTCGGTGTTAAAGGGCAATGACACACTATTTTCATGATTTCTTTCACATCTTCTACAGGGGGGAGGGGGGAGGTGTGGGTGTGTGTAATTTGACTTTGTGAAAGAATTTGTAATAATCACATTTCTTTGTTTTGTTATACTGTCAGTTCCAGGATCAGCTCTGTCGCTGCCAAAAGCATAGGACAAGGATGTTTGTCCTTAATGATCCTACAAACATCCTCCTGTCAGAATATCAACTCCTTCCTTCGGGAAGACGTTTCAGGGCCAGTAAATACAAAAGTAATAGATTTAGATTTTCGTTCATTCCCACCTCCATAGCACTTCTTAACAAAAAACCGGCCCTGCCTCCTCCATAGTAGAGTAGAAGCAGGTGTCACGGACGTTTGAGTCTTATTTTTATTTTTTATCTTATTTTCTTTTTCTTTTTTTATTATTTTAATCTAAATAATGGTGGTCGTCTATGTGCTCCACGCGCACCATACTTTCTGCGGCTCCCTGGTTGTTGCATAGTTGTATGTGTACACCATGTGTAATATATTCTGTGTATTATGCTCTGTGTGCATATGAACATATATGTGTACACCATGTGTAATTATGTTTTCTGTGTGTATGGATGTGTGCATACACTATGTGTGGATGTGTGCGTACATGTGTACATGTGAATGTGCAGATGTATGAGTACCATGTGCTCGCTATGTGTGGTTTTAGATGCAGCTGTGTCAGCACTTGTGCCCAAGACAAGTTTCCTGTCAAGGACTAATAAAGTATATCTTAATAATCTTAATCTTAATATCCTCTGCTTCACAAGATAATAATCTGACTGGAGATCAGTACAATTAGCAGCTGGAGAAAACACTGAGTTAACCAAGAGCTTCAAATGTCAGAATGAGACACATATTAAAGATACCACCGGAGAAGTTCATTGCAACACATCATGTTACATGCAGAGAAGTTCTCATCACTACAGCTACTATGCTCCAACTCGCCCTTTAAGTATTTTTTTTTTTTATGAGCCTGAGTCTTTAGCTAATAAAACCAGAGAACAGGTTGCTTGGTTTTTAAATTTTCAGAAAATAATAAATTGTTTTGTTTCACAGAGAATGAACCTTCAGTTTAATGCTACTTCATGTGACTTCTTTCAAGGGTTGACATCAGTTTTAATTGTATACTGAGTGTAAACATCAGAGGAATGAGGATGATGATGGTGGTGGTGAAGAGTTGGCATAAAATAACTCTATAAATATTCTTTGATGCATTTGTTTTGTGTGTCTTTTTTGCATGGATGGATTATGAGTCAACAGGGCCCTGGGCACAGATATGTAAAAGGCCCAGACCCCCGGAGTTAAAGAGATGCACAGTGACTACAAGGATGCATTCACTTTCTCCATCTGCTGGAGTTTGTTTTGTGTTTTTTTTTTTTCTGTGTTTGTAGGTGAAGTCCTGGGGGGCCCACTGACCCCTACAGGGCTCCAGGGCCTCTGTCTGGTCGGCCTGCTCAGTAATCCAGCCATGTCTTTAAGTTGTTACAGGTGACATTATGTGTGTCGGTTTGTCCTTTATAACAGTTTCCTGTCTGATCATGATGTTAGGATGTATTTTTTTGTTTGTGTTTATTTGGGGTGGGGGTCGGGCACAGACTTGGATTTGGTCGACTGACAGGGCCACAGGAACGATGAGAGAGCCGTTTGGGAGGGTGAGAGAGGTGGGAAGGGGGGCGGGACTACTGTATCTGACATTTGGGATTCTTGGTCTTACCTCGCAGTCGGACTCCTCTTTGGTCTTACACTCCCAGGTGTATCTGCTCATGGTTTTCTGAGGGGAGGGGGATGGGGGGCAAAGGGTTATAACTCCTCAAAAAAGCACTCAAGGCATCGTCAGAGAAAGACAAGATTGAGACGGACAGAGAAAGGATGAGGAGAGACTGATCGAAGTGGAGAGAGAGAGAGAGGGAGGGAGGGAAGATGAGTGAGAGACGATACAGAGAGATTAAGAAATGGAGAGAGAGAAGAGAGAAGAGGCAGACAGGAAGAGATAGAGGCATAGAGACTTCCTTTCAGACGATAGCTGATATTCCCAGCCGGCTGCCTGCCTGTTACTCTGCTTTACCAGTAAATACAGCTTTGGATATTTGTGTTGAGGTTCCTGAACGTAGCCTCACAGATGCTGGGCTGTTAGTCTGGAGGTTGGGGTGGGTGGGGGTGGGGGGGTGTTGGGGTTATTTGCTTTATTAGTTTGTGTATTTTGGGTGTATTTGGGGAAAGCTGGTGAGCTGGTATGGGTTTTTGGTTTTGAGGGATGGTGGGGTGTCTGGATGAGTTTTGTAGGATGTGTGGTTGGAAAATGTGTTAAAAAAACAAACCTGGGTTGAACAGTAGCCTATTTGGAAACGTTTCTGTCTTGTTTGTTCCAGGCTGAATGGATGGAGAGGAAGGCGACGCGTAAAGGGAGTCGGTCGACGTTCAAACACTTTTCTTCAGACTTAACTCATTTACAGGTCGGAGTTTAATACAATTTCACTGAATCTGGATCCAGAGTCAAATCTGTTTATCAAATCCAAATCCCTTCAAAGACTTCATTGAATCTGGACCTTTAAAATGAATGTGCATAACCGGCGGCTATATAACACACCCATACAGACAGTTATGCTACTGTAACTTACTTTTGTAGAAACTCCAAACTTTTTCAAGTAGGCTAATTATAGTGGGGGTCCAGATTCGGCTCTGTTAGGCTTAAAATATCAACATGCATGGAAGCAAAGCAACTAAAAGGAGATTCAGATAGAAGGGCAAAAGCATGCAGCCCACTCATGATCTAACTGTAACAGGGTGAAGCTTCTTTTCTTAACAAACTAATACAGATCCCACTGACATTAGCCCAATGGTTATATTATGATACAGCTCACTCACATATCAGAACTGCATGTAAATTAGAAGCTAGCATCCCAAATGACTCGTACATTTGGATTTTTGCAAAAAAAAAAAGAAGAAAAAAAAGGGGGGCATGGAAATTCATTATTTATATTTAGATATTTTTGTTTGTAGAAACCATGCAGTCTGGTGAAGAAATCTTTGTTTGCAAGGTTGCAGTTTTCTTCTTCTCCGCCTTTCCCTGTACATTTCTATCACACTGCCATCTACTGGCAACCTGTGTCATGCTCCATGCATTCTCACACATGATATAGCTACTAAACAACACAGGAAGCTCTGCAGTGGTCAGGTCTGTGCTTTATCGAAGCGTTTCAAACCTTCACAAGTACTGTTCAACCCAGTGGATGAGTGGGTATTTCAGAGGTCGTGACATGTTGGTGATTTTGAGTTAGGAAGTTGACATTTTAGAGATGTTGTTAGGAGGTGATGACGTATAGTTTTTGTTGTTCTTTCAGGGTGGTGAAAATGGTATTAGGTTTGTAGATGATGTTGTAGTTTTCTTCTATAAAAAGGTCACATCTAAAACAGCATGGTATAGGCCTAATATTAGAAGTACAGAGAAACAAGTGGTTGCTGTAGCTTCATAAGAGAAGATAACTACTGATGGAGTTGTTAGAGGGTGGTACCACATCTCAAAGAGACTGACATTGGCAATAGAAAATGAAAACAAACAAACTCTACCTCAGTTGTAGCACTAGAACTACCCATGCTGCTACAACTACAGCGTTGCCGCTACCAGCTACCCATGCTTCAGTTAGTGAGGCACCTGTGGGCTCTCTGCTGCCACCTGCAGGCAGCGGCAAGGTGTTGCATCTCAGATGTTTATCCTGATAGCCCCCGAGTTTCTCGCAGGTCCCCCACACCGTTAGCTTACCTGGTCCATCGTCTCCTGAAACCCCTCCATTTTTGACCAGTTGTAGGTTGGTAGCCCCTCCCACTCCCCTCCCACTCCCCTCCCAACCCCCACAGCACCCACCCACCATTTTTCAGGATAAACAGGTAAAGAAGAACATGTTGTTAACAGGTTTTGTAAACAGACAGCAAAGCAGAGCTGCAGTGGTGCACACGGCCACCGGATGGTGCGTGTTACCAGACAGAGCAGACATGCCATGACATACCGATGCAAGAGGTGATCAGAGAGAGAGCAGGTCAGAAAGAGACAGGGTGGGGAGGGGGCTGCAGCAAAGGACTGTGGGAGTTCTCTCTTAGACTGGTCAGGTTAAAGCCAGGGTGGGTTAGCCTACTAGTGCTGTGAGGACAGTGAATTGAACCTCTGACCCGTGGCTGGCTGTGTAAGCGCTCCTATCCTGAACTGATTTATGCTGCAGCTGCTCTTCGTCAGCAATAAGGTGAGTTCATCTAGTGTGACGACGTTAGACCCTTTAAATAACAGGTCCAGACTCAGTTCCTCCAAATTACTCCACCATGAAATGGTTAAAAAGAAAAAAACGGCTTCTACAGCAGCTCCATACACAACCTGATATCATTTTATTTTTTGTCATTTCTTGTGTGTGTGTGTGTTTGTGTGTGCTGTCACCTTCATAGTGGGATCAATAAGCAATAAACCAGGAAACTAAATCAATAAACACGATTAAACTATGAGGCTCGACAGCCCTTGTGTTGCTGTGGTAACAGGCAGCAGGAGCCCAGTCACTGCCCAGGTGTACTTGTTTCTACCAGACATTAACCCCCACCCCACCGGTACATGGCCGGTCCTGGTACCTGAGCATGAGGGGTCAGAAGTGGATCAACGTTTTCATTTTGAACATTAGTTTTATATAGATATCGCCTGTGGAGCTTTTCAGTAACATGTAAAACTCTTTCATTCACGTTGGGCCCATTTCCCACTCCACACATGTTTAAATACAAGTGTGTATGTACAGGATTTTATGTTGTATGTGTAATTGTCGGCTTTTTTTGTTCACCTGTGCAAACATTTTTTGTGTCTTTGTATTTTGGTTTTGTTCGTACATTCTTCCAACTGTTCCAGGCAGCCACTCATTTCCATTCACTTCTCCACTGTATGAAAATCAATTACCAGACTCTTGACCAGTTGTTTAAGTGGTTTTCTGCCCATTTGGCTGCTAACCCAATGAAACAAGTAGTGTCTGCTTCTAGACCTGCTCACAGGCTCAATATGTCGATGAGCTGTGAGCACCTGAGATCATCTCTTGAACTGCTTCATGGTAAGACCAGCAACAAGAAACACAGATCCTCTTACTTCCTGTCCTGTTAATATAAAGGAAAGCTCAACACACTGCAAAGAAATTCAGAAAATAACTTCATCAACTTCACAAAGTGCTGCAAACTGCTACAAATCCACTGGTGCCATGCAATAACTCACAACATAACAAAAGTGTTTCTGGCCCCGGCTACAGACTAAGACTAAACTAACAGTAAGTAGCTATGTGAATCGTATTGACGTTTTAATTTTTTTTTTTTAAATAAAGAAAGCTGACCTTCTGCTCAAACAGCACTAAGAGGTAGCCGTCTTCACAACTTCTAAAGTCAAGAAGCACCAGAGAGGTCCGTCACTTTCTTGTGTCCCCAGACACACTCCTGTTGTGTTGTGAGTTTTTGCAGTGCTTGCAGCGTCACATTGATGAAATTGTTTTCTGAATTTGTAGCATGTTTGTGTCTTTGCAGGTGTTTTCTTAAAGGGATATTTCAACATTTTGGCAAATTCACCTATTGCCATAATCCATCCAGTTTTAGGAGTAGGGTCATTACCTTTAATTGTTGGTGCAAGCTGTTTTTAGATCGGCGGGGCAGAGACGTGAGCTCTGCACGGTGTGCGGTATTTTCACCTTTCCCTCATCAAGCTCATCAAAATAGACAATCCAACAACTCCAAAACACTCTAGTGGAGAAGTTGTGACCTGCACATTCACCACGCTATGAAATAATAATGGAACATCATGAGATTTGCTTCATGTGTCGTAATGTTACATAATTACACGTTATTATTTTGAGTGGCGAATGTGCAGGTCACAACTAGTCCACGAGAGAGTTTTGGAGTTGTTGGATTGTGTATTTAGTTTGATGAGGGACACGTACCATGTGCCAGAGCAGCTCGCGTCTCTGCCCCGCCGATCTAAAAACAGCTTGCACTGATAATTAAAGGTAATGAACCTGCTCCTAAGATTATAAGGATTATGGCAATAGGTGAATTTGCCAAAATGTTGAAATATCCCTTTAAGTTACAGTGCTCTGTGTCACCACAGACACCTCACACGCCTCAGTATTAAGCTGTAGAAAAAGGTACATTCACTTGTTGCTATAGGTTAGCTGTGACGTCAAACATACAGTTTCCCTTTAAAGTGGCTAAAACCCCCTCATGAAGCCTGTTGTGAGTAAAAATAAAACATGAGCCTGAGCCTCGGTAACGTTAAGACGGACCAAACCCACAAGGGTTCAACTACAACAACAGTGCTGTGTATCTACAGTATGTGAGTGTGTGTTCCCTCCATCCTGCCACTAGAGAAAACTCCCACTGTCCATCCTCGCGCTCCAACCTCGCCCATCCCCCTCCCCCTCCTTACAGCGCTTCACACCTCGGAGTATCGGAGAATACTCATGCCCATGCATTAGAGGGAGAGTCAGGGAGCCCGGGCAGAGGGGAAGGGCAGGAGGGGGGGGATGCAGAAAAAGGGGTGAGAGAGAGAGGCGAGAACCACGTTACCTGACAGATAATGTTATCATAGTAAGCCAATGCACGGGCATGAGGGACGTTAGGAGGGGTGTCGCACAGTTTCCTTACATTTGGGTGGGAGCCCTCAGCGATGGTGGACAGCGAGAAATTATCATTGTGCTGCTCCGATGAAGGCCGGTACTTACTGCTGGGCGTCAGGGAATGGAGGGGAGGAAAGAGGGGGGAGGAGTGAAAGGTGGAGAGAAATACATGTGATGTGAGAATGTGAAGGGAGAAAAGATTTGGAGAAGTGGAAAGAATAAAGGAAGAGGAGGAGAGGATTTGGGGAGATTTTGAGAGGAGAAGGGAAAGGGATGTAGAGAGGAAAATGTCCCATGAAAGGATAAAGGGATTTAGAGCCGAGGAAGAGAATAAGAGGTGAAAAGGGGAAGTTAACGGAAAGTATTGGGCATTTAGGAGAGAGGATGAGGAAAGATTGGAGGAAGGTAAAGAGAGTAAAGGAGGGGGTAAAGGTTGGAAGAGCAGGAGGGAGTTGGAGGATTTGAAGAAGATCCAGGAGGAGGAAGAAGAACAATGAAAAAGACAGGGGGGAAAATGACATTTTCAGGAAAGAATTAGTGGAGTAAAAAAGATGAAGATAAAGACAAATGGGGAGATGGTGGAACAAGAGGAGAACACAGAGAGTGGAGAGGAGAAAAAGGACAAGGGACAAATTCAGGAAAAAAGATTATATTATTGAAGAGAGTCGAGGAAGAAGGGATTGACAGAGGAGAAAAAAGGAGGGGGGAGAAAAAAAGCAAGAAAGCAGCATTAGTTTGACGACAGGTCTACGTCTTCTGTTTGTGAACTGACAAACAGAAAATAAAACAGACACACAAACATTTAATCTGTGATGCAACAAACAGGGAACAGTAACAAGCATCAAGTTCAGGTACCTGCTTCCTACCAGCTGTAACTGTTTCACCACAGACTCCACTCTGGTCATGTGTCTCTGTCCCTGTCAGGTGGTCTCTGTCCCTGTCAGTCTGCTGCAGTCACCGTCCTCAGCTACAGTCACCTGAGAGTTGTGTATAGATGATCTAACATCTGTCTGGGGCCACAGAGGACAACCTGCCTGTTGGCTTTTGTGTTTCCATTTGAATCCATGTGTCAGTGGAAGCTTTTACCAGATGACAGAATACTAATGAGAAAGTTAATATAAAGATCAAACCCACTTGGCATTGCGTTAGTACCTTAAAGGAACAGTTTCACATTTCTGCAGCCATCAGCTAGTTAACCTAGCTTAGCATAAGAAGGTAAAACAGTTCACTATCAGTCTGCTATAGTAACATATTGAATTGTTGTCTTTGTATGGCCTGTCTTAACGTGTTGTTTAATGAACTTCTACCTTGAAAGCCTCTAATACATTGTCACTGATTTGTCTATTAGCCATATTCACAGCGTCGCCGTCTTTGCTTACGCCGTCACTCAAAGTGGGAAGATTAAACAACGTCACATAACGTTACCGTTACCGTTAACGTTAGCAGTTGCAGCTAATGCTGGCTAACTTAATTCAAATCAGTTTAACCCAAATGTCGCTTTACTTTGAAATACGGCCGATGTCCCTTCAGACGTTAACAACCCATGCCTTCATTAAATCTGTATCAACAGGGAAGTGATGAAAGGAAAGCAGTTGATCAGACTCAGACGTTTACGGCTTGCAGAGTGATGACATGAGGAAAGATGGCGACGCTGTGGATATGGTCAATACAGGCTATATCCTACGGACACTGCATGCAATCTATGAGGCAGTTTTCCATTATGGTTAATGCATCAAGTCATATTTATGAGAAATATTATAAAACTACATTTATTTGAATATAATTAATACAAATAGTTCATTATATCTCATATATATGAGCAACACTTATTGGGAGATGGTTGTCAAGGTTGTTAAAATAGGTTTGGACTGGAAAATGTTGAAGTTCTCATTCTGTAAAAGGTTTAATCTTCAGGAGGAGAAACGAGGTTCTGTTTATGGGATGCTGAGATTAGTTCAGTTTCTGTGCTGCTGTCAGTCTCCGTCTGATCTGATCAATGGGACAGCCTCCTGAAAACTTAGTGTACTACTTTAAAAAAAGCCACGCGGATAAACACACACAGTGTCTTTTCATCTCGTCAGGGAGGCGGCAAACTCGGGGAGTTCCCTTCTGACTGAGTTAGACTCAGCTCTTTGAATGTTGTCCTCTTTCTGCTTGGTCTGCTTGGTCTGGCCTCCTCAAAGGGCCGAGGCGTTTCTCTGAGGAAGCAGTGAGACGACGACAGAGTTTCTCCCTGTGTGTGAACTGCCTGTCACTTGCCCCCTGCCCATCTAAACCTGAGCTCTGAACGCTTCGCCATCAAACGCGCCGCCGCGTCTCCGTGGCTCAGTCCCCCGTCGTATCTATAGTTAACCAGGCTGTGATCTACTTCCTGCTCGCCTCTGATCCACATACAAACTTCCACATTTATATTTCACAAACACTGTGACGGGACAATCACAGACCAGACGACACACAAATGTGTTCCACCACCGTCAAACTCCAGCAGCAGAAACCGGCTACAGACCTCCTGCTACAAAACAGACCTGCCTGCACTTAACTTTCCAGTAAAACGCTGATTTGTTGTTTGGTCTCAACAGATCTTTGTGATATTTGTGAGCTTTCAAAAAAAGGTGTTTCTTATTTGTGCTTAACTATATAATATAGGCACAAAATATTACTAATCATGTAACTACTTCTACTGCTCAGGATAGGGGGCCGTCGTTGTCAGGGTTACAATGATGACCAAACCAAACCTGGTTTGGGGTCAGGGATGGATCATGGTTGGTGGTGTACATGTCTGTTTGCTCCTGACTTTGTTTTTTTGATGCTTGCGGAAGCGACTGATGCTGGCGATGTTCTTCTCTATCGTGTCCTATCATTGTAACCATAGCAACACAGATTGCCCAATGACACCGTTTCCCTAAACTTAATCAGGTCACGTTGTGTTCACAAATCTCACCAAACATTGACGACAATGGTTTTGTGAGGCAAGGACAATGTTGTACAGAGGTCAGAAAAGACAACACTTGAATGGGGAGGGGGGGAGGGGGGAGGAGAGGGAGGGGTCACAAATCACTCAATTAAATCATGAATCATTTTGTCCAATTAAATTCAATGATTCGTTCATTCCATCACATTTTATCTGTGCTGTAATGTCTCTTACATCCACTTCGATTTCTCCTCAAGTATTTTCCAGAATTTCAATCTGTTGTTTTACTGTCAGATTTACACACAGTCTTCATTTTGCGCTGTCGAATGAGAATTAGATCTGTCTGTATGAAAGGTTCAGTTTGATTGGATGACTGATCAATGCAACAGTAAGTGAATGCATCACCGTAGACATGTCAGACTCATCAACACAACAGGCTGAGGCTCAGGTCCACAGAGCAGCAGCCTGGCTTCATCTGACTGGGATTCACTGGGTTAATGACCACTGAATTATAAAAACCACATCGGCCATGATAAAGATAGTGAAGCCATGCATCCATCTTCTCCTCCATCTTCTCCTCCATCTTCTCCTCCCTCCCTCCCTCAGCCTCTCTCTCTTTTCTCCATCTCTGACCAGGATGTTGGGTCTGATCTCGACTGCGGCAGAGAAACACTGCGACTGCAATTACCCACAGCAGATGGGGGAGTGTGGGAGTCTCATGTATTCATGAGCCTTGTCAGCAGTGCACACACACACACACACACACACACACACACACACACACACACACACACACACACACACACACACACACACACACACACACACACACACACACACACACACACACACACTCCTCTGAATGTGTCATGCTGAGCTTTTCTCTCTGAAGCCGACCTCTCTCTCTCTCTCTCTCCCTCTTTCACTTTCTCTTTCCCTCTCTCCTGCAACAGTTTCTCCTTCACCCCCCCCACACACACATTTCATCCTGCCCTCCTTTTTACTCCTCTTAACTGCCCCCCCTCCCCTCCTCCTCCTCCTCCTCCTCCTCCTCTTACTTTATCTTTTTGCCGACCACTTGATGAGGCGGTGTTGTCTCTTTCATGCTGCGCCGTGCCACCACACACACACACACACACACACACACACACCCCTCAGGTCGCACAGCTGTATGTAGGTCAACCCCGCCTCCCCCTGTCCCCCCCCCCCCCTCCTGTTCAGACTGCCCTACTTTCAGCTGCATCCAGAGAACCAATGACATCACCCTTTTCCCTTTTCCTCCTTTTTTTTTTCTTCTGCTCGCTAGCGTTACGACTGCTACTGACTCCACCGCTTCTCCTCCTCACCATCATCTTCATCATCCACCATCTCCTCCACCATGACTCGCATGGTCCCCCCCCCCTCTACACCTATGCCGAGGTGGAAACAGCCTGCAGCGTTGCAGATTCAGTCCTTTGGTTCAAATTAGCATCGGCGGTGCTGGATGGACAGGCTGCTGCTGCTGCTGCTGCTGCTCCACAACGACTCTGTTGCTAGGGAGATTGCTGCTAAAACACCGGCACTGGCAAAGCAACACCGAACCCACCCCCCCACCCTTTTTTATATTCAATCCAGCCCTTCAATCCGTCTGTCACTCTCTTCTCTCCTCCGGTTTCTATTCAGTCCCCCTCCCACCAGCAGTCAGGAGGTTCTTCAGGGTTCTTTAATGGCTCCGTGGGTTTCAACTTAACATCTAAGTCACATTTGACAATATTAGAATATCATCAGCCTTTAGTCTGATTGGTTTGACTGAAACAGGTTTGATTTTTCATTTTTGGAGCGAGTTAAGGTGTTAAATATCTCAATTGTAGGAATTCCATTTTCTCTATTTTGGAATGCTTGAACCTTCATTAAGCTCATATACTGAATGTCTTAAACTCCTTTTCCACTGCACACACGGCTACCACCTGCCAACATCTGGCTTTTGGCAGCATCCCCACCCAGGTCAGCAGACACGGGTGTTCATCGACCCTGGGTGAACACACTCATTTTCTTTCTCCACGCAGCATTGTCTGTCACAGAACAGATCCCAGTGCTGTCAAATCAAACAGAAACACACACTGGCTACAAATGCAGTCAGGGAGGGAAGAGTGAACCCAGCCCTGAGGTAGAGCACCAACAGCTCTGTGTGGTGCACATTGGTGAAACCTGTGGATTTGACACCAAAACAATGTGCTAAAAGATGCTAAAATGCTCCATGGAGATGATAAGAACTGCAGAGAAATTTAACTGCTAACATTTCATGTCATAAAACACTAAAAAAAGTCTTTCTGTCCTCTATTCTGATGCTCACACAGAAAACTTGAATTTCTTGTATTTTTTTTTACCAGTGCACCATTCAGTCTAAAACCACTGAGGCTTTAAAGGAGCATTGCAGAAACCTCCACAGCCCCAGAGATGATAAAGTAAACCAGTGCAGCTTGATGCTGTGATAAATATCCTCAGTGCTGTAAAACCCCCACCCCTCCCCCTCATTTACCCTCTTTTATTTTCCTAAGTGAACACCGGGCCTTTCTCCCTCCATCTGTCTTGTCATCTGGTCGTCCGCTGGCCGGTCCACATCAGCTCTCTGTGCCCCCTCCCACCACCACCACCACCCCCTCTTCCTCTTCTCCTCCTGCATTCCTCCATTGTCTTCCTCACCCGCTCACTGCAGACACACAGACCCAGCCTCCCCCTCCTCCACCAGACTGTCCTTGTCTCACGTTTGTGTCGCCCATCCCCCATCACCCCATCTCCATCCTCCTCGGTCTCACAGACCCTCCTCATCCTCCACAATTTCCTCTTCCTCTTCCTCTTTATCCTCCTCCTCCATCTGTTTTTTTATTTTTTACCTCCATTCCTTCCTTGTCTGTTTCTCTGACGCTGCTGTTGCCAACACACTGGAGTGACAGTGCTACAACAGTGGACTGGCTTGAATCCCAGGGGAAACTTTAAAGGCTCTTTATTTATGACTCAGGTTCACATTGTGCAAACTGAACATGGAGCTGTGGCGTTTCTGGAAACGGTCTCTGTTTAGAGACGCAAAAAATCTCAAAAATGTTTCCTAGCGTGCAGCAGACAGAATATTTTTCATGCCGATGGTCGGAGAACAGTTTCTTTGAAGATTCTGGAAAAACCTTGAAAAGACTGGAACGTTCAACAGGTTTTTCTTTGGTTTAAAATCAGGCTCAGCTCTGTCATTTAAATATGTGAATCAATGCTTTTATTGTGACACAAAAAGCCAGTGTTATAAGTCATAGTGAATTTTTGCTCTGTAAATCTAAAGATGTCAAAATAAAAGTATTTCTGAGGTTTTCTAGGGATCATCTAAAATGTGTCTTCCTATGGTGGAGACTGTCTGAGCTGCAGCTGATCAGAAACAGGTTCGATCCCTCTCATCTGTCCTTGAGCAAGGCAGCGCGCCTCGTTCATTTCAGTCGGTCTGAGTCACTTTGGTCAGTTGTAGCTGCTGCTGTGTTGAGGGCTGTGGAGCCTCTGGAGCCTCTGGAGCCTCTGGAGCCTCGGCTGCCTCCGTCTTTACCTCTGCTGCCTCGGCTGAAGGACACATGCTGTTGTTTACTCCTCACCTCTTTCCTCTTCTTTTCATGTTTCCGCTGAATCTCAAGTGTTTTTTTCTTTTCTTTCCTTTTTATAACACGACTCTCACTCTGCTGACAGCTCCTGACATCTTACAAAAGGCATTCAGGCTGCTTCCTGTCAGCGGTTTCAGCTCAGCCTTGGACATCACCTGTTTGGTTTCCACCCGGTTCCTCACCTCTGAACAGCTCTTACACAGCAGCACATACTGGAGACTATTTAAATGAGTTTCAAAGGCAAATTAAAATACAAACTGCTTAAAATAAGTTCAACTTTTTGGTCAATTTTAAATCTTATTTCAAAGGGGAACTATGCAAGTCTGGTCGCTTTTTCTGTTTTTCTAACCCTCCTCTCGGCCATGTGCATTTGTTTTTAATGAGGCCAGTGAAAAATCAATCCATGGATAACGTTATATAACATGATGTCACTACGTGTATACCTGTGTAGTCTTAACTGTCATAAACTAGAGATTGTGGGTTACTGAGTGTGTTTGTGTCGCGGTGCTGCAGAAGAGAGCTGGGTCACCAAGTCCTACACTGATCTTACAAGGTTGTTTTTCAGCCATGAGACACCAGGTGGAAGGCATAGAGCCTCCTTTCTCACTGTAACAAGTCACAAGTCACAGTTACTCCAGAGCTTTTCAATTGAGGTAAAAATGCAGCATAGCCACAGGGAAATCCTGTTTAGTTCCTCTTTAATTCTTCTTTTAAAACAAAAGCTCTGGTTGGTCAACACAACGCTATGTACAAGACCTCCTGACCCAGAATCAGGTCATCTGCAGGTGATCTAGACTAGGATCTCCACAAACATGCAGTGCATGATGGGAGAGGGTTGAGCCCAGGCCTGGTCTGCCCTCCCTCCTCTCCCTGTACCTGATCCTGTTATCCTGCCCACCAGAAGCTCCTCCATCAGCTCTTCCTGGACTGGACAATCCATATAATTATCCCGTATTCCATGTTGTAAACTGTTTTCTTGTCTGTAACAACATCTGTGTCACGTCTGCCCGTCCTGGGTGAGCGATCCCTCCTCTGTTGCTCACCCTGAGCTTTCTGTATCTGGTTCTGGTTTTTCCTCAGTGGATGTGAGGGTCTAAGGCCAGAGGATGAAGTTATAATGCTGTGTTAAGCCCTTTGAGACAAACTCTTTGTAAAAATGGACTATACAAATAAAATTGCCTTGCCTCTCTATGGTATCATTATGTCTAGGCAGGATTACTGTTCCCCCGCCCCTGGAGAAAAAAGCTGCGCTGCTCAGCGTCACATCGACAAAACGCTCTTACAACTTTAAATGAGTCTTTTGGAGGAGAAGCAGGATTCAGTCAGTTGATTCAGATCAGTTGAATTTTGAACACGTGTATGTGTCATGTTCTTTGTCTATTTATACCTCTCAACCTCAGCACGGTTTTCTGTCTGTCAGACTATGTCTCCACACCGCTGACGTATCGACTGAATTTCAACGAAGGCTGAGAGCTGTTGGTTCTGTCTGCTTCAGATTTTTATTTCTACCCAACTTCTCTTCCTTCCCCGCTCCGCTTCACTCTCTCTCTCTCTCTCTCTCCATCTTTATCGATCAGTCTGTCTCTGTCGTTCTCTAAACTTCACACTAAACACAGTTTGGCCTGGAGGCAGCGTCGGGCCACAGAAACCCAGCTCTCCGCTTCAGTCTTTAAAATTGATGGGGGTAATGTGCTGCAGCCGAGAGCCCGGGATCTGGTAATAATCCTGCTGTGCCGCGATGCCTTTGAGCAAAGCGCTAAAGACTTTAGTTTTTAGTTTAGTTTGATTGATCTAAGACTTAAATTTAGACAAATGAGTGGACGGATTGAGAGGCGAGCGTGGAGCCTGAGCCTGACAGAGGAAACTGTGACGGATGTGGTTTGACTTCAGTTTCTGCAGAGACTTGTTACTTTGTGGGAGAAAAGTCTGATTTGTGCCTTTTTCCATGTCAGCATCACTGAGAACAAATCTTAGGGGTTAAGGTAAGAATTCTATAAAAGTGTTCATGTTTTTGTTGTTTTTTATGAGTTTGAAATGAACCTTACGTCCACACACCTTCCAGTTTTTACTGTAACTTGCCTGGGACTCTCCTCTGACTCTCACCTGCGTTTGCGCAGCTTCTTGTTCTCCGTCTTGAGCACGTGGAGCTTCTTGGCGAAGCAGACGACGATCATGAAGAGCAGCAGGACCACGAGAGCCGAGGCGCCCACGGCCAGACACATCACCTGGAACTCGGTCACCACCGACTCGCAGCGAGCGCCCTTGTGCCAGATGTAATCCTGGACGTTACATCTGAGACCAGAGGAGAAGAGAGAGGGGGAGGATGGAGGATGGAGGTGGAGAGGCGGAGAGGTGGAGAGGTGGAGAGGTGGAGAGGTGTGAGCGGTAGAAAGGACAGGAAACAGAGGGAGAGACAAAAGAGGAATTGGTTAATGAGGTTAAATCACCTCCTAATGAGACTTAACTGTGTGTGAGCGTCGTTTAACAGTCCGACGTGCTTTGAACGCCTCCTTATTCTAATTTGGTGTGTTTATGGACCTTCAGGATTCCTCTCTGTGCCTGATTATCTTCAACTGTGGAATCTGAAGCTCTGCACATGCAGCTCTGAAAACATAAAAAGCTTCAATGTTTCACAACATGTTGCACGTTACATAAATCTTTAGTGTTATTGTAAAGTAATGGACTGCAGGCGCTTTATTCCAAAAGGATAATGTCATCACTTTGAGTCTGAAAATAGAAGGTGGAAAAAAAAAAAGAGGAGCCTGGGGCGATTTTCAGGCAGTAAACACACACACACTGTCATTTACAAACACACACGCTGACTGTCAAACACACATACACAAAAGCATGCACATGTGTACATGAGCCAATGTCTTTTACGACTGTATAAGATCTAACGAACTGCATATGTGCATCCATGTGTGGATGTACATTATGGGCACATATGTGGACACACACACACACACACACACACACACAGCCGCCATCTGAGTCCCAGACTCCCTGTGTAGCTGTTTGGCCGAGTATGGCGTCCGCCCGGGGACATAAACGACAGGCAGATGGCTTTGTCTACAGACTGTTTGGCCGTGTAAAACGGCAGAATCTATTTCACCATTTCACGAGGCCATAACGCCGCTGAGCGACGACGCCTCGCTGTCACGTGAGAGGAAAGATGTGAATGTGTTTCAGGGAAGATATCAGTCAGGACTGATACTGTAGATGAAATGAGACTCACTGTTTAACATAACTTGAGCATCAATAAAAGGTAAAGCTGTATGTGTCTTTACAGAGCAGTGAGCTCAGAGGGATACACCTATTATATATAACTATCAACACCTAAAGCTCAAGCAAAGTGAGTTTTGTCTTTACATACTGTTCAGTTACAGCTCAAAAACAACTAAACATTTCTGTATTTATAAGGAGGTAGAAGCTGCAGTTCCTATCCTGACCACTAGAGTGAGGTGAGTCAGTCCCACACACCCCGTTTACACCTGGCATTTACCTCTGTTTTCAGTGATCACAGTCCAGTCAGATAGAGCTTGACCACATGAAACTACAGGTGTAAACGCACCCAGACACATTGAGGACGGATTGTGATCCGATCGCCCAAACCACCTCCGGAGGTGATCAGGGACGCATTGTTACCACACTGAACACAAGTGTAAACAGTAACACATTCTGTATCCGCATACAACTACAAGGGCGGAAATACGGTACTTCTACAATTTATCTTCTTCTCTTTATCTTTAACCTGCACAAATATGTGATCGGATCTCAATCGGATCTCAATGTGGACATTAGAGACACATATTAATGCCAGGTGTAAATGCTATCCGGTCAAATTGTATCCAGATACAATCTGGATACGAGACACATGTCAATGCCAGGTGTAAACAGGGTGATGGACTCCCCCACTGCTCCCCCATAAAGAAATGGGCGGTCAATAGTTTTTTATGGTAAATTGATTTGAACAGAGACACAATATACAAAAACAGGAAAAAAAATCCAGAATTAATAAATGTGACAAATTATTTTCCATTTGATCAAGTGCAATGAGGACAAAAATCAGCAGGGGATTAAATACTTATTTTCCCACAGTATGTCTAACTTCACTGTTATGCAGAACTGAGGGTGTGGCCTGTGATTAAGGGGTTAACATATATGGTTGCCATAAACTAACATCCATCAAGGTCCCACCCCACATGTGCCACCTCTTTGCACATTTATCAGTTAGCCATAACTGCGTCTAATGTGTGGAGGCTGCGTCCACCTTTAGAGAGTTTGACAAGTAAGCAGGTACACACACACACACACACACACACACACACACACACACACACACACACACACACACACACACACACACACACACACACACACACACAGATGAAGGGCTACTGGGTGAATGGAGGTGTCTGGATGCACGGCCGCTCCCGCTACGTTGTCTCCATGCTAAGCAGCACCTCCATTCACCGGCCCGCTTCCTGGTTCCTTCCTGGTTCCTTGATGCTTTTATCCAGCAGCTGAAGGAACCGCTGGCACCGAGCCAGATACAGAGAGACAGAGAGACAGAGAGACAGAGAGCCAGAGAGACAGAGAGCCAGAGAGACAGAGAGCCAGAGAGACAGAGAGACAGAGAGCCAGAGAGACAGAGAGACAGAGAGACAGAGAGCCAGAGAGACAGAGAGCCAGAGAGCCAGAGAGCCAGAGAGACAGAGAGACAGAGAGACAGAGAGACAGAGAGACAGAGAGACAGAGAGAGACAGAGAGACAGAGAGACAGAGAGACAGAGAGACAGAGAGACAGAGAGACAGAGAGACAGAGAGACAGAGAGACAGAGAGACAGAGAGACAGAGAGACAGAGAGACAGAGAGACAGAGAGACAGAGAGACAGAGAGACAGAGAGACAGAGAGAGAGAGACAGAGAGACAGAGAGACAGAGAGACAGAGAGACAGAGAGACAGAGAGACAGAGAGACAGAGAGACAGAGAGACAGAGAGACAGAGAGACAGAGACAGAGAGACAGAGAGACAGAGAGACAGAGAGACAGAGAGACAGAGAGACAGAGAGACAGAGAGACAGAGAGACAGAGAGACAGAGAGACAGAGAGACAGAGAGACAGAGAGACAGAGAGCCAGAGAGACAGAGAGACAGAGAGCCAGAGAGACAGAGAGACAGAGAGACAGAGAGACAGAGAGACAGAGAGACAGAGAGACAGAGAGACAGAGAGACAGAGAGACAGAGAGACAGAGAGACAGAAGCCATGAGGCCTTAGATCACACTGACTCTCAACCTGACTTCCACACACTCAACCTCCCAGCGTTAGCTGCTGCTCCTACAAAAAGAGGTTTATGTAAGTCAGGGTCGGACGGAGTGGGGGGGAGGGGGAGGGGGGGAGGGGGGAGGGGACGCCCAACACAGAGCCAGGCAGGGAGATGCATAAAAGGAAGGATGGCGAGCGGGGGTGAGGATGTGCTGGTCGTCATGGCAACCCAGCTGAGCAGCCAAAACGTGGCAGATGCAGCAGCGACATGTCATTCCATCACACACACACACACACACACACATTTACACACACACGCTTCAGCAGCCGTCCATAGGGATGTGTTGTTTTAGCCGCCATTTCTTTTCCTTCCTGCTGCTGTGTCTCCTCCTTCACTCCCTCTTTACCTCCCCATCCTCCTTCCTCCCTCCTTCCCTCCCTCCCTCCTCCCTCTCTCCTGCACTTTGCCGGTCGCCTCCAGCTGAATCATGTTTCTGCTTTCAGGGTTGTGCAACTGACATTAGGAGGAGGAGGAGGAGGAGGAGGAGGAGGAGGAGGAGGAGGAGGAGGAGGACAGGGCAGGCTGAGGTGGATGTTCTGGCTGGGTTGTAATTGTAGAGAAATGAGAAAACAAAAGCCTCCAGCTGAGCTGCACATGGACGACCTGTGTCACGGCAGCCTGATGCAGCTTACTCCTCTCAACCACAGAGCTGCACCGCTGTTTAACAAGACTCACAGTCGACTGTAAAATAGAAGCAGCTCTGTGAGGCTGCACCGAGATCCTAAAAATGTTAACATCAGTGTGCAAAGTCTTTTGCACTTTGCACCGAAATCTCAAATAAACTTCTTATAATAAATTCTGTGAGGATATCTCTGGGCTGTAGAACATATAATGCCTATTCCTCCACAGCGAAAAATAGTCCCCACTTTTCCTCTTTTTCTAAAACTAGTGCCCAGTTTCAATAAAATGTCTTCCATCTGCCAGTTGTTAAAGATATCATTTTATAAACAAGCATGAGCAGGAAAGGGAAGTCACAAGATAATCATAGTTCATTTAATTGTATTTGTCAAAAGTACGAAAAATGCAGATTGACTTTATCCAATGAGATCTCTCCAATCTAATTCAACAAACTGACACAAGAGGATATAGTTTGTGGCAGAATTTCACCGACAGTGCCAGGATCGAATTCTCATGTCCTGCTGCACTGAGCAGAAATCAGATTGGAAAAGAATCCTCCGCATCAGGGACAAAGAAAACAGAGTTGTTTCCCTCCCTGACCCGTCATTATCTCCGTGGCTGTGGCTCACCACGGCAGCGTTTAAAGTGCAGTCACAGCCCAGCAGGAATACAGAGGAATTAGCATCAGGGTGGCCCGAGCCAGCCACACCACAATGAACTAACAAATCCCCTCAATATTCACCTGATTAGACCGACCCGCTGGGGTGAGAGGGGGCAGACAGAGAGAGAGGAGAGTCTTTCATTTAACTCAGAAATGTGACAATGGTGCAGATGTGGCTGCAGCCCTCTAAGACCCCCGAGGGTTTGGTGAGGAGTAATGGAGGCTGAGGAGGCAGGAGACGAGCTGTAGGGAGGGGCGGGGAGGGGTGCAAATCAATGCCACTGTTTAATGTCTAAAACCAGATGGTGACTGGAGTCTGATTTGATAGATTTGATCTTTAAAGGTTTAATGTGTAGGAATTCCCCCCATCTAGCGGTGCGGTTGCATATCTGAACGTATTCTTGATGTTGCATTCAGGTGAAATGGGGCAGACGTCAGACAGACAACAGACGCTGCATGTAACAGGATAAACAAGCGTCTATGTAAACAAGTGGTCCGTCAGCACGAGGCAAAACAATACAGGCGTGACAACATGTTGTCATGGTGATGTGGTATTGTTTTAGTAAAATGACATCCGGTTGGTTTGCCGACGGCCGTCTGCCTGACTGCACCTGAATGCAACACCAGTGCCTCCGTCCTTCCTCACACTACACAGTGGTGACAGTTTTAACAGGCCGAGCCCACAGCTCCGCTGAGTTTCCGTGGTTACCTACGGTCACGATGCAACATGGCCTCCTCGGTTCGGTGCGCCCCCCCTTGTATATTTGTTACGACTTGTAACAACTCATTCTAAGGAACCAGAAAGCTTTACTTTGTATGCGGGTGTGAAATACAGATTTATGAAAGACATGTTTGATTTTACATACTGGGGCTTTAATCCTCAGAGTTATGACAACACTGTAACTATAGCTGAGAATCAACAAACGTGTTGTCAATCAGTCAGACGGACTGTGAACTCACTTCTTCCAGACCTGTTTCCTCAGGGACTCATGTTGGATCATTGTGCACCTCATGATTTACGCGCACAAACCAACGTTCAATGGCACAACATAATTCACCCTGCACAGCTACAGCAGGTGAACATGATGGTGGAGGATTAGTGAGCTTTTATTGACCACAACAACAAACCTTCCCCTGAGGTTCAACCACACTGCAGATGGAACATGCAGATTTGTGAAAAGCACAAATACAACAGATTGTGATGAAATGAAATGATCTTTCCTGTTATACTGACAGTTTTCTATGTTTTCATCCTATTTCTGTAGTGGATACGTTTAGTTCTACATTATTAAGTAAATGAATAAAGCTGATTAGTTTGGAGAGGCTTCAGATAAAGTGCAGTTCCAGAAATGTAGGAATCATTAGCAACAGAAACTTACAAATATTTAATCTGCGTCTGCGTCAGAACACTGTGGGAGAGAAATCCACATGTTTCACATTCAATTCACTCACACTCTGCTTTGCTTGATGTTAAGTGGAAGTTAGAAGGAGTAAATGATTTCTGCAGGCTCAGAGGAGCTCCTAGTCTGTTTCTTCAACCGAGTGGATGGAGAACAAGCTGAGAGGAGAAGCTGGACTCTGAGTGATGGGAGAGGGCACAGCAGGGTGCTCGCTGAATATTTTAGCATAGATCATATACATTTGCATTAAAATAAGGCTATTTTTAAACTTTCCTTCCTCGAAGGAAAACATATTTTCTTATGCAACAGCTGCAGAGAGAGAGAGAGAGAGGCTGAAGCCTGCAGTGTCCGGGGAGAGGGAGAGGTGGTCCAGCAGAGGACAGGAGAGGGCACAAGCTCAGCCTCTCTCAAAACTCTTTTACTTTGCAGAATAAAAGCAAACGTATTTTTTTCCACAATGCGCCACATGAGGGCTTTTTGGAGGAAGAGAGCGAGCACGGGTCAGGCCGAGGGCAGGAGGTAAAAACTGGATTTGGTTTTAAGACACTGACAGAGAAGAGGAGGAGGAGGAGGAGGAGGAGGAGGAGGCTGTGGACACAGAGTTTCATCTCATCTGATTAGATGGATTTATGGGAAATTTAACAAAGGGAGACAGAGGGTAAAAGTTTACAGTCTTTTTATTTTGTGTTAACAAGAAAAATATGCCTGACTGGGTTAGAGCGAGGTGGAGTTAATAGAAAATAGCTGTGACCTCATCGTCTTGTCCTCTACTGAGACTTATTACATTATTAGTTGAGAATTATGTTTTTCTATTTTGTTTTCTCAATACTTCTTTTTTTAATTAAATAAATATATATATACCAGATAGTTTAAAACCTTGAAAAACTATTCAAATTAAACAGCATGAGAAGGGAAAACTCTTTTGGTTTGGCTGAACACTCGGACACATATCACTTCACTTAAAGGTCCTTTATTTTACACTTCTCCTCAAGTGTTGGTAAGATACATTTGTGGATTTAAGACCCAAAAACTCACTCAGCCAATCAGTTTTCTGAGTGATCCAATAAGAATGTAGCAGATTTCAGGTAAAACACTCAGAGAAATCAAATCCAAGTGTTGGATGGTGGGTCCAGGTGGGCGGGGCTTGGTGACTGCTTAGTTGTGACATCACAAAGTCGATGTCCAGACAGCTGGTTTTAAGGCTCAGTTTCTGAATACAGGCTGTGTGCATTTCTCTGTAGACTGAGGTTGTGATACTTTCAGAGTATTAAAACTTTAATTTGCTTTATGATAATCTACCTTTATACAATATGGGAGCTTTAAAATCCCAGACATTTGGAATCACCGGTCTTTAAACTCTGCTGAGCATTATAATGGTTTATTACCACGACTGGGATTTGGCACCTTAATACGACCATCTTTAAAAGGGTCAAAAATATTTCTCAAAAGTGTTTTTATGACAAGTCAGCAACTTGAAATTTAAAAGTGTAGCTGAAATTCAGCTCTACAACTCTTCACCTAACGTTTTGTATATTGTGTTTCATTTGCCAGTGATGCTTTGTGACCTCCATTGTTGGTGTGCTGCTCCTGGATGTGTGGGTGACTTTTTACTGCAGTAAACAATAGACTTTAATTCTGTTTACTGCTACAGTAAAATCACTGCAGATACTGATGATTCACACTGTTTACATTATTTCAGTTGCTTTTTCTGCTTGCAACTCCACCTCCCTTCAGCACCATAGTAACTGGGAAACCAGGGCAAAGAGGCAAAGCCCTTAACCCACAGTTCACCCTGCTATAGTTTCATTCCTACAGCCGTTCTGCTATAAATAGTCATAGATTTCTTTGTGTGGCGCTGCTGCTGTTGGTCTTCCCCTGTCAGCTGTAACATCTGGCGTCTCTGCTGTGCAGCTGATTGACAGCATGTGACAGACGTTGGAAGAGAAACTATGAAAAATAAAACCATTAAGAAGACGGAAGCTCTGCGCTGCAACGTGTTCCTGAAGTCTGAGTGTGAAGAAAAATAATAAACAAGACACATGAGCAAGCGATGGAACGATGAAGTCAAACCCAGGCCACTTTCATCAGAAACACATTTAATTGTGTTATTTTAGGTCAGTTGCTTTTTGTCTTTCATCAGCTGTCCTCCTAGATTTCCCCAAGGCCTCCAGTCCTCCGCAGCAGATCCCAAACAAACCAGCTTAAATAAAATATCACTACACCGGCCTCCATTATGCAGATGGAACCATTAGAACCTTATTAGCAGCCACAGTGGATTGTTCCATTCAATCAGCAGCTATCGTTAAATCCCACGATTTGAAAACTGAAAGGCGGGGGGGGGGGATTTGAAAACAGGACGACATAATCTGTGTTGTCTCTGTTTGGCTTTAGGAGAATCTGACCAATTCAAACCACATTTCATCAGGTGAAGAAGTTTCTCTCTTTCCAGGGCTCAGGCCAGATAATGCAAGAACACAACGATCCAGGATTTAAATATGAGCTGGTAAATGATCCTACAGTCCAATAAAAAACTCAACTGTGCTCTAATTCTGTAGGTTTCTGTTTGCTTATCCCATTTATATTTCATTTCCTGCTGAGCCGTCTGTCTCTAACCATCATATCATCTTTCCTATCTAAAGAGGCTGGTTAACGCTGTGACTGATTCACTCTGAGTGGATCTGCGGATGCGACTGTAACCAAAACCTATTTAGATGAACCCTCCCCGCCAGCCCCCGGGGGAGCACTCACATCACCATCAGAAACTGCAAACCAATTACGGGTATGCAGATGTGCCCCGTGTCTGCGGTTACCACGACCATCAGCTGTCACCGGGATGAAAGCACCTCGGCGTCGCAGCCTGATGGGAGCTCAGGAAGCTGACACGGATTCATCTTAACACACTGGAATCATGACACACACAGCTGATACTGGAGGTTGTGTCAGTTACTTTCAGACTGACTGTTTCAGCTCGGTCCCAGCAGCAGCAGCAGCAGCAGCAGCAGCAGCAGCAGCAGCAGCAGCAGCAGCAGCAGCAGCAGCAGCAGCAGCAGCAGCAGCAGCAGCAGCAGCAGCAGCAACTTTCATTATGACAAATTTAATTAACTATCAGTTCATTTTAAAAGGAAACCTATGCAGTGGAATCACAAAGAGCTAAGTGTTGGTGACCTTTGACGCTGCTGCACTGCTGCCTGGTGGCAAAGTGATAAAACATAGAACTTACATTAAAGCTATAGTGCGTAACTTCTAGGTGTCTGTTTATATCCGGGTCACCCTACGCCACTACAAGAGGAGATGATTAAGCTGCTCGGCTCCTCTAACACCTCGCGGTATTTTTCAGTATTTGTTCTTTTTGTATTTGGTGACGTTGGCGACATTCCCGTGCTGGCGCACAGGAAATAATGGTGTTCCCGTAACTGGTGTTTTTCCGACCTGTGAAGTGGTACCAGTTCGATCTGGTACGAGTTCACGGGTCAGAAGTTACAAGTGGCCGTTATAGTGACTTTCACAGGTAAAACAGGTCGGAAAAACACGAGTTACGGGTTGCCTGGAACGCTACCAAGTCGTAAGTCGTGACTTGAAGTTGTAACTTACGGTTTCAAAAGCCTGCCTGGAACGCAGCATCGGTTTTACCTGACAAGGAGAAGGGAGGGGGAGGAGAGCGCTGCTAGAAGCAACATGGCGGAGACCCCGAAGAAGCCACCAAGAGGTTGAGAAGTGGATCCTACTAAAAAGAACAAGCCTTCCCGTTCAGAAGACGGTCTGTTGGCCAAGAGAGTGACAAACAGTAGCGGTGGGGAGGGGAGGGGGGGTTACACTGGGCCATACGCCATGTTGAGGTGCCGGCCGGATCGTTGTAATAACTCAGAAATCCTCTAGGGGCGATAGAAGTTACGCACTATAGCTTTAAACTGCGTCTTAAAGGGGAACTATGCAAGTCCGGTCATTTTCCGCTGTTTTGTTGCGCTCCTCTCGCCCATGTACATCTGTTTACAACGAAGCTGGCCAAAAGTCAATACATGGAGCGGTGCATACCGTTACATAACATATACGATGTTACCACGTGTGTGTTTGTGTAGTCTTAACCGTCATTAACAAAAGATTACAGGTTACGGAGTGCGTTTGTGTCGCGGTGTGCAGAGACGAGAGCTGGGACACCGGGGCGGCAGCCAGGTACTACACTGATGTTACCAGGTCGGTTTTCAGCCGTGAGACGCCAGGTGAAGACAGAGAGCCTCTGTTCTCACTGTAACAAGTCACAAGTCACAAGTCATGTAGTTAACGATCACAATTACTCCGGAGCTTTTTAATGAAGGTAAAAATGTAGCATAGCCACGGGAGAAATCCTGCTTAGTTCCTCTTTAACTTTGCACACAGATTAAAGCTGCACTGTCATGAATCATAACAACTGAGAGGTTTTCTCTTCTTTCTGATTCTGACATGATTAACTACCCGCATCAGAAAACACTCAACCTCTAAATGAAGTGTGTGGTTTCGCTAACGTAGTTACTTGCACATGGATGAGCTTTCCCTGGGCTTTGCAAAAGAGCAGAAGGTTGGAAATCAATAAGCCACTTGAAGCCAGATTGTTCTTATTCATTATTAATACGTTTGCTCACAAAAGTAGTTTTAAAAACCCCTGGTAAAGTTTTGATGGTTTGACCAGAACCCAGATCAGAGGACAGACAGTAGAGGATGTTACTGAAGAAGCAGGTTGGTACGGGGTCCAGGTCACATGTTAAAGGGATATTTCAACATTCTGGCAAATTCACCCATTGCCATAATCCCTATAGTCATAGCAGTAGGTTTGTTACCTTTAATTGTCGGTGCGAGCTGTTTTTAGAACGGCGGGGCAGAGATACGAGCTGCACTTTATATTCTATGTCTATCTGTGCCTTTTTAATGTATGATTGGTGCTGTGCTGCTTGCTGGAACCTCCATTTCCCTGAGAGTAACCTCCCAAGGGATTAATAAAGTACTATCTATCTATCTATCTATCTATCTATCTATCTATCTATCTATCTATCTATCTATCTATCTATCTATCTATCTATCTATCTATCTATCTATCTATCTATCTATCTATCTATCTGCTCAGAGCTACGCTACGGAGGCTAATGGTATTTCCAGGCTTTCCATCAAAACTCAGCAAATACACAATCCAACAACTCCAAAACGCTCTGGTGGACAAGTTGTGAGCTGCACATTCACCACGCTATGAGATAATAACGGAGCGTTACGAGAAAGAGTTGTTTTCGAGGGAAATGCATAGCCGGTGTTGTGCCGAAAAGAGACTCCTTGTCGAAAAAGGACTGCCCCCGACGCAAACGCGCATCTGTGGCTTTGCATTTACCCATGCATATATTTGCCTCTAAAACAACTCTGTGTGGTAACGTTGTGTTATTATCTCATAGTGTGGTGAATGTGCAGGTCACAACTTGTCCAGGAGAGCGTTTGGAGTTGTTGGATTGTGTATTTGATGAGTTTTGAGGGAAAGCCCGGAAATACAGTGAGCCTCTATAGCGTTAGCTGAGCAGCTCGCACCTCTGCCCCACCGATCTAAAAACAGCTTGCACCGACAATTAAAGGAACCTATCCAGCTCAGGGAGTCACATCATAGCTCTGGTCCTTCTGCACACTGAGGAATCTGCCTCTGATGATTTCCTCTTCACGACTGTTTCAGAATAAAAGCACAAGAAATGTGATGGAATTTGAGTTTGACAGAGACTGACAGACTGAGCTGTTAGCCCCGCCCACATCACAGTCAATACAACCCTGATGACGCTTTATTGTTAGCATGTGTGTGAATATGACTGTGTGTCCCTGTGTGTGTGTGTGTGTGTGTGTGCAGTGAACCATACAGTCAAAAGTGTGTTATCCTGCAGCGTGACAACTATTGCCAAAAAACAAATTTGTCTCCATGCGTGTGTGTGTAGTCAACAAATGAACACATCAGGCCAGACTACCTTTGGCAAAAACAAAGGGGTGTGTGTGTGTGTGTGTGTGTGTTTGCATGTGTGTGTGTGTGTGTGTGTGTGTTTGCATGTATGTGTGTGTGTGTGTGTGTCTTTTGTCCTGGCCTTCTAAGCAGCCATAAATCTCCTGTGTGTTTGACCCCTGGCCTGATTCCACGACCCCACGCTCTTTGACTTGGAGGTGATCCCTAATACATCCCATAATCCTGTGTGAAAGTGTGCGAGCGTGAGTGTGTGTGTGAGTGAGTGAGTGCGCACAGGGGTTTATTTGTGTGTGTATGTGTGTGTGTGTGTGTGTGTGTGTGTGTGTGTGGACATTTAAGTGAGTGTGTTTCCATGATGTGATCATGAAATCTAAAATGGACACAAACTGTTGTTGGTGCTCAAAGCTTCCCTTAATTACATCAAGCTGCAGGACACACACACACACACACACACACACACACACACACACACACACAAACAGATGCACACACACCCGTAAATTCGACCTGGCTCGCCCGAGTCGTTTCCATACTGGCAGGAGTTATAAACTTCTGACTCATTCTCTCACTCCTTTTTTCTTCCACCTCCTCACTCTTTCTCCCACTCTTTCCTTCTTTTCTTTCATTTCCTGCTCTTACTTTCTCTTTACCTCTTTTCTCTCTATCACCCCCCCCCACCACCCACATTTCTATTTCTTTCAACATCTACATTTTTCTTTCATAAACAGTCAGAATATAAACACCCTTCCTCTTGTGTTTGTCTGTGTTTCCCCGACACACACCCTCCTCCCTCCTCCCTCCTCCCTCCTCCCTCCTTTCTCTCATCTGTTTCTCCGAATATGGTCGTGGGTCCTGCAGCTCCAAAGGAGGGAGCGGTTTACGATGTCAGATCTCATCACTCAGAGGGGCGAGCAGCCAGAGATGCTGCAGATAGCTCCACACAGACACAGATAGCACACAGAGGTGTACAGCTCCAATCTGGCAAAATGAATGAAATTATAAATGTGTTTTCGTGCTGATAACAAAACAAAGTCAGTCACTGGAGTTTATCTCAGCCTGTTTATAACTACAGGTGAAGTGCTGCAGTTAAACAGGCAGCAGACACCGTGTGTCACGGCTCAGACGCTCCCGTATTTTCCAGTTTACACACAAATGTTTCTCTCATATTCTACATTTTTCAGCCGTTTCTCCTCAGCTTTCACTGTTTTGCCTCTCATAAAACAGAGAAACTGAAACTTGAACTTATCCTGAAGCAGTGGACCAGCAGCGATTTATTACTGCAGCTCTATAAAGTTGAAGAAGACAATCTTTTTTTTTTTTTTTTTTTTAAAGGATGTTTTAAAAATTGAAGCAGCAGAAGCTGAGACGTCCCGCTTTTCAAGCTCCAGAAACATCGGATCCTACAATTTTCATCCCGCAACTCAACAGTAATCTTCATTAAAACGCCCACATCTTTTAAAAATCTATTCCCACAGTTTGCAGCACAGAGTTTCTATTACACATATTTATTTCATTTTCATTTTTGGATGAGACACAAGGCTCAGGTCACAATGAGGTAAACATACAGCACTGTGCTGTTTGATGCTGCTGGGGAAACACACTGCTGTTCAGGCCTGACAATAATGTAGGGATATTATAGGTATATTCTTAAATCCATCTACGCTGTCTCGAGCTCTGTATCACCTGACCTGAGACAATCGATGCCTCATCGTCCGTCAGACTCGGATGTGTGGATCAAGATGTTGACACCAGTGTGGGGGACGACATATAGGCTAATAGAATGCAACTCAAAAAATAAAAAGGCCTGAAACTGACAAAATTATTCATAAATAATTAAATAAAAGATTCAATTAATAAATGAATTATGCCATTATTATATTAAAGATGTCACTTATCTAGTAATGGTCTTTGTGCTTCTCTTTGACTGACTTATTAGTTTAAGCATTGTAACAGCCTAGCACAAAGTGACACTGTTCATGTTACTGTCTATATAATGCTATATTTCTTACTTAGTACTTTTTCATATTTCAAGTTCTATTCTTATTCAATTTGTGTATATTTTTCATACTTATTTACTTACTTATTATTGTACTCATTGTACTTATGTCTTTCAGTTTCTCATCTCTTTTTTTTCTGCCTACGTTTGAGCTGCTAATACTTTGAAATTTCCCCAGTGAGGTAAGTAAAGTCTTATGGGACATTTGTTAAAAGAATTAAGAAGCTGTTATGTGTGGCCTGTTATCAGTGACAGAGAGAAAGGTGAGCTCCCCACAGCCCTGCAGGTGTGTACAGTATTTCTGTGTGTGAGAATGAGATACGTCAGGCTGTTCCCAGGTCAGTAAACAGCACTTGAAAGGGTCGTGTGTTTTACTGCTGAGGGCCAGAGGTCCAAACATTCATCCTGCTGTAATTGAATTGGCCTGATGTATGAAGCATGAAGCTGCACGCACCAACACACGGCACAGAAAGACACACACACACAAACTCTGTTTCACATGTGCACACGGGCACAACCACATGTGCAATTACACACATAATCATGCCTAAACACACACGCACACACACTGACAGGGGAACATATTGGTTCTCATCTGTGCCAGCGTTCCATTGACCCATATTGCGCCGTTGCCCGGCAGTAAAACGCCTGCCGGAGTCTCTCCAGCCTCCGCCGGCTGACTCCCTCTCCGGAGGTTCATCACTGCTGCTAGCCTGTCTATCTGCTGATCACTGCTGCTACAGTAGCCTGTCTGTCTATCTGCTGACTGAGGACCTGATCTGCCCTAAATATCTGCATCCTGTCATCCACTTAGTCACCCTGTTTCCCTTTCAGTCAATAACACAGCTCATCTGATGATGTGACACAACTGTAATGATCATTTCTGCTTCCTGCTGTGTTACCACTGTTACAACTAACTCCCCTCTCAATTCATACCTTTTCTTTTAATATGGTTCAATTCTGGTTTCCTACTTTCATAAAGTATGGGTGCACAAATGGAAAGTGCAAATAAGGAAGGAATTTGATGTTTTTAAGGTATTGATACATGTAGCATGTTTAAATTCTACACTATAACTGAGACTTGACTGGAATTATTTTTAATGAAAAACTTTTAAAAAAATATATATATATTAATCCTGAAACTTAAATTATGGATCAGTGGATCTGCCTGAAGAATGGATGTTCAGTCATTTTTGCTCATGAAACAAGTCAGTGTTAGTGAGGTAGCTGGTTTAGAGTGTTACTGGAAAATGATGGTGCGTTCCGTTTACCTCGGAGGTTGGAAGTCGGAGCTGGGAATGACGTCACAGAGTTGTCATCTACCAGGCTATTGTTAGCCGTTGCTAGCACAGCCTGCATTGTAGTTCACATTAAAAATGTAAAGTAGCCTACACTATAGCTGCATTTCTACATGTCAAACAATATTATGTATGCGACTGATTTACTGCGACAAAACTAGTCAGAAGTGCTCTTTACAGGAGCTTCTACTGCTGTTTACACACGGGGCAGCCATCTTTTCCAAGTAGGAAATCCGACCTCAGGGTCGTTCCAGTTGAAACTTCTGACTCGGAACTCGGAAATCCCGACATCCAAGTACAACTGGAACACATCATCATCTCCACTGAGTCGACACAGCAGCATCACATTGATAACATGATGCGATTTGTTAATACAATTTACTCATGTGAGATTAAACTGCAGGACCTTCCCCTTCTGATGACAGAGCACTGCAAAGATGACAAAATGTATATCTGTAGGCTAACCAGATGTTAGTGTCACCCTGGCAACCAACCAACCTGGCCATCCTCTGTAAAAAGCTCATGGAATTGGAGCAGTGGCTTAACAGCACTTCACAGCACTAGCTATGTTTCCATCCACACGTTTTCATGGAAATTAAATGATATTGAATTAAAAATGCCTTACGTAGAATGTAACAGTAAACTGTCATGAAAATCGACACTGACGATACTGACGATCTCGTCACCACTTTTAACGCTACTTCTTTTGATGTCGCTTGGTATTTTGCAGTTGGTTGGCACACAAGCACTTTTATAACTTCTGAAATATTTACCATTTGCTGGTAGATGCACTCCATGTTTGCTAAACAGCTAACTTAACTTGGCTGGCATTCATACCACTTGGTCTCCAGGCAACGACTCCAGCGGCTCGTTGCACTTCTGTGCATTTGGTTTTGCAATTCAGCGCAAAAATGGATGGAAACAAATGCAAGAAATCTATTTGATACACCAATCTGATCGCAAAACAGCATGCAACGTCTTTATGCGTGGATCTTTATTCAATTTATAGCTCTTAGATAGAACACTGCACTGACATATTTTGTTCAACAAAATAATTATAAAAATGTTAAACTATCTCCAGAATTTCGAAGCTAATGTTTGGTTACTTATGAACTACACCACCGTCACATGACTGTAACATCAGCACCACTGAACTTCTTATAGTTTGATTTAGTTCTGACGTCTTCTACAAAAGCTTTTGCTCTTACCGAGTAGTGAGAGTTTGTAAGAGTGAGTACAAACACAGCGAGGCTGTAGGTTACGATGTTCAACGTCCTCAACAACCTCTGTAGTTTCAATTTAGACACGTGTTAGCAAACTTTCAGAAATCAAAGAATACAATAGACTTCAGGACGAGGGAATCAGTGTTGCTAAAATTAATTTCAGGGTTTCGGGACATAAAAACAGACTCCATCTTTTAAAATGGTTTAAACAATGTTTTTAAAGGTTTCTCTATTCTTAGACATACTAATGCCTCCTCATCCAGTTGTGGTAACTGATGTGTTCCAGATGTTCTTCTACATGCAATATTGTTTGAGTAAACTAAAGAACTGAAGGTCACTTCATGTTAAATCTTAAAACATCTTCCAATTATGATTCAGATCATGGAACTACAGCTGGTTTGACACAGAGGGAGTGAAAGGTCAGACGGGATTAGGGTCACGGTCACAGCAGAGGTATGATGTCATCATGTGGTCTGTTGACTGTAACAATCAGCTGAGGTCACGGGGTCGTAGGTGATGAACTGGGATGGGGACGAATGAAATCAGTTTGGACTGAGTTGTCTCTGACTCTTGAGTGTGTGTGTGTGTGTGTGTGTGTGTGTGTGTGTGTGTGTGTGTGTGTGTGTGTGTGTGTGTGTGTGTGTGTGTGTCAACAATGTTTACAGTGTCGCTCAGTGTAATATTTTCTCCATCAGCTCCCATCAGGAGGCCGGTCGCCACCGTGCATACATTTGCATGTTAATCTGTGCAGCTGTGCGCTAATTGGACGTCTCTCCCCACTGATTGGTCGGCTCACTCATTTGATGATTATGGGGAGATGTGTATAATCTCTGTCGTTCAGCGATGAGAGAGCTGTGTTCATGTGACTGACGGCACAAACACACATACGCCAACAAAAAAAGAGACATGGTTACATCTCATCAGTCTCAGATGTTTGCAGCAGTCCAGATGTTTCCCAGTGTGTGTGTGTGTGCTAAACTCTTTTCTGTGCAGCCATTTCCCTCCACCAAGGAAACTGGGGGTTTGTAAATTGTTTTCTGTGTGTGATGGATCTCTTCCTGTATCAGTGCTGACTGTCAGAACAAAATGGTGGCTGAATATTTGGCAGATTTTTTTCTCTCTCAACAACTGACACCTGAACCTTGATGTTTATAACTGATGAGTTGTTTTCGAGGTAAATACAGAGACTGCTGAGACTGCCCCAGACGGGAACACGCATCAGTGGTTTTGCATGAATTTACCTCGAAAACAACTCAGTCTTGTAACATTACGATATTTACTCATAGTGTGGTTGATGTGCAGGTCACAACTTGTCCACTTGATGAGTTTAATGAGGGAAACCAAGAAATCCCATAATGAGCCTCCGTAGCGTAGCTCTGAGCAGCTCGCGGCTCTGCCCCGCCATTCTAAAAATAGCTTGCACCAACAATTAAAGTGAGGCGCTGCAGCCATATAAAAAAGTCTACCAATTTGAAAATTGAACAATACATCCCAGAACAAGTTCAGAGCAATGTTAATGTCAGTGGTCAGGGCCATAAGGAGGAAGCGCTCTTGATTGACAAGTCTCAAGGTCATGGGTGTAGGAAGCAAAACAATGTGGGTGGGTCCTCCTCTGGAAAATTGTTACAAAAAAAAAAACCTTTAGATGCCATTTCCTGCATTTTGGTGACTTTCAATGAAGCTTCATTTAAACTGAATACTCCAGATCTGAGAGGAGTGAGAGCAGAGTTTCATTAATCAGGACGTTCCTCAGTGGGATGGATTGAACTGACAGCACTCTGAGTACCACCGTGTGAACAGACAGATGAGCTGAATTAGAGACAGTAAACCTGAGTGGGTCAAATATTATTGTTCTAAATACTGAGTCCAACGCCCATGCTCAAGATGTCAACCAAGCAGTAGACACGCCCTGAAAGCCACTGTGCTGTATCTTGACTCGTTTAATGGATCCTGGTATGAAAGGAAAAATGAATACAGTTTAACGGCCATTGGATCATGTTAGTTTATCAATCAGTCCTGTGAGTCGTCACCAAGCCTCTGTAGAGTCTGGACTGAGAAGATGCATGGAGGGGGAATGGTTCCATTTGGTCTATTCTTGATTCAATGATTAATATAGCTCTCTATCACACATCTTTCCCTGCTCTGCAGCGGCTTTTAATCCTGAACCCGACTCGTTACTGATGTGATGGGTTTTTTCCCCCAACTGTAGCTGTTGTCATCACAGATCGGGACGTTTTAATCCACAGATGCGCTGCGATCGTTGACTTTCACATGGGCTGCAGAGGACTCATATTGAGCTGGAACTACTCTGTGGCTTACACCATATTTTATATCTCATATCTCTTAATCCGTTTGACTTCTGACCTCCACCCAGATTCACCACAACCCCGCTGGATCGAGTTCTGAGGAAAAGTCATTACTGCAGTTTGTGGCTAAAGCCTGGAGGGCAGGTCGTATAGTAATGGTAGGGAGTTGGGTTTACAGATGTGAAATATATAAAAATAAGATCAATCAGTGTGTCTGTGAGTGTGTCTTTCTGTGTTTTCATCTTTGTTGCTCAGCTCCAGCTCTCACAAAAGGAAAAGGAGGAAACCTCAGAACACAGCGTGGCAGACGAGGGGACATTCCCTCATAAAAAAATTTCTTGTTTAAATTAACAATAACGTCCTGGTTTCTATTTTGTGCTGAACTTTTCCACATGGTCCAAACCAGAGAGAGACAAACTGCATTAGCAGCTTCTTGCAGTCTGGCTCCTGATGCGAGCTGACAGAAGAGAGAGATGTATTGTTGTCTAAAGATGTAAACCAGTGACCCTGGTGAAGCCTGCAGCAGCTGCACACTTGGATTGTTTTCCACTTCTATTGCTTTTTTGTTCTTTAACCATCTACAAACGGCAACGTTTCAAACATTATTATTCAATGAACTTTAAATTCAAAAAGGTGGAAGTGCTGCTTGTTGTTTACAGTTTTACACAAAAGTGTGAAAAAAAACATCCAAGGCACACTGCAGGATGGGTGAAGAAAATATTAAAATGTCTTTATTTTACATGGCAATGAATTAAAAACCATGGCCAACGCATTGGGTCTGTGTAAGGAGACTCCTGCAACATGAAACCTTTTGGATTGTAGCCTACAACTGCAAGCAACAAAACATCCAGGCCTCTATGATGAAGTAGCCTTTGTCCCTTTTTGTAAAAGAACGCCCTATGCTGTAAGGTTTATTGTGTTAGGCACAACTTATAAAGAGTGAAGATCTTCATTACAAATAATAAGTAAGACTCTTTTAAAAGTAAATTGGCATGTGGATGAATGATGAACAAAGCAGGTGTGTCAACTCCTCTTTTTTTCTTGCAGTTGCTACACGGCCGCCATCTTGGCTCAGTCAATTTCTCCCATAGAGCATTAAAGGGATAGTAGCATTTTTTTAAAGTGGGGTTGTATGATCTCCAAATAGCCCCTAAGTACTTTAATTGCAGTAGAAGACTCTCTGCACTCCTCCTGTTAGCAACGCCAGCCCATAATAGCCCTGCCCAGAGATTTACAACATACAGTGTTGTGAATGGACCCAAAGAAACGGCCTATTTTCACGGCCTAAAAGAGGTTTTATGTGAAAAAAAAATACACAGTTCCATTGTTCACTATAATATAATTTTTTCCAGCCCTTAAAAGTGCAGGAAAAACACAGTTTTTATTTGGACCTAACCAACTGCTGATCGGCGGGCGCTAACCCTGGGCGGAGGGATACGTGAGTTGGTTAGGTCCAAATAAAAACTGTGTTTTCCTGCACTTTGAAGGGCTGGAAAAAATTATATTATAGCGAACAATGGAACTGTGTATTTTTTTTTCACATAAAACCTCTTTTAGGCCGTGAAAATAGGCCGTTTCTTTGGGTCCATTCACAACACTGTATGTTGTAAATCTCTGGGCAGGGCTATTATGGGCTGGCGTTGCTAACGGGAGGAGTGCAGAGAGTCTTCTACTGCAATTAAAGTACTTAGGGGCTATTTGGAGATCATACAACCACACTTTAAAAAAATGCTACTATCCCTTTAATGCTCTGGCGCATGTCAGTCAAAAACTGAGCAAGTTCTGGTTATTGTTTAACCAGAACTTGCTCAGTTTTTGTCCGATTTTCAAACTGTTTGGTTTGTTATGAACATCAGAAATGCAGTTACGATACTGCATACTTAAAATCATGAATCATTTTAATCATGTACTTTTGAAAGTAACACTAAAGTACTTAAGTAATATCTACATACTGACATAATTTCAAAACCCAATATGGCCGCCAGTGAGTTATGTCTGCGTGTAGTCTGATCCATCCCATTGGTCACAACGCATTGGCCATGGTTTTGAATTAATTGCCATGTAAAATAAAGTCATTGTAATCATTTTTTCACCAATCCTGCAGTGTGCCTTGTTGACTGTAAACTTATTATTCAATGACTTGCCATAGTTTTGTTTCCAGTTTGTATTGACAGCAGAATATGAATATGAGCAACGTCCTCGTGTTTGACTTTCAGTTGAGTGGATGTAAGTTTTGTTGCTGCAGCTGGGCCGTAGTGGCCGGTGTGTTGGTAGCTGTCGTGGTTGTGTCTTATTTTGTGTGGACATGTTGGTCCCTCATTGTGTGTGATGTGTGTTCCTGTGGCGTCTCACCTGCAGAACACCCCCATGCCCTCCAGCAGGTAGCACTGTCCCCCGTTGAAGCAGTAGTTGGGCAGCGCGTCGCAGGGCGAGCGGCAGCTCCCGTTCACCACCTGGTAGCCCACGCGGCATCCTCCCAGCCCGTCCGACCCGTCCACCGGCGAGGCTGCGGGGGGGGCCGCCACGGGGACGTTTGGGACCGGCGCGCCAGGGAAGGACGCCCCCGGGATGTAGGGGCTAGAACCCGGGGGGACCCGGGGCTTGGAGCGAGACCCGGCGGACAGACGGAGGTCTTCGTCGCTGTCGTAGGCGTCGGTGGTGGTGCTGTAGGTGTACTCGTCGGGCGTGGGGGACGCGCCGTCCTCGTAGGGCGTGAGGTAGTCGTAGTTGTCCGGCATGGCCCAGGAGGTGGGGTCGCCCCCCTGCAGCTCGTGGGCCAGTGATGAAGGAGAGGCCGGGGCCAGGTCCAGGTTGCGGCCGCGAGAGGACGGGTCGAAGAAGTCCACGTGGAGGACGTCCGGGTTGGAGGGGTTGGCCGGGGGCGGGGCCGTGGTGGTGAACAGGTGATCCAGGTCGAACACGGCCGTGTCCTTGGCGTGGATCCAAGGCGGGTCGGTGTGGGGCAGACGCTCCTCCTCCTCCTCCTCCTCCTCCTCCTCCTCGCCGTCCTGTTTGCGAGGGTTGCTAGGCAGCAGCAGCTCCGTCTCGGCCGAATCGGGGCTGAGCTGCGGCGGGGCGGCCACGCCCACTTCCTCCACGGCGGGGATCACCGATTCTCCGAACATACCGCTGCTCTGCTCGTCCTCCTCGCCGGCGCGGGGCACGCGGCCGGCCCTCGGAGCCACGGTGCTGACGAGGCCGCTGGTCCCGGTTACCACGACAACAAGCTCATTGACCTTAGCGGGTCCGTCCTCCTCGGTAAGAGGGGAGGTGACGTTGGTGGCGCCGTCCTGCGCCGTCACATTGGTCCCGACAACATTTCCTGAAAACACACGAGCAAAAAAATGTTTGTTAGAACAACATTTTGGAACCAAGAACATGGAAGCATCAAACAGGTTTCTGATCATGAGATCAAAGTTTCTACTGCTGCTGGAACCGAGGCAGAAGAAGAGTGGAGTCTGGAAACAGCAGCACATTTAATGAGGTGAAAATGGTTTCACATAGTTAGTATTGATCAGCCTGACAAAGCTCTGGCTGGGATAGGCCTGGTACTGGAGCACAGCGCTCCCAGAGGGGACGGCAGCAGCTGAAATCATCTGCCTGGACACTAATTCAGAATTTAAAGGTCAGAAACAACTTTGAAAATGCACAAAATATTTCAAAACTATGACAGAAATATGGTTTCTGTGCATTATATGTATAAATATATATATATTTTTTTACTTTTTCTGATTTTTGACCTGTATACTTTAATAGGATTTATTTCTCTTGCAGGGAAAAAGTCTAGTTGAGATGAAATCTCTTTTTCAGGAGAGGACAGCTTGAACCGACAGAGACGACTGTCATTGTCGTTAAAAGCAAGTGCACAAAAAGACAAATTAATACCAAACAACAAGATAAAGATAATTCATTCACGTCTTCTGCATGAATGACTGGATGTGTTCAGTGCTGGCAGCAGTCGACGCATAAACGGACCCCCATACAAACCACAAGTGACGTCAGTAGATGCAGCAGCCATTACTATGAAAAATTCAACATGGGAGGAGGTTGAAAATAAAGTGGTCAGGGATGTAGAGCTGGGAAACGCTGCTCGCTCTCCGTTCACACAGAACTCGTCTAAACTATTCTCAATGCTACAAAATAAAATAAAATCAACATTTACGTTGTGATAGTTGATCCATATTCATCCCTGAGAAAATTGAATCAGATCACTGAGGTTAAAAATGTAATTTCCCACCAACTGGAAAATTAGCAAATATTAGTGAGCAAGAACGCAACAACATCTGCTGTTGTTTGTATCCGGACTATAAATACAAACATACGCAAACAATCACCAACTGCTTCATTTTCAGGCCACACACACACACACACACACACACACACACACACACACACACACACACCGGGATCGAACATGGGACCAGAGGTGAGGCTAAATAAAGGAGGCGTGATTGTGCAGATCGTCTGTTCGATTACTTCATCTGAGGTCGGCTCGAGTCCAGCAGGAAGATACATGAATACAAAAGCTGCTTTATGGCCACGACCCACCCACCCACCCACCCACCCTTTTGGATTAAAGGAATAATTCACTAATGTAGTTGAATGGCGAGGAGCTGGGATTAGGGATTATGTGGTGGGAGAGAGGATAGGATTTGGAGACTTTGGGGGGGGGGGGGCCCTGCAGGGGCAACATGGGGGGGTCTCGAAGAGATGCAGACAAGAGATTGTATCAGCAAATACAAGAAATCTGATAAGACTGTTCTTCATGAGAGAGAGAGACAAATATCTATCAGCACCCCAGCCTGACAGATCCGACTTCAACACGTCTCAGGTGTCGACCCTGGTTCCAGACCTGTATGATACCTGTAGTGGTGTTGCCTTCAACAGCAGCTGCTAGTGCCAGTTGTTATGTAGCCAGTAGCTACTCATCCTGACTGGTCCTGATCCTGATGTCTTAGAGACAGTCAACACTGTTTATTCTAAAGCATCTCTATGAATACAGTGATGATGAGAGCAGCTCCCTGTTGGACAGATGGACTTTGCTCCTTGGTGTATGACAACACTGTGTTTGACAATACTTCATGTCAAAGCGCAGGAACAGTGTTGGTTTTAAAGGTCTCATACAGTTTAAAGGATGTTTATATTAAAGCTCAAGTCCTATTTTAATATTGTGAAAGTATCAAAGCCTCAGTCCACAGAGAAATGCTCACAGCCTGTATTCAGAAACTAGCTGGAGGAAATTCTGTGACTTTGTGACATCACAACAGAGCAGTCACTAAGCCCCGCCCACCCAGATCCACAATCTAACACACAGGATTGGTGGTTTGCCTGAAATCTGCTACCTCTGTATTCAGCCAAGCAGAAAAGAAGTCAACCAGTTAGTGGAGAAGCTCTTTTCTGATTGGCTGACACCAAACTGACATGGTTTTTGGTTTTTAAAACCCTGTATGGATCAGCACTTCATCTAAAACACAGGAGAAGAGGAAAATGTGGAGTTTGAACTGTTGTAAATAATTGAAAAAACTCATACTTCTACAAACTGTGTCTAATATGTCAGAGCGTGTAAAAATAACTACTTACTCACAGATTGGTTTTTAATAAGCACTGGACTAAAAGGCCCCTCTTTGCTATGACATAATAAAATCTTATCCACTCATCTTCTATAATGAAAAGTTAAAAGGAGGCAAATCTCTTCCATAATATTCCATCTACTCTCATTTAAAAGTTTATGTCATATTTATCCGTCTTGTTTTAGAGATTCGTGTTGCAGTCGTTGGGGTTCAGCTCGGACCACGCCCACATGCGCTGACCGATGTGCACTCCTGTCCTGGTGTAAGGAGCTTTGGTTAACAGCCTCCACCAAATGGCATCTGTGAGGATATCAGTGAGGATCTGCAACTTAAGCCCAGATCGAGACCCTCTGGGGTTTTAATCTCTAAATGTCTCCTGGACGCTCAGCGAGGATCCATTTACACAATCAGCCATTTATTATTATTATTTATTATGACCTCTAGCAAGTTTTTAGGACTCGTATGATGTAATGTCTAATCCGTCTGTATCGAGCTGCTATCCAATAATTCATCATGTAAAACTGCAGCAAAGAGAGAGAGATCTTTGAACAGTCCTAAATACACCTGATCTGCTCAGTCCTACTTAAATAACTAGGTGGTTGTTAATCTCATTAGGTCCAGACCTTTCAGCCAAGTAGTCCTAGTGAATGACACAGTACGTGTCCAGAACCACAAGAATATTTTCATATTGAAGATTTACGATAATAAACAACTGCACACATATTGAGAGATGTTTTATAGCAATTACAAAGCAGTTATTAGGAAAAGATCATTTATAATCTGTAAAATGAATAACATCTACATTTATGCTGTGTTTATATGTTTTATGAAGTGAGTGACCACATACATTAATAAATTACACTATTAATAACCATTTATAATATTGATTTATCAATACCTCATTAATTAAATATGAAAATACAATCACTCATACACATCATGGAGGTGACAACTTACTGAGATGTGTTTTACATTCCAATCAAGAAGAATTTACTTTACTTTATAAATGATAAATTATCGCTTAGTTAAATGTAGTTAAGGTAGGCTATTACTGATGTTAGGACATTAAAGCAGAAGTCAGTGATCCGATGGAGTTAGCAGCCCCCGCCGTCGTCATGGATCTATTGGTCCTCGTCCCTGCGTCACCACATTCAGGCGCATCCCTTGGCTGCACACACAGAGAGGACTGCCCCTTTATGTCGTTCTCTCTCCTCATTGGATAAAGGTTGTAGGATACAAGGAAAGTTTTCTCCTGGGCTCAGAGCAGAGCAGAGTGACTGACAGACCCGTGTTTCAGACCAAACACTCTATAGAAGTGATTGCTGTCGGAAGATACAACTATTTAAGACTTAGATTAACACAAACATTCACCTGACTTCTGCTTTAATTGGTTATCAATAAAATTGTATTATCATTATTATATAATGGCCCAGATTGAAGAGGTTTACTGAAGTTTCCTTGAGGTCAAAAGATTTATATTCAGCTATAGAAAGAACAAGACTGACTAAGACCAATGGAGTAAAAGTGGGGACATGAGGCAGGTGGTCCAGGCCCTGGATGTTTGATTCTGATGGAGTGACATGAAAACCTGATAATAGCTGCATCAGTTTGAGCCCAGAAACTCCAGCTCCGGCTCTGTGCACGGTGCTGAAGTGGCTGAAATACACTGAAACACACACAGTCTGCACAGGGAGGAGGGATTGGCTCGGCTTCTCTTTTCCATTTTAAGGAAATGAGTTGTGCTGCTCAGAGCGATGACACACTGTAACAACATATTCTGCCGCTGCATTGTGAGAGTCTGCATGTTAAACCCTCGCAGAGTCTTGAGCAAGACATTTCATCAGTGTTTCTGAGCGGGACGCCACCAGAGAACCTTTCCTGGATAAACACCAGTCAACAGACACACAATAAAAACCAAAATAAAAAGCCATGTGTACGGATCATCCTCCCTGTCATCGTCAGGTGTGAAGCCGTCGCCGTGGCCACGAGGAGTCTGACAGGTGCAGGGACTCGCTTCATTCAGAGGTTTGTTTTCTGGTTCTCGGCGTCTTTTGAAGCCGGGGTCGTTCTGGGGCTAATCCTTCCAGCAGTCGCACAATCCACTGCTGTTTAACACATCAACGCAACACCCTGGGATAATATGCCAAAACCTCTTCCTCACACACACACACACACACACACACACACACACACACACACACACAAATAAGGCTTTGCTATCACAACACAAAAGCATTTCACACATTAAATGCTTGACGTACTCAAGGAAATTAGGATTCAAGATCATAAACAGTCTTACTCTGTCACACATTAAACAATCACTCACACACACACACACACACACACCTGACAGCTGTACACTCATTAAGTGACTCTTTGTCCAGCTGTGAGCTGCGTTTAGGTGGATCTCCTGAGGAAACCAGTCAGCCTTCACCTCCTCCTCCTCCTCTGAACTACTGCACAGTGTGGTGAACACACAGTAATGGCTGCCACACAACCAGAGACAGAGTGACGGGGGGGTGGGGGTGGGGTGTGGGGGTGGTAATGAGGGACGGGGAGAAGTGGCACATGCTGACAGGAGGAAGAAAGACAGAGAGAAACACAGAGGAAGGATGAGAATGATGTGACAGAGCAGAGGATGGAGAGAGAAAAGGGGCTTTGAGAAACTTGGACCTTAACTCTCACTCTGCCTCAGTCAGAAACATCACACAGATCTCAGATCTGCTACCTCCTCTCAGGGCCCTCAGATCTCACACTGATTCAGTCAGATCCTGTTACTGCACAGCTGCACAACCACCAGGCTGTGTGGACCATGGTCCATGGTCCATGGACCATGGACCATGGACTATGAACCCTGGACCATGGACAATGAACCATGGACAATGGACCATGGACAATGAACTATGGACAATGGACCATGGACCATGAACTATGAACCATGGACTATGAACAATGAACCATGGACAATGGACTATGAACCATAGACTATGAACCCTGGACCATGGACTATGAACCATGGACCATGGACCATGGACTATGAACCATGAACCATGAACTATGAACCATGAGCCATAGACTATGAACCCTGGACCATGGACTATGAACCATGGACCATGGACTATGAACCATGAACTATGAACTATAAACCATGGACTATGGACTATGAACCATGGACCATGGACAATGAACCATGGACTATGAACCATGGACAATGGACTATGAACCCTGGACCATGGACAATGAACCATGGACAATGGACCATGGACAATGGACCATGGACCATGAACTATGAACCATGGACAATGGACCATGAACTATGAACCATAGACTATGAACCCTGGACCATGGACTATGAACCATGGACCATGGACTATGAACCATGAACCATGAACTATGAACCATGGACAATGGACCATGAACTATGAACCATAGACTATGAACCCTGGACCATGGACTATGAACCATGGACCATGGACTATGAACCATGAACCATGAACTATGAACCATGGACCATGAACTATGAACCATGGACAATGGACCATGGACCATGCATTGACCATGAACCATGAACCATGGACCATGGACTATGAACCATGGACAATGAACAATGAACTATGAACCATGGACCATGAACTATGAACCATGGACAATGGACCATGGACTATGAACCTTGGATCATGCATTGACCATGAACCATGAACCCTGGACCATGGACTATGAACCAAGGACCATGGACCATGGACCATGGAACATGAAGCATGGACTATGAACCATGGACCATAAACCATGGAACGTTGACCATGAACCATGAACATTGAACCATGAACCATAAACCATGGAGCATGCCACATCGAGGACAAAATCATTGTCATTAATATCATTATTCAGTATTATCATTACTAGTACTACATATTATTATCATTAGAATCATCATCCTTACTATCATTATCATATTTATTATTATTTTCATCATTATTATTAGTAGTAGTAGTGAAAGTAGTATTATAGTAGTAGCAGTAGAAGTAGAAGCATCTACAAACACACACACACACACACACACACACACAAATGTACATGTATCTCCTGTGTCACAGCTGATGGAGGTGACACTGATCAGTTATCTTATCTACTATATTATTGATTTCTCTCCTCTTCAATCACCCACTGACAACAAAGCAGCAGTTCTGCTGCAACTCCAACTAAAAGCAGGAGAACATGAAGACATGAGCGGTCAGGGGGGGCTGGGTGTGAGACTGGTGACAGGAGTGATGAAGCTCTTCAACACTGTTGGAGAAACATCTCTGGAGCGTTGGTCAGCTCGTTACCACGAAGCCTGTGAAACACTGGACATGATTCACTGTGACACCAGCCCCAGGTGATTGACAGGGCGGTGACGCAGCCCGGACTTCACCCCCGCCTCACGCTGGCGTCGGCTCTCGGAGCAGAGAGCCAGACTGTGGATGAAAGAGGGCGTCGCCGGGCCGCGAGGTGGAACAGCTGAGGGTGAGTCACCTGCCACTCAAACTCTCACATTACACAACGGGAAATTCTAACATCGCAAAACAATTTACAGGAGAGAGATTCAGAGAGTCCTCCGTTTATTTTCCCTGTTTCCAAGTCGTCCATGAGGTCAGAGTGACTGCACATCTGCAGTGACGTGGATTCATGGCTTTGCTCTCAAACCTGATCTGCAGCTGGAGCATCTGTAACCATGCCAGCAGCTTGGTACTCATCAAAACATAACATAATTATGTAATTATGTGATGTTGGATAATGGTTTGTTATGCTTTTGTGTCCACTTTTTATACTACATACCTTGTCTCTATTGTCTCTATTTCCTCATAATGATGAATTTTCGACTACGAATGGTGTTTCCACTGACTATATTTATGTGATTATGGATTTACTATGGATTTATTTGGGCTATCAAATAATATGATGTCATTGTACTGTATTTATGAATTGTTGTCAAAAAAATTTCCACCATCTTAACGCAAAGTGAGGCAACTTTAAGTTGAAGGACATGCCCCTCACCTTCAGGTTTGCCCCCTCACCCAATTGGACCACACCTGTGACTCGTGGTTCATGTTTATAGATGTGTGTGTTCTATTGTTCCAACAACACCTGAAGGAGTGTTTGTGTGCAATAAAAAATCACTGAGTAACTATCAGTGTTTTTTCCATGTATTTAATGGATAAACATGATATTTGGTATGAACATTCATCTCTACTTCAAACACTTTGTTGTTTTCCTGACCTTTCACTTTTACATCCAAACAGCACCAATACTTCCATCGTCCCTAATCAGCTGCAAATAAAAAAAACGACATCTACAAGTGACATTGCGTGAGTCTCTCACATCCTGTGTCACACTTCTCTTCTGCATCTCCTTTCAAACAGTGATAAACCCAACAGACACTTTCCACACACACACACACACACACACGAGCACAAACTATCTGAGCTGGGGCAGTTTGCCGTAGGAGGCCTCAATGGTGTCAGTGCGCCTGTCCTCACTCTGCAGCTCTGGACTGGGCTCCAATTAAGTGGAGATGTCTTCCTTTCACCGCCTCGTTTGCCTAATTGGATTAATGAGGGAGAACCTTTTGACGGACGGCTGGTCCAGGGGCGGCGAGGCGACTCTGTGGCAGCTCCAGAAAGTAAACTGGAGACACACCGATGCACGACAGCTCGGAGGCAGAGAGGAAAGTGTTGAGAGTGTCACAAAAACATGATGAGAACTACAGTGTGAATGCACAGAAACGACTCCTACGTGAGCCAACACACCAGGGCAATAAATGAGCTGATGCACGATGCTCTGGGTCATGATGTTTAAGATTTCACTCGTCACTGGAAAATCCATCTCGTCTTTGAATCCAGATCAGCTGAAAGCGACGAACAAAAGACGAGTGTTTTCTGTCTCGCTGCAGCTCTTGTGTTTCTCCGCTGCACAGTGAGGTTTTGAATCGATTCAAGGTCCCGCGTGTTATGAAACTGAATCATCAGATAATTCATAAAAGACTTGCTGCAGGTTTGCGCAGAACACTGCAACCAGTGCACCTGTGGGTGTGTGGATAAAAGCTCCAACTGTACAGAAGCAGATAACACTGCGTCTGGTGGAAGACATTTTCTAAAGTGTATGGTTTCTGCTTGAATTCAGGTTTGAAGAGATAAACTGACCCATTGTCTGGTCAACAAAACAAGGCAGATTAAATTTGAGGTTGTTTTTTGTTGTTAACGTTTTGAGCCACACATCAGCACTGATTAAATAAAGTCAAGCCTATTTCTGACACATTTATTTTCAGTGTGCCCGTATTCAAGAATGCTCACTGTTGTCTCCTCATATTGTCCATTTAGTTGCAGCGCTGGGGCTTTCAACCACCTCACATGATCTCCATCATGATATTTGCTGGTTTATCTCATCCAGTGGCTGCTATGGAGCATCAGACAGCATGGAGTCTGACTACGGTGGTGAACTCGATGAACTCCCCACCGGTGGCAAAGAAGATAATGGTGGCCTACTGTACACACCTGTGGACGTATTGGTAAGAAATGTTTTTTTTACACTGGGGTGACAGATTCTTCTGCCTATTATTATAAACTTTGTAAATGTACTTAGATTGGTCCTTGAATTTAGGGGATCTGTTTTGATTCTAAACAAGATGTGGGAACCCTGAATATTATACTTTACTATAAGGAAGCCACAATAATTGTAACTAATTCTTTGAATTTGATGCTAATGCTAATTCACCTATTTATTTTATATTATTGAAAGCGTTTTTATATTGTACTTGCTTGTTTGCACTAAAGGAGCTGCTCTAATTCCGTTATACGGAGTATAATGACAAATAAAGGCATTCTATTCTATTCTATTCTAAAGAAGATGTGGGAACCCTGAATATTATACTTTACTATAAGGATGCCACAATAATTGTAACTGCTCGATTTCTTATTTTACTTCCAAGTATATTTTATATCAGAAAATTACTTTTGCCCCCTTTGAAAGTCATTTTCTGATAAAGTGCTTTATACAAGACTTGACACAGGATATAAGATTATATTCACTGTATTTTTTAAGTCAATATGGACTACAATCATCAGAAAAATGAAAATGTGAGCTTCAACAACAAGTCTGGTCATTTTTGATTTCTATTACACAATTAGTGATAGAAACCACACACACTTCTAGCTTAAATCCAAACACAGATCTTGAGGAAGAGATACTTTTTGAATTTCAGATACAGATGACCGCTGCACAGTTGCTATGTTACCATCCCTTTGCAACCATGGCTATTGGCTACATTATATTTGTTAGATGTTGAATCCCCATCATTCTACATTTACAAAGTAAGGATCCACCCAATGGAACTGGACTTTTTAGGGCATGTTAGGTTTTATCGGACACTTATCTCAGCCCACTGGAGTCCATGAGCCTCATAGAGGAGATAACTGTTAGCTCAGTAAAAGCCTGAATCAGTTTGATTAAGGGAGAAATATTCTGTGTGGCATGAATCAGCAATTAGTGGCTACATTGGAAGTGCAAGCTAAGCTAAAGCGAGAACGGCCAGTGTCTTTTACCCAATTAAAGCCACGGAGCAGACATCAGCTGGCAGGGTCAGGGCCGGGTCGAGTCAGGACGAGTTGGTTCAGGGCCGCAGACTGGGACTGGGTCTGGGTCCAGGACTGAACAACTGAGACCAAAGTGACCGGAGAAAGACGCCTTTGTTTGGTTACTGCTCAGATTAGATGAGATAATGAAACAGTATTACATAAGGAGACTCTTCACACAGCACGTCAGTGGATTTGTTGGTGACATTGATTGTGTGTGTGTGTGTGTGTGTGTGTGTGTGTTGTCTCTCTGCCAGCATAACCCACTGGTAATTGGGGTGGCTTCCAGCTCCTCTGGTGAAGGGTGTGGATGGTCATAATGAGAGGAGTTTGTTTTCTCTTGAGTGTGTGTGTGTGTGTGTGTGGTGTGTGTTCTTGTACTTACTACGTTGTGAGGACCGGAAAGAGTTTTTAACCAACAGTGTGAGGACATTTTTAGGAAGTGAGGACAGTCCTCACTGTTTCCAAGGGCTGTTTGAGCGTTAAGACTGTAGGTTATGATTAGGTTTATATTAGGTTTAGAGTAATGGTTAAGGTTAGGTATTTGTTATGGATGGTTAAGGTTAGGGTAAGGGGCTAGGGAATACATTATGTCAATGAGTGTCCTCACAAAGATAGCATTACAAGGATGTGTGTGTGTGTGTGTGTGTGTGTGTGTGTGTGTCCGTCTCAGACTGTTTGTTTGGGGGTGACGGTGCCTCGGGGCCAAGTGCTGTTAGCCTGCGCTGGCGAGCCGCCGACCCTCAGGCTTCAGCCTTTTGTTTAACCCAGATCGGTTTGGAGAGGGGAAGCCACTAAACCACCCACAGACCTGGAGGACCCTGATTGGCCGTGACAGACTGTAAAGAGAAACCTGATTGGTTCTGACAGTCAGGGCCCGCCAGCCAGTTTGGTGACCCAGACAGGAGGGAGAAGGGGAAAGGTTGGACACTGGCTGGCAAACAAACAAAAGCTTCCAGGCTCCCGTAAGAACAATATGTTCAATCTTGTCTGTGGTGAAACCGCTATAAATATGTTTTAATGAGACTAATTACACAACATGTGATATCCCATTATGACATTAAACAAATGACTCACAGCTCACATTGATGAGCCACACTGAGTCTTCCTCATGTGCACACAAACTGTCCTTTACCCAGTTACAGAGAAGGAACTTTTATTTAGCAGCATTTTGCAAAAGAAAAAAAAACCCAAAACAAACAAAACAAATTCTGTTATGAAGCAAATGGAAAAAACAGACAACGTCCAGATCTAGACCTGTAACAGACAACGTCCAGATCTAGACCTGTAACAGACAACGTCCAGATCTAGACCTGTAACAGACAACGTCCAGATCTAGACCTTTAACAGACAACGTCCAGATCTAGACCCGTAACAGACAACGTCCAGATCTAGACCCGTAACAGACAACGTCCAGATACCTAGACACCATGTAACAGACAACGTCCAGATCTAGACCTTTAACAGACAACGTCCAGATCTAGACCCGTAACAGACAACGTCCAGATCTAGACCCGTAACAGACAACGTCCAGATCTAGACCCGTAACAGACAACGTCCAGATCTAGACCCGTAACAGACAACGTCCAGATCTAGACCCGTAACAGACAACGTCCAGATCTAGACCCGTAACAGACAACGTCCAGATCTAGACCCGTAACAGACAACGTCCAGATCTAGACCCGTAACAGACAACGTCCAGATCTAGACCCGTAACAGACAACGTCCAGATCTAGACCCGTAACAGACAACGTCCAGATCTAGACCTTCACCTGGTCCTGAGTGACTGAACCAACAGGAACAGAAGAAACAACAGCTGCAGCACACACAGCCTAAAGTCAAGCAGCAGCAGAGAACTGTTTAACGTTTTTATCACTCATCTGATATCAGTGCCTCATGATGCAGTTGATGATATATTATGGGATAGTAGTGGTGTCTCATAAGGGAATATTTCAGCCTCCCCTTGCAACACATTGCCAAGGCATACGTAGAGGTAGATGAAATATTGCTTTGTTTACTTGTCTGAAAAATCACCTAATGTGAGTGTATGAATGTTTTTATGACTTTGGAGAGTCATTTAGAATTTTCATTTGTTTACATTATTATTTTTTTGGTTTGCCATTTCAAACTTAGCAGGTGAATTGTGACTCAACTGTAAAAATGATTTAAAGTCACCATTTTTTTGCCAATTGACTCATAACAAAACCAACAAAACACATTAAGAGGTGTGTGTGTGTGTGTGTGTTTGATAGTGAGAGAGTAGGCTAATAAACACAGCAAAATAAAAATGGCCACAGGAGTCAGATGAAGAGAGAAAGGCCTCATTCACACTCATTCTCATTGATTTTAGCATCAAATACCTGAACCTCAGGAGACACACACACACACACACACACACACACACACACACCCCATTCCCACACTCACTCCAATGAATAAGACATGAGGCTTTTTTATCTTTACTCAACTCGATGCTGCTCATTAATATCGATATAAAGGGGAAACGCTCAGGCCTGCAGTCGCCTCTAATTGAAAACCTCACCATCGATTTTTCCCTCACTCATCTTTTTTCGTTATTCTTCACTCTGTCTTCTCGTCTCCTCTCCGTCTCTCACGTCTCATATCAGAAATGTCATTTTTCATTCCTCCGTCTTTTTCCCCTTCTTTCTAAACACATTTCTCCGTCTCTCCTTTTCTCTCCTTTTCTCTCCTCCTTCCACCACATAAATCCTCTCATTTATGACTCCACAGGTGGTGGGATGGAGGAAGGAGGTGTTGCCATGGAGACAAACTCAGCCTCGCAAGAGTCTCTGCGGCGCTGCAAACCCAACAAGCTGTGATCTGCATTCGCGCACGGTAAACACACAATTGAGCGCACACACACACACACACACACACACACACACACACACAATAATATTGTGGTAATCTTTGTAGAAGTGCAGATATGTGAGACCGAGAAAAATGTGATATTGTACTGTTTATGTGTGTGTGTTGCTTCTCTCTATCCTTACGTTAAAGTGGCTAGTCCAATTAAAACTGACAGGTGTGGTGTGTGTGTGTGTGTGTGTGTGTGTGTGTGTGTGTGTACAAGTAAGCACATGCATATTGTATATGTGCATCCAAGCATCTTCATTTACAGTTTTTCTTGCTCCTTCTGACCTGATTTTAAACAGTCAATTAAAATTCAATTGTGTAAGCATGTGTGTGTCTGTGTGTGTTTTCCACTCTTCCAGACACACACACAGTTCCCTACCACTCTTTCTTCCTCCCTGACTTCATGAAAACTAAATTAAATTAATTATTTTGAGCTTTTATTTTGAAATCGTCAGTAGCCCATATTTATTTTGTACATCAGCAGATAAAAATCAGACAGGAGAACATTAATAATACATGAGGATGAAATATAAAAATAGTATCCTCAGTGCAACCAGCCAGACTCTGAACTGTGGTGTATGATCAGAAACTAATTTGCCGTTTCCCGTGTTTTCCTCTGAACTACACGTCAGCATCCAGCAGCATCTGGTGGAGCTCAATCTGCAAGATTAGAAATCATGTTCTTACTGGAGGATTCAGCATCCCATGATTTTTTCCCCCTGTTCTGATGTAGAAAGAAACATGTGCATACTGCAGCAGGGCAGTGAATGAGGAGATGGTGGTGGATGGACGTTGGAACTGGAAGTTGTTTTCGTTGTCATCTGCATTATTCATGATCTTTTCTGCCAGCACAATAACTGTGGAAAGATATGTTATATTTGAGAATATATAAGAATGTATTTGGTTGCAAGTCAGGAAACATGGAGAGAGTGAGAGATCAAACTTCATCTTTCATTGGTTTGGTGCCACTGAGGATCAACAACTACTGTACTACTACCTCCTTGTTCAATACTAACCTTTGATAATGAGGGAGTAAACAAGTAAACCTCACCACAGAGTTGTTTTAGAGGGAAATTCATGCAAAACTGCTGATGTGCGTTCCCGTCAGCAAGCAGTCTCTGCATTTGCCTCGAGAACAACTCTGTGTGGTAACGTTGTGTTATTATCTCATAGCGTGGTGAATGTGCAGGTCACAACTTGTCCACCAGAGCGTTGTGGAGTTGTTGGATTGTGTATTTGATGAGTTTGATGAGGGAAACCAAGAAATCCTCTTAGCCTCCGTAGTGTAGCTCTGAGCAGCTCACGGCTCTGCTCCGCCGTTCTAAAAACAGGTTGCACCGACAATTAAAGGAAACAAACCTACTGCTATGACTATAGCGATTATAGCAATGGGCCAATTTGCCAAAATGTTGAACTATCCCTTTAAAGTATATGGGAGTGATGAGCGAATATATTCACCCAGAACCTACAGGTGGTGGTGGGGTGGTGGTGTAGCGCTGTGTGATGCTGCGTGTCACAGACAGGCAGAGAGGATGATGGGTAAGTCACCCATCTTAAATAGACCATATATGTCATGTGAGTGACGCAGCGCAGCCAGCTGGCTGCCTGAACCAGCTCGCTTCATTTTGTCTTTCTCTTTAGTGCTACAACTGATGACTGATTCACTTTCAATTAACCAGTAAGTCTATAAAATATCAGAAACCAGTGTCGATCACATTAATGAAACCTGAGGTGGCATTCAAGTCAAAACCTTCAAAATATTGTGTTTGCACCCAATATGATTATTTGATGTTTCGGAGGAATCATGAAAACTCTAATTCTATTGTTTCTATTCTGCTCTGTTCTCTTCATCCAGTCGGATCATAAACTGAAGCTCAACACCTGAGAACACGGCATCGCACAAATCAATTAAACCCACTTGTCTAATTATCTGTCTTCCTGCTGAACCTGGTATGTTGCCATGACAGGTGTGTGTGTGTCTGTGTGTGTGTGTGTGTGCGCTCTCAGAGGGATGTGATGGGTGGACTGAATGCTAATATGACAGTCTGCAGCAGAGGAGCACGCACCGTCAGACGGAGGATAGGGGGGGGGGGGCTTTTGCACAAGCATGAACTCAATGACTCGCTTCAGGAAGGACACACAGTGACACACACACAGTCTAGCATCTATGTAGCACGCTGGCGAACACACACACACAGAGCGAACGCACTGTAGCTCACATCACAGCAGAGACAGGTGCAGGCCTACGCACACAAAACCATGCACACTTCCATCTTTTATTCCCACCGTTTCCTCCTACATGAACACACACACACACACACACACACACACACACAAACATGTAAATTACTGTTCAAGGGCAACCAGAGTTTGAGAACAACGCCAACTCAGCACTGCTAAAAAAAAAGAAAGAAAAAAAGCAACACATACTGTATCCTAATAGTTTTGTCTTTGAGCAGGAAGGACGGCGGCAGCAGCTCCAGGCCGTCACAAACTTTGTCAGGTTGTTTCGTGACCTTCTCCGCCTGCACCACAAACCTCCGCACGTCCACCGCCAAGGACGACGGTGACAATGGCATCCGAAGCAACTGCCACACCTGTGAGCCCAAAAACAGCTGGACGCAGGCGAGGACGGAGACATGGAGGGACACTCACTTCTTCACTGACACAGTGGCTGATGATTTTCATGCAAATCTTACAAGTATAAACAGTTCCCCCAGAGGGTTTTAATCCCATCAGGGTTAGGAACGCTGAAAACAACATGACCGGTGGGTTCTGATTCAGTATGTCTGCATTGTGCATCCACATGAAGGGTTTATCAATCAGTTCTTTAAGTTAAGATCTTAAGGAGGCGTATAGCACAACTGGAATCACACCACGTCTCGGTCTCTTCTTCACCAAAAGCAACAAATGAAGTGTTTAACAGCAGCAGTGACATTATATGAAGCACCAAAACAAAAAAAGGAGAAGAAAGAAAATCATCTGAGCCAAAGCTAATCTTGTTTCTCGCAAGTTCAGGACATTCAGGAGGTTTTTACCAGGAGCCAAATTATCCACAGAGGTGTGCTCCTCTCCAAAACAAACAGAACGAATAAAAAAAGACAGTTTCCTGTTAGACATCTCTGATGGACACAGGACATGAAGGAATAGACCCAAACCTGTGTTTACTCAGCTTCTTCCTGTGATAACTCAAGTCTGGTTGTGGTTTAGGAAAGGCTGCTGCAAATAAACAGTAGTTATGGTGATGTTTAGGTAACTAGAACACCTGGTTAAGACCTCGACACAACACATTCCCTTCCCTTCTCACTATGGGCCTTCACACTTCATTATTGTTACATTCCTGATACTAGTGGACATTTCACAAGATGCAGCTTAACATTGTTCAAACTAAGAAGATGTGATTTAAACCCCAAATATTGATTTTGTTAACGATGAAATGTTGTGATTATCAAATGAAATCAGTCAGTTAATCATTTCAGAGAGTCTTATTGGCAGGTGACAGAATCCAAACCAGAGGAAGCCAAAGTTGAAAAAGCAAACTGACAGAGACACTGACTGAGACACACAGGAGATCAGACACAACTGAGACACATGAAGGTGGAGCAGATGATGAAGTAAAACAGGAAATATACCAAAACTTAAAATAGAAAGTCCAAATCATGACAGGAAGTCCACAGAGTCGCTTTGAATTCTGGGGCTTCTGTCACTGCTGTAAAGTTTTAATATCATGCTAATTAAAAAACCACTGAGTGAAGTTTTTCTATTTCCTGCAGGTCAGTGATCAAAATGAAGCCCTCCTGCAGCAGGTTCTTGTCAACCGTAGTTACGTTTTGTTGCTAGGCGACATCTAGTGGTCATAGTGATTATGGCAGGAGCAAAGGGAAAAGGGCGGTGACGCAGTTTAAAGAGACAAAGTTGGTGTCAGGAGGAGATTGTGATGGACAGACGGGTCGACAAAACACAGGAATGACACCGGAGATCGAGCATCAAACTAGCAATTCATGTTGTTTTCGTTATCAATGTAACCATGACAACAATGACCATATAGTGTTGAGGAAGTAGCCTATTTATTCTGTCCCCAAATCACCGTCTTTCCTTAGCCTTACCAAGCCATGAGTGCTGTTAGCATGGTGACAACACTGTCTGTACAGTCTGTGTGAAACTGTGACAACCGAAACCAAAGTTTGAGTCGTGTGTACTTGTGTAGCAAAGACTTTTGTGTTAAACTGTTATCAGCTCATTCTGACGCTGAGAAACAAACTTTATTCTTACATAATTTCCAAATGCAACATCGAAACTGTTTTATGCCCATTTCCCAAGATGTTCTTACTTACGCCTCGGAGGAGGTTCAAATCTAAACACAGACACATGCACAGTTGAGTTGAGTTGAGTTCCTCCTGCACACACACACTTTCTCTCTCACAGTAACACAGAGAGAAGCCAGCAGCTGGTGGGGTCAAGCCCGTGGCCACCTACGTATGCTAATGTTGGCCCACAGGCAGATCCAGGTGGGAGGATAGAACAAACCAGATTAGGATCATTTAGTTTCCCAACAAACAGATTTATCTGGATGAGAGTCCTAATAGCCCAACGCTGATCCCAATTTAGAGCTGAGAGGAAAGTTTGTGTCCCCGCTCGCTCCCCCCGGGCCAAACACACAGAGAGAGAGAGAGAGAGAGAGACGGCTCAAATCACACAGACTGTGGCTGCAACCAGAGACTGTCTTCACCATCCATTACTTGCTGAGTCTGTCAAACGCTGGGAACAAGAACCAACTGCTTCCTTCTTGTTTCAAGAGACGGCGAAAAATAGTCAAAAGTGCAGAAAGAGAAACAGACTGAATGAAAAAGAAGTAGAAACCAGGAAATGAGACAGAACACATCAGTCTTTCCTTTTGTCATGTCATTGTCATTTTGTCCACATGGCTGCATGTTACTGCCAATGAACTTTGCTTATTCATGACCTCAGTGGTCTTATTGCTGCTACAGCTCATCTCCATCACTTCCATCAAACACCAAACACCGCTGCCTCTAAAACAACAAATCACTTCTCCTTCACCAGGTGTGAACAGGTGTTTTCCTGTCTCTGGAACCAAACCCTTTACTCCACTTCTGCTGAACAAGATGTTCAAATATCTCGCAAACTGAAGCAGCGTCTAAAAGTGACTGCTCCCAAAATATCATCAAGATCGACTGTAAATGATCTGCAGTGACAGAAACAGCCAGGATGACTTCTTCTGAAAAAGCTGCGGCTTCCAAAATAAAAACCACTGATGTTTGCAGAGCCGACTGTACATCTGCTGCTGGGAATCAAACACGCCACATACAGCGCAGAGGGACTCATTCCACTGAAATAATGAACACGCCACTAGAAAATGATGATATCATCTACAAATTAAAGCGGGTTATGATGGACTACACCCATCAGCAGTGGGATTTGGACACACACACACACACACACACACACACACACAGGCCAGTAGGCGTCGAGCCACCAGACTTGGCGAGAAGCTTCGGTGTTCGCCAAAAATCCAACCGACGCTTTCAGCCTTAATGAAATTCAAAGCGCGAACACATTATGGCGGCGATATGAACACGCTGTTCTGCCAGCCGGTGTCATGTCAACCCATGTGTGTGGTTTCCATGGAGACAGAGAGGGAGGACGATACAAGAGTGTCAAAGCCATTGTTCACCACACCAATGATCATAAAGGTATAGCCAGGTGATTTTACTGGGGGAGGATGAAGGACACGGAGGAGGAGGAGGTTTTTATCACACTGTGGTAAAAACCAGGCTGGATGGGGCAGTGGAGTCATGGGGGGAGGATTTGGCTCCAAGATTGACCCAGTGCACATCAAAGATAATCTGTCAGGCAGCAGATATGTGTCAGCGGGGCAGGAGGGGGCAGGAGGGGGCAGGAGGGCCAAGGGAGCGGCTGCACATCCCTGCAAGAGCCAGGAGCCGCTAGTCCATCAACCACCTCTAGCAGTTAAACCGTGAGGAGGGGGGGAGGGGAGGGGGGGGAGAGACAGCAGCATATCATCTGTATTAAACACACAGAAAGAAGGAGGAGGAGGAGGAGGAGGAGGAGGAGGAGGAGGAGGAGGAGGAGGAGGAGGAGGAAGAGGAAGAGGAGAGGAAGAGGAGGAGGAGAGGAGGAGGAGAGGAGGAGGAGGGAGGAGGAGGAGAGGAGGAAGAGGAGGAGGAAGAGGAAGAGGAGAGGAAGAGGAAGAGGAAGAGGAGGAGGAGGAGGAGGAGGAGGAGGAAGAGGAGGAGGAAGAGGAAGAGGAGGAAGGAAGAGGAGGAGGAGGAGGAGGAGGAGGAGGAGAGAGGAAGGAGGAGGAGAGGAGGAGGAGGAGGAAGAGGAGGAGGAGGAGGAGAGGAGGAGGAGGAGGAGGAGGAGGAGGAAGAGGAGGAGGAAGAGGAAGAGGAAGAGGAGGAAGAAGAGGAGAGGAGGAAGAGGAAGAGGAGGAGGAGGAGGAGGAGGAGGAGGAGGAAGAGGAGAGGAAGAGGAGGAGGAGGAGGAAGAGGAAGAGGAGCAGGAGGAGGAGGAGGAGGAAGAGGAGGAGGAGGAGGAGGAGGAGGAGGAGGAGGAGGAAGAGGAAGAGGAAGAGGAGGAAGAAGAGGAGGAGGAGGAGGAGGAGGAGGAGGAGGAGAGGAGGAGGAAGAGGAAGAGGAGGAGGAGGAGGAGGAGGAGGAAGAGGAAGAGGAGGAGGAGGAAGAGGAAGAGGAAGAGGAGCAGGATTGCAAATGGCCGCTAGAGAAAGAGACAGGAAGTGAGTGGTGGCGTGGTGCGGGGCTGTCAGCTCCGGGCCGTTGGCCTTGGACGTTTGAGCATCGTTCACAGATGTGGGGCAAGCTGCTGCCGCTACACTTCACCGCTGGAGCGTGTGTGTGTGTGTGTGTGTGTGTGTGTGTGTGTGTGTGTGTGTGTGTGTGTGTGTGGAAGGAGGAGGTTTAGCCCAAGGTTGTTTTAAGGGTCTGAACCAGATCTGCCTCTTTCTGTTAAACAGCCACCTGAGTTTGAGCCGACAGGAAGCGGAGTTGTCCCTCGGTGGGGGGGGGTTACAGCAGCTATTAGTCAAATCTGAGTCTCAGGTGGTCGTGTGACGTTCTATCACCTCCGTTGTTAGCTCTAAGTGCTGCTTAGACATCACTGACTTGTCATTTCTCTAGAGAGAGCCTGAGCGGAAGCAGGAAGTAACGTCGCCGTGGGACCTCAAAAAGAAAAAATCTCCATGTAAGTGAACAGGAGTCAAAATGTTATTTTGTGATCCAATTGAATTGTGTCATGAGAAAAATATATGACCTCTACCGATTTAAAACATTGTGTTTCATGCCAAAAAATCTGCTTCCGGTCGGGCTATCTATCCATAAGTTTGCCAACATCAGAAACGGAAGCCGGTTTCGGTAGATGGATCTATTAATGCTGGCTTTTAACAATGGATCTGTGTGATATACATTGTTAAAAGCTGGCATGATGATCCATGCGTTTTACAGATTTTCAGTGAAAAAAAAAAAGATCCATGCATTTACTGTGACTACTGAAACCATGGAAACGTAAACATACAGTTCCACCGGAAGAGCAAAACCGGCTTACGTTTCTGACGTTGGGAAATAGTTGGATAGGCCACTGTTGGATGAATTGTTGTGAAGTCTGGTTGAGGCGTTCAGGCTCCATCGGGACAACTGTGCATCACAAGTGCAACCTCACAGAGCGGCAGCCATCTTACCTGCTCTATTCTATTTACCTCCCTCTATGTTTACTGTTGTGCGCCAATCACCAAACAAATTCCCTGCTTTTAAAAAAATCCAGACTCTGATTTGGATTAAATCTGCTCATGTGATCAGCTTCAACCATGTCATGCTGCAGATGTTGCCATGCCGCCCACCTGCATCATTCTGTCTTATTTCATTTGATTTCATTCAGTCTGGGAGCAGGTTGTCCACTGATCAGAGTTTGATCTCTGGCTCCTCCACTAAGTGTCCACTGAAAAGATACTGAACCTCTGAGCCTCTGATGTATCACTGGTGTGTGATGGGAGGAATGCACTATACAGTATACTGTATGTAGGTAAAAGCACTGTAGGAATGTGGTGTAAAGCGTTTGGAGTGGTCCTTAAGACTTCAGCTCTATAGAAAACACTTCATTCACCATTTGTAGCTGAAACTGGAAGGAGAAAAAAAAAACTGAAATAGAAAAAACGACTGGATAGAGGTGGAGTCTCTCTCTTTTCATGGCCGCTGCTGCAGCTCAGGTGCCAACAGGATCATTTATGCAGAGCAGCAGAGGTGTGTTTTGTGGAGGAGTGAGGGGTGCAGGGCATTGAATCCTGAACCCTGGTCAACCACAACTGTCATTGTTGAGAGCGTCTGTGAAATTCTTTAAAAGGCAGCCAGCGCAAACTCCTGCCAGTCTTCCCAGTCTCAGTTGAAGTGTTATTAGTGTCTTTTCTAATCTTTTGACAGAGCCAGGCTGTTTGCTCCTGCAGCTAACACGACCACCTGCTGCCAGTCGCTTCATATTAGCCACCAGAGTGCTATTGATCTTCTCATCTAACTCTCAAGAAAGCAAACTGGCACATTTCCCAAAGTCGGAACTGTTCCTGCACGAGAGCCGAGGCCAATTATCTCATTTTCATACACACACACACACACACACACACACACACACACACACACACACACACACACACACACACACACACACACACACACACACACACACACACAATAAAAAAGAGAACATGATGGTTTTTGGACTCCAGTTTGCAGTCACATCTCAGCCGGTGAATTGGAGGCAGTGCGATGAACAGAATCAGCCAGATTATATTAGATTATAACGCCAGAGCGACTTCATCTCGTGCAGCTGCATCATGAATGTGACAGTAACGGAGCCGCCATGCGCAGTGACTCTCAGACAAAGAGACACTGGGAGAGAGAGAGAGAGAGAGTCCGTGTCTTTTTTTTATGTTTACTCCGGTGTGTGTTTTTTTCTCTTTCTCTTTCTGTGTATCAGAATGTCCGTTCAGATCCCTTCATGAATTATTCATCACCCCCCCCCCCCCCCCACACACACACAGCCCTAATCCTCGCCTTTGTGTCGCTGTAGTGCCAGTGCGCCTCCGGGGATCCGGACTGGACGCTGTCACCGCCACAAACCTCCTCACTCCTCCTGTAATGTTCCTTCAGTGTCTCAGTCAGTCTGCACCCCCGACTCTGATTTACTGACCTCTTTTTTTTTTTTTTTTTTTTTTTGCTGTGTTGCCTTCTAAAGATGTTACTATAATATCCTACTTTTCTTTTTTTTTTTAACCCTGAATAATCACTCTCAGTGTCTGCCATATCTCTGAGCTCATTGTGACCTTATTGCATATTTCATCCTCCGTCTATAATATCACTTCTTCCTATGAGGAATCCAATATTTTAATTCATATCATCATAATATCATGTCTTGCAAATGTGTGTGTGGTGTCCAAAGGGTTCACACTGACCCCATTGTTACCTCCCCTCTGGTGTCTCTATAATATTCATAGGAGCTTTGATTGTCTAATTGTGTCTTTATCGTGACCTAATTTTGGGTTTTGCCTTTTTTTTGGTCTCCTGTGACATTTTAGTGTTCCTGCAGACACACGGTGATCAATAATGAGCCCTCCGTGGTTTAATCCTGACATATAGGCATCCATGTGAAATAGATATGAAATGTGGACATTCCTGTGATCACCCTGCAGAGTGACACCGAGGAGCTTCTCTGCTAGTCCACATGTAAATGTGGATTATCTACATTTTTTTTGGGTGACAGATTCTGCAAAATGTGTTTTGCTTTGATCAGAAAATATCCAGGTGTTTAAGGTAATGGCACCAAATTGTCTCGTGCAATGGACTTTTAATACCAGTTGAGCGTTGAGAGCTTCCTAACCTACAATCCGAGCCTCACTGACCTCCTTTCTGGCTGCCCTGTGGGAGTGTGTTTAGGTACCACAGAGAGGACATGCTGCTGCTGCTGCTGCTGCTGCTGCTGCTGCAGCTAAATATTACTAACAATATCAAATAAAGAGCGGCTGCATGGTTCAAGTGCACAGCTGAGGGCAGCTTCTTACCGTGGACAGCCGGCGGGATCAAGTGCAGAGCCAGGACGCACGACAGCAGCGTTAGTCTCCAGCATCCCGGCCAGAGGCTCGTCTCCTTCGCCTGCATCCTCAGCGAGCTGGTGGCCTCAGAGGGAAAGAAAGAAAAAGAAAAAAAAACACAAAGTCCCTGTTTGATAGAGGCGCTACACTTCACTAAATGTGGCCAAAAGTAATCCGGACCGGTGGCTCTGTTGGTTCGCGTGCAGTCTAGACTCCAGCCTCCTCCATAGCCGCCTGGTCTCCGCTGTCTCGGCTCGGCTCGGCTCGGCTCTGAGGCTGTCTCGGCTCGGCTTGGCTCGGCTCGGCTCGGCTCTGAGGCTGTCTCGGCTCGGCTTGGCTCGGCTCGGCTCGGCTCTGAGGCTGTCTCGGCTTGGCTCGGCTCGGCTCGGCTCTGAGGCTGCCTACGGCTCCATCGCTTTACAACAGCGGGCGGAGATGGTGAAGCGAGGGTGGGTGGAGGAGGAGGTGGTGGTAGTGGTGGTAGTAGTAGTGGTGGTGGAGGCGGGGGGAGCACGCCGTGGCTCGGCTCGGTTCGGCTCAGCTCAGCTCGGCTCGGTTCGGCTCAGCTCGGTTCGGCTCAGCTCGGCTCGGTGCTTTGGGCACTGGGACGCACGGCGGAGTGGAGCGCGCTCGGCAGCCTTCTCCTCCTCATCATCTGGGGAGGGGAAAAAAGGATTGTTGATGCCCCCCCTTCCCTTTCCTCCTCCTCCTCCGCCCCCCATCCTCTTCATCCCTCCTCCCCTCCCCTCCCTCATGTTCCCAAGACATCCCTTCTCCTCCCCCTCCTCCTCTCTCCATCCTTCCGAAAACTTTTCCTGCTTGTTTGTCCTTCACCGCCTCCTCCTCCTCCTCCTCCTCCTCCTCAGATTTTTTTTGTCCTTCTTCAGACATTTCTCCTCCTCTTCTTCCTCACTTCATCTTCCAAGACTTTATTAACCTACTTTTCCTCTCCCTATCAGTCGCTCCTCTCCCTCCATCTGCCTCCTCTTATCTCCATCCTTCCCATCCCTCAGATACTTCCTAAATCCCATTGCCCCTCTATCATCTCTTCCATCATATTTTTCCACCTTTTCTCTCCTTCTACCTCCTCTCGTCTTACAAAGAGTCATCCATCTTCATCCTCCTCCCCCCCTTTTCTCAAATCATCTCAGATCTTTTCACCTGCCTCAAACCTTTCCCAAGACTTTTGAAAACTTTGTTCCCTACTCCACAGATGTTTTCCGTTTCCCCTTTCTCCTATTCTCTCCTTCCTTTCTAAAAGTTCCTTCTTTCTTTCATCTTCTTCATCTGTCTCCCTCCCTCCTTTCCATAGGCAGTTCTCCTTCTCCTCCTCCATGTTAACCTTCTCTATACAATCTCTTAATTTTAATCTACAAAATCTTAAATTCTTTCTTAGTTTTTGTCTATTACCTCATCTGCATCCTTCCTCTTCCTGTCATCTTCCATCATCTTTCCCCTCCTCTTCCTCTTCCTCCTCATATTTTCCTCTCCCAAAACTCCTCTGCACTTGTCTGCCTGTTCTCTCTATCCTCACTTTACTTTCTGCAAAAACATTCCTGATCATTCTGAAGACACTTCCTGCCTCCTCCTCGTCTCCATCTTTTTTCCTGTTTTGATTATTCCACCTCTTTCTCCTCCTCAGACTTTTTGTCCTCTCTTTAAAAGGCATTTCTCCTCTTTTTCCTCCCCACTTTCTTATTCATATTACATATTACTTCTTTTGTCTTTTCTCTGGCATCTTTGTAAGAGGTTTCCATCCTTTTCTCTTTTTCCACTTGTCCTCCTTTACACTCCTACGTCTAAACTCTTCTTCCTCTTTCCCCCATCTGATTTTCTCTCTCTTCCTCTGAGACTTTAACTTCTTCCCCCTTCATTTCCTTCTGCATCTTCCACTTTTTTTTCTTTCCCTAAACTCTGCCACTCCTCCTCCTCCTCCTCTCCCTCACTTCCCTCCCTCCTCCTCTCTCAAAGCTTTCCGTCATGTGCTATTCATCTGAAAGTGTTGGATCTCAATGGGAGTGCACACACTTTGGCCACTTCTCTACCTTTTTTTCCCCTTCTTTCCCAAGGGAGATCACTCTGTTTCTCTGGAACTTAACTTCCTTGCGTGAGTGTCACAGAGAATGAGGCAGTTTACGTAAGACTATGCAGAAAAAATAAAATAAAATAAAATAAGAAGTGTGGTGTTGATGCTGTCAAAACAACCAGCTTTGTTTAATGGTGTGACACAGAGAAGCAAACAAAAGGGGGGAGAGGAGAGTATGGGAGGGTGTCTGGATGAAAGGAGGGTGTGTATGGGGGACTGATGGGGGGGTGATACACATGGTGATGAATACCCAAGGGCCCCGGGGGTAATGATGGCGGTGGGGGTCGTGGGGCATTCTTCCACACACACTCACACAAAAAAAGCATAAAGGAAGAGAGAGGGGCAGGGCAACAGGAGAGGTTTTGTGTGTGTGTGTGTGTGTCTGTGTGAGCTAGCAGTCGGTTGTTGTTGATGTGTACATGTGCACATGGAAGCAGCAGCAGTGCCACACACACACACACACACACACACACACACACACACACACACACACACACACATACAAGCTCTGTAAAAAAATGAAGAGACCAGTCCCAAAATGATCAGTTTCTCTGGTTTTACTATTTATAGGTATGTGTTTACAGTAAGTAAAATTTAAAAAAAAAAAAAAAATGTTTTATTCTATCAACTACCGACAACATTTCTCCCAAAACTGAAATAAAAATATTGTCATTTAGAGCTTTTATTGGCTGAAAATGACTAAACTAGTCTAAATAACAGAAATATCAAGTCTTTTCAGACCTTGAATAATAATAATGCAAAGAAAACAACAATGTTCATATTTATTCCTAAACAACACAGCTAGAATATTTTAACCCAGGAAGAGTTTATAAATTAGTTTTTGTGGGATAATGTCAATGTTTAATCCCAGCAGTGGTTTTTATAATCTTCAGGTGATGACCTCATCAGTGTCTCATTAAGGAGAATGAGTTGTGTTTGAAAAAGAAAAGAAAAGAATGACTGTCATACATGTAGAGATGCTTTTAAGAAACATTTTGTGAAAGTGGTCTCTTATTTTTTTCCAGAGCGCTATATATATATATATATATATATATATATATATATATATATATATATATATATATATATATATATATATAAAGAGGAATCCAAATGTTTCGCAGCAGAGAAAATGTGCTGGGTGGATTGTTGTGAAAAGTAGGTCACCAGGACAGTTTGGTGTCTTCCATTTAAATAATATAAAATATGGTCTCGCTCTCTCTCTGGCAGAGGAAATGTTTTGGGAACACTGTATGAAAAATGTGTGTCACTCAGACCCCAAAAACGTCCTGCCAGAAAACCTTGACTTCACCTGTCGTCCCTCCGTCCGCCTCGTGCCCAGATCTCTATGACTTCTGGTTTATTCATCATGAGCACAATGAGATAACATTCTCACAACCGACCCTCCTCCTCATTTCTGCTCTCATCTGCTCCGCTCCATGATACCAACATGATCTGACAGTGACGATGGACGGAGCGGAGGAGTAATAACCAAAGTCGTTTCCGTCTGTTATGAACTTTCATCTCAGGGAGATTTTGTTTGCGTGCCTTCTAAGTTTGACTGGAAAGACTCATCCCATCCAAATCTAATAAAGTGGAATCTCTCCCTCGTTTCGTCCCACTGTTGTCCCACTCTCACAATCAATACTTATTAACGCTCAATAAGACCAGAGTCCGCAGCCGTCGGAAACAAATATCCATCCGATGGTTACTGAGATGTTTCACTTTAAACCGGGACTGTGAACCTCATGTGGAGCTGGAGGAAAAGACAGAGGATCAAGTCACATTCTTTCAAGATCACAGTGAAACCCTGAACCTCTGCACTCAATTTTCTGACAATCCTTATAGATGACGAGCTATTTGGCCAAATAAGTGAAGTTTGACCTGTTGGTGCCAAAAGAAAAGTCACATCAGAGTAAGTCAGACTGAATCAATGTGAACAACAAATGTTTGAACAATATTTTGTGGGGCTAAAAGTGTGGCTCAAACAACAAACCAACTCTGCCACATTTCTAGCTTGAAAAAGTCAACGCGGAACGTTCTTAAAACTTTAGAGGCCACAATTTACATGTAGACTGCTTTTGGATTAATAGTTTGTCGAACAACATGAAGATTAATCATATTTCAAATGTAAAAATGTAAGAAAAAAAAGAGGCTTCAAATTGTTTGTGCCAGTTCAAAACATATTCAGTGTTTTCAATGTACTTTTCATTTTTGACTAAATGGAATTTCTGGTACAGTATAAAGATGTTTGTATTAAAGCTCCATACAGTATAAAGGTAGATGTTTGTGTTAAAGCTCCATACAGTATAAAGGTAGATGTTTGTATTAAAGCTCCATACAGTATAAAGGTAGATGTCCATGTGTAGTGTGATTATAAAGCAGCTCTAGGTTCTATATTACAGTAATGAAAGTATCAAAGCCTCAGTCCACAGAGAAATGTACACAGCCTGTATTCAGAAACTGAGACTTAAAACCAGCTGTCACGACTTCCTGTCACTTTCTGGTGTCACAACACTATCAAACACTAAAAGGATTTAGTTTCTATGAGTATTTTACCTGAATTCTGCTATATTATTATTCTATCATGGAGAAAACAGTCATCTAAGGCTCAGAGGCTCCTCTCTTCTCATTGGCTGATACTGACCTGGGATCACTACAGCTCCAGAGAGAAGCTGAGAGAGATGTAAAACTACACTGAGATGGTTTTGGTCCTTAGAACCACAGATATATCTTCTTATGGCTCAACACTTCAAATAAAACAATGGAAAGGTGTAAAATATGGAGCTTTGAACATTTCATCTGGGAGTGACCAGGAAGCCAAAGGATTAAGATGGATAGAACATCGGCTCAAAAGACTGCAAATGTTTCTCTGCTTTGTCACTGATCAATAAAGGCATTCTGCAGAATAAAACCTAAAGACAGTGAATTTATCATTTAACCTATGGTTGATTCATTATGTGTCAATCAACTTGTTTCTGCATGCTAAGTCAAAATGTAAATGTGGCTCCAATATTCAAGAATCTGCTTTGCTGGGATCAGACACAGGGAACGCAGCGACACAGCTGGAGATAGGAAACAGGATGTGAACTGATACTGAGGCTCGAGGTCTTCACCTCCACTGAACACACACAACACACACACACAACCTGAATGTCAGCCTAGTGTTGGGCAGTTTGACTAACCCTCTATTTTTGGGGTTAATGCCTCTCACAGATATCATGTACATCTCAGGGTCACGTGCTGTTGTTGTGTCGGTCCACGCCAAAAGCTTTAGTGATATCAAATTGGGGACAGTGCTCATCAAAACACGGATTAGCGCCATTTAATCCCTCTCGTACACCCCCAAAACATGACCCCCGCCCCCCCTGCCTGCATGGCACTGCAGCACAGAGGGAATCAAATCATGACATGTAATATAATAAATATAATATAATAAATGATGATATTATTCATCCTTCATAACCTCATCCCCTCTAGTTGCTCTGCTTTCATTTTGCAGGCAATAAAAATAAAAAGGTTCTAATAAAGTTGAACAAACAGGGAAGCACATTCATCTTGGCTGGAGTTGAACCAGTCAGTCAGTTACAATAAGATCTGATTCACTGCTGCTCTGCTGACGTTATTTTATTGTTTTTCATTGCTAGTGTATAAAGAATAACAAAGGTTGAGCTTTTCTTTGTGGAATATATTGTGAAGTAATTAGCAGCAGCTTTGTGCCATATGTCTTCATCAAAACCAGAAGCAGTGGTGTGACAGCAGCAAAAAAAACATTCAATGCTGCTAAAGAAAACCTTGCATATTGTCAGCAGAATGACCCATAAATCAAATTGCTCACTAGTGTGAATTCACTCCTGTTCCATTGTTCACAGTCCTGACAACTGGAGCTTCCTCGAACCAACACAACACAAGAGTGTAACAACAGACCTGAGGTTATTCTATGACCTATATCTCTATACGTGCAGATTAAATTGTATCAAGTCTCATTAGTTCACCCTCTAAAAATGATGTGCTAATGAGAACTTGATTCATACGGACGCCATCGCTGCACATATGGAAATGAGATGCTGTGTCCTGGTTTAATGCAAAAGGACACACTTGGATTTTCTATTTTAACACTTGCATGTTGTAATGGTTCCTCCTCTCACTACTGCCTGTGGAGTAACTCCCTCCTTTAAGCAGGTACATTGTAAGAAACATGACACTCATTTAAATTCAAAAAAGCCAACAGCCAAGAGCAAAGCTGTATGTAAGATGCTCCAAATGATTGTGAAATTCAGTGGAAATATAACAAATTGCCGAACCCGTTGTACATCTCACAAGTTACAGTCCAATTCTCTGTTCCTTATTCCATAAATATGGATATAGAGATAAAGCGTACATGATGTTTCTGGCTTTAAATCAAGTTGTAATCAACATACCATGAGCAACACTCCCCCCTACAGAAACCCTGAAGGCCAAAACAGTCAAAACACATCTCCGCACTGAAATTAACTAATGATTAAACTAAAAATGAAATCAACCTAAAAACAAACACATAACTGTTCTTTATAATACAAATCCCAAACATTAGAGAAAGGAAATTAGAGGGTAATTTTAACATTTACATTCAATGCAATCTACTGTATTACATAAACACCCACACAGTGCTGTTGAAACTGATTGCTCCCAAAGCCCCGACAGAGTTGGATAACTGAGTCATGCTTTGCTGAGAGGAAAATATTTCAACAGTCATGTTGAACAAAACGTACACTACTGTCACTGTTTTGGGACCGATTCCTCGTGCAAACATTAACATCGTTCACATGCACCAGGTCAGAGGTTCTAGCAGTAGTTCTGTTCTCCTGACATATCAGAGAAAAACTGATGAAATATCTCCTCACTGATACTGAATCTAATTGGGACCTTGTGAATTGTAATTGAATTAATGCAGGAAATCAGTGGCAATACCAGTTTCCTGATGTTCAAAACAACGCATGACCTCACCCTCATCCTTTTGACTTGAGCAACGCAATTAAAATTCACTCACTCCATTTTCATCCATTCAGGTTTTGATATGGGGTGTATAACGACAGGAGCATGATTAGCTCCACCAACCACTCACTTTTACCTTTTACCTTGTTTTCATCCTTCTTTCATTCATTCATCTGTTCTCCCGATTTTTCATTTCATCCGCTCTCGTTTTTACTTTCTATTCCTGGGCTGTGAGGGTGGAGTCAGCTGTGGTTGCTAACCAGAGCAGAAATAAACCGTTTGTCCCCCGACTTCATAATCAGCCCCTCCTACTTCTGTCTTAACAAAAAATATTACTCCACTCTCCCTCTACATACAGTGTACAGTCACACTCACACACAAAACACTGCTGATATACTCATTGTTTTCCATAAACAATATACAAGCATGATACAAATTGTCTGAAAAAACATTAGCATGATATGTTGTTATGTTACTGCTGATACCGCTCTACTTTGTCTGTTGATCCCTCACTGCATCCTACGCTCACTCATGAATAAGACCCTGACCTACCTGAACTCCTGACTTGAGGCAGCCTAGCTTCCTTTTCAGACAGACATTTTCATTGCTGATTTAACGATGCCTGTGCAGAACAGAATCCTCTAATAGGTGATGGGCAGTGTCCTTACCTTGTGAGGGAAGAAGCTGGGAGGAGGAGGAGGAGGAGGTGGAGGTGCTGGTGGAGGCATGGAGGTCCAGCCATGGCTGTTGGACTGACTGAACCTGATCCCGACAGATCTCCATCACTTTGCAGCATGATTTCACACCTGAAGAAAATGATTAGGTCCAGTAACTCCATTTATTTATGTCATCAGAGAGACTCCACACACAGCATCTTAACGTAGACTTACAAGAAGCTGATGGGGGGTAGCTCTCAACAAGGTCACTCATGGAGATGGCTGGCTGTTATTTGTTCATCAAGGTCCAGATGAAACATTTCCTTCAGCCAATCCACAAAGTTCTTCTGGTCCTTGATTTCTGCCACATTGTGTATGAGCTTTAGACCATGGACGATTGATAAATCCTTGAACTACCAGGAACCGAGGAACCGAGGTTGACGCAAGTGCGGAGCAAATAAAAGGTAAATGGACTTGCACTTATCTAGTCTCTTGGACCACTCAAAGCGCTTTACACTGTTGGTTACATTCACCGTTTCACACACACAGCGCTAGGCACAGCATTCTAAACACATTTGTACACCCAAGGGACACATCGGGGGGCAAGTGTGGGTTCAGTGTCTTGCCCAAGGACACTTTGACATGTTGCCAGGAGGAGCCTGGAATCGAACCACCGACCTTCCGGTTAGTGGAGAACCCGCTCTACCTCCTGAGCCACAGCTGCCACAAGGTGGTTTCAAAAATCCAGATAAGGCACGGTGGAACAAAAGCACATGCAAAAAACGCAAAAAAAAAATCTAATTACTTAGCACAACAAAGAGCACTAAGGAAATGGCATGATTGTCCGTCAACAAGGTACAACCAAAAATAGATTAGAAAGTGTATTATACAACCAACATAGAATCCTTAGGTAAAATAAACAGTCCAAAAACCAGGGTTAGTCAAGTCAAACAGCTAATCAGAGACATACTCACAGGGTTTTCAACAAAGACTCAACAAGAACCAAACCAAGAAACAGGGTTTAAACGCTGTGACACCATGACAACGGATGAACACATGATTCACCTAGATAAGAAACAGGTGTGCAAACACAGGGCAAAGAAGGCAACACTTAAAAATGGCATCTAGTGGCCTCTTCATCTGGGAGATAACAAGGTGGTCTGATCTGAATCAGAAGAAAATCACAATGGTCAGTAAAATCTCACTGACACACTTAAATTTGTTGGCGCTAAAAAAAATCGAGGTCATCCAGGGAGTTGAAGTAGCTCTTAGTGCTGCTGGTTTGTTCACATTCAAATGGCATCTGAGGAGAAATAATATTTGATTTACCTCCTCTGGCACAAACACAAGATAGAAACAAAAAAGGACAGACATATACTGTAGAGAGATGTGCAACACACAGCATCTTGGTGGGCTACGTATGAAAGCTGTATAAATGTGGTACCACAGTATCAAAGTCTGAAGTGTTGTTTTACATTTTCAGAATTGCTCTAATCACTTTCTTGCAGGATTAGACTACTTTCTTTGAGTAGGATAGAGGAGAATGAAGGCAGGTTATCTCAGCAAAAACACTGCAAGTTGAAGAGAACAACTACTGAAGCCTTAAACTAGCTACCGACTAGCTTCAATCTCAACAAATAGCAAGCCGGAAGTTGTTGGTTGTTTTTACAGTGCTGCTTGAGATGCAATATGTTAATGAGTTAGATATATTAGATATATTTTGATGATTCATTTTTCATTTGACTTTTCTTACTTTTTAATCCCAGGCTGCTTAGTACAAAAGTCTTGCCTGGTAAGCGCTCTGAGCAACAACTTGAGTGTATGTTTGACCATTGATGTAGAAAATGTACCCATCCTGGGACTAATAATAGAATATCTTATGTAATGGTATAAGGTTGTTTTACTTTGGGTGCTAATGTCCAAGCTTTATCACAGAAACTTTTAATACATTTAAATTATAACACCACATCTTACTTACAACTACTGGAGGTATAGTACACGGCCCACATACAGCTCTGCAACAGTGCAGCCCAGCGATCACGTGTCTATCGTCTATGTGCAAGAAAGCCCTACGATTATTAGCTTTCATTTATTTCTAAAAAAATATTTTGGATGGCTGCTGTGGATGCACAATCTTAAAACCAGAACCATTCTGCAATGTTGCCGGTTACTTACCTGTAACAGCGGGCCTGTAGACAAGAGTCCTTCACTGTCTGCCAGATAAAATGGGCCCAGCCAAAGTCTGTCACCTTCATCTTGAATGGCTGCTTGGCGTGGTCCACCAACATGATGTTGTCAAGCTTTAAATCTGTGAGTACATTTCCTAGATTCCTCAGGAGCTGCAGTGCAGTGGCCATCTGAAGTCATGAATAAATCATATTAGAAGGTCAGGTGGTGGTGCACATCACATCAGTTGATATATCTGAATCCTTCCTGGTGGCTCCAGGCCAAAACCCTAAGATCTAAGCTACAGTGTTATATCAGGGCAAATGACTTACTTACAGTCAGTAGAACAGAAATAGAAACACATTACATTTTAATGCAGCTGAATACATTCCAATACAATAAGGCTGTTTGTCAGCCCACTTATTTTTCAAAATGGCCTCAGTGCAGCACTGCAGTAAACTCTCAGAAAATGTAAAATGTAAAGTAGATAAAATGAACAGAATAATTACACTTTCTTTTCACATGCAACCTTCAATCCTACAAAAGACTGAATAAACATAACACAATATTACTTTTCTCTTATGGATCAACCAATGCAAGGACATCATTTCTAAAGTGAACCAGGCAGTTTGCAGTTCACCTGCTGCAACACATAGTGCTGATATGACTGAGAAAGATTTAGGGTAAATCAGACGATTAAAGCAGCTGGCTGATTAATTGGTGGGAGCCTAATACCATTCTCACAGGGCCACCAACCTACATCTGCAGTTACTCATAAACCTGTATCCATACATGTTATTAGCTGGGGACATGGAAAAGTCAGTTGGAGGAATGATATTCAACTAATGCTAACTCGATCAATAGGCAGGTCTACAACAACTTACACAGTATGAAAATCAAGTCCAATTGATTTAAAAGTCACCAAAGATTTTGAGCAGTGAATCTTATTGTAAAGTGCATGTGAACATATATTGGTACAGCTCCAGCATGCTCTTCATATTAGCTGTGGTGTAGCAGGTGTGGGAGGTGGCTACCTGATGCAGAGAGACAGTGGGATGGCCTCTCCAAGACATCATGCAGATTTTTGCCCAGCGTCTTAAACTCAAGGAAAACACTGCTGTTGAAAAAGCGACAGTTGAACCTGACAAAGTTGAATCTGTCTGAATCAAAAGCCTTCAGCTCTTTAAGGACGGGCAACGTATGAGACGATGATTTGAAGCATTAAGCACTTTTGAGGTTTTGTGCAAATTAAAAACCCTCATACACATCACTCCTAATCTTCCTCTTGCTGCACCTCAGGTGCTAAGTTGCTGTCCTCGATCATCATCACAGCCACTGTTAACGGCTAACGCACTCGGCCACTTTTCCCAACAGACCCTCACCCACAAAAGACTGCACCGAGTAGTCAGAGAGAGGAGGAGGAGGAGGAGGAGGAGGAGAGGACACAGAGGAAGGCCTGAGACTCATCATCTGAAGAAGTTGCACACATCTTTACAACCAAGACTTTACATGGTGGACTCAAGCTGACTCAGCTCTGAAGTACACTGCTGAGTTTCTTCTATCTGGATATTTACATTTTCAGCCACTGAAATATTTTTCTGAACCACAATTCAAAGTTGTTATTGAAATACATTTGAAGATACAGAATACAAACATCAATTAAATTACTGTGTAGCCTATTGTTATAGTTCACGATGAAACATTATTGAGTTCACATGACTTCACAACCTAACAGTGTGAAATATTTAGGTTAGCTCCACTTTTACTATCAGACTTCAGATAAGTAACTGAATACACATTATTCCAAAATGTGCTAATTCTTTTCTATTTTAGGTTCATTTTGATGCCAAGTAAACTTTTGAATGGGTGACTTTAACTGAGCACCAAGAATTTCTGAAACATAAATAAAGTTTCACTTCCATAACAAAATTATTTGTCTGCAGGACTAAGTGCATCAATCATCAATGTATCTAAAAAATAAATGAATGATATTGTGAAACTATCTCTATCTTATTTTTGCTTGCTCTTTCTTAAATACATCTGCCTCTTATTAGCAAATATTCATTCATTAGTGCAATTCAACTGGAACTCAAGTGTATTATTTCACATTATGATGTGGCACCATAGACTTAGACTCAATGTTCAATGCAACCTGTTGTTTTTATGAAATCCATAAGTACTCTACATACAGTGTACACAGTGTGCACAATGCCTTTTCTCTTTATTTTACACATTTCACTAACGGCACCATCATTAAGCAACCAAACTTTACTGGAAGGTCCTAAATGATAGTATATATACGGTGAGGTCCAGAAGTCCTCACATTTATGGAAACCTTTTTGGAAGCTGCTGCACATTTCAGTCAGAGCCATGTGTTTTGTGCTCAGTGGAAAATCAGCTGCAACTGTCAATGTGCGTAATTCACATTTGTCAGTGTCTGCAGACCAAACACAACTCTGACATTTACACAGGGAAGTCATTAAAATTGAGAAATGTCACTGATCCTGGGTGTGATATGTGGAGAGTGATGACAATATTATTATCAGTGTTACAATAAAAACAACACGTGTTCTGTCAGTTACTGGACTCAGGGAAATTAGAGTCAGTCATGTACTGAGGCAGAACATTTAAACATTTGATAGTTGTAAACAAAACAGCATTTTTATCCATTTAAAATGGAATCGGAATAGCCTCCATTACATCACATGTAAGTTTGTGAAGAGCAAGCTGCTCTACCATCACCATCTTGGCACGGCCAGACTCCAAATAGGGTGTGTGTGTGTGTGTGTGTGTGTGTGTGCGTACCTGTACAGAAAGGGAAAATACTTTATAGACCAAAGTTGTGCATCCGTAGGGATTGACTCACTTTGGGAGACAGCCTCAAGTTAACATTTGAGGAATTGCAAATTCGCCTACTGCCATAAACCCGTTTTAGGAGTATAGGTTCATTACCTTTAATTGTCAGTGCAAGCTATTTTTAGATTGGCGGGGCAGAGACGTGAGCTCTGAACGGCGCATGGTATTTCCAGGCTTTCCTTCATCAAACTCATCAAATACACAATCCAACAACTCCACAACGCTCTGGTGGACAAGTTGTGACCTGCACATTCACCACACTATGAGGTAATAACACAACGTTACCAGACAGAGTTGTTTTAGAGGGAAATACGTAACTGGAACTACATTCCCGACACGGCTGCTCGGCAAAAAGCGAATGTCATAAGAAAAAATTGTGATGAAGATAATGTATTGTGTGGGTAATGGGGGCGGGACTAGATAAGCTTTTGCTTCTCCCACTTTCCCTTTCGGCCATGTTGCTTGTATTACTTAAACTAAGATGATGTGTGATGATGACTGATCTCACTGACATGCCGAAATAAACAAATAAATAAATAATTATACGTTATTATTTCATAGCGTGGTGAATGTGACAATGTAATGACAATTACGGTAAAGGTAATGAACCTACTCCTAAAACGATAGGGATCATGGCAATGTTGAAATATCCCTTTAAGGTTCAGCATCAAGTTGAATGCTGTTGCTCAGGGGCACTTTAAACAGCTCTGGTATCAAACCACCAACAGCCATCATGAGTAAAGCTGCAGAGTCATGCAGTCCAGGACAAGATAGTGAAAAAGAGACAAGGACAGAGGAAAGGAGGCCTAAGGAGAGGAGAGAAGGAGACAGAAGAGGAGAGGAGAGAAGGAGGCAGAAGAGGAGAGGATGAAGACAAAGAGGAAGGCAGAGTGAGAGGGAGGAGAGGCTTGTTTGTGTGACTCCTTCACCCCACAAGCCTCTGTGGTGTTATGAACCGCTGGCCTACTTTAGCCTTCTCCATTTTTTATGATGCACACTCGCACACAGTTGCACACACTTACACTTATTGGCACATTAACGTTAGAATGTTTGTTCACACACACACACACACACACACACACACACACACACACACACACACACACACACACACACACACACACACACACACACACACACACAGAGCATTGGACACGTTGAGACTGCGACCTGTCTGTTATACGTGCACACAAACAACACACACACACAGGCAGCTTCATGCCCTAATGAGCATGCACACACAGCAGTGAAATGTCATCTATGAAAACACGCATGACCACACACAACCTGAAAAGTTGAAAATGTGGTTTGCGATATTGACGTATATGGAAGCAGCCAGGCCACAGTCAGCTGTGTGTGCAGGTGGAGCCCCCAACACATGCACAGCAGCAGCCCAGCAGCCTATTAAACATTCTACTGGTCGTCTACTTAGTTCTGCTTCGTGTGGTTTCACCTACGGCAGCTTAGCTGTGTTCACTGTATCTCATGCAGAATCTAATCACAGGCAGGAGAGAACAACAAACAATAAATAAATATATAAAAGTTGTAAATGTGAATCTGACACTCTGGAGCCGTGTTACTGACACATTATCTGCAAATGTTCATGAAGCGGCACATTAAAATACTTGCTCTCCTTATTTGCATGCTGATGAGGATAGCCTACTAATTGTTTTTATTGTAATAATAGGTGAATGTTCCAGGTCTTTTCTCTCACATTCTCCTCATGTTATCATGACATCAAGACCAGTACAGTACAGTAGCTCCACAGCCTCCATAGTTACACATTAGGGCAGTGGAGGTAGTCATACACACTGTACAGGGCAGGTAACTTAACCAAGGGGATGTTCAGAGGGTCAGTGGCTTTAAGACATTCTTAGTCAGTAAATTGTTAACAGCTGACAGTCTGCCCGTTCTACATCATTAGGCTACAGTTGCCGTGTCCTACACTGCTAGTCTCGCAGTTGTTGTTGCCATAGCTACATTCATGGAGAATATCACCACTGCAGCTTCATGGTGAATAAAACATGTTAGAGCCGCAACAATTAGGCTAATTGAGTAATCGCACAGTAATTGATTATTAAATGAATCGTCAACTTTTCTGATGATTGAATTATTGCTTCAGGTAGTTTTTGAAGAAAAAAAAGTCAAAATTTTCTGATTTGAGCTTCTTAAATGTGAATATTTCTGGTTTCTTTGTGACATAAACTGAGTATCTCTTTGGTTTGTGGATTAAACAAGACATTTGAGGACGTCGTCTTGACATTTCTTTAAACATTTTATTGACCTAACAACTAATCGATTAATCGTTTAAATAATCAACAGATGCAGCTGCCTTGTGTGGGCAAAAACAACCAGGCTGTTTGTGCAATGCTAAATGCTAAACACAAAGCAAACGTCTGACAATTATTGAAATGATTTTTTACAAATGAGTTTCCTTTTAAAGAATTTCACTTCCAAGAGCCATAATGTAACAGTTAACAGGGAATAACTTCTTTACAGCAATAATGTCATTTTTGTTCACTGAATACAAAACAAACACAGCTAGCTACAACAGAGAGCGCCTCCTGACTGTTAGGGAGGTTAAAATGATCTGTAACAGTAGTATACTGTAGCTCTACCTTGACTGACCTCAGCCAGTTGGGGAGCAGTTTCATTTCCCTGCGATTGGATTTTGGAAATAGGATGCAGTGAGAGAGTAGATTGGATTTCCATTCCAATAATTTATTGTGATAAAATCTTTTTTTAAAAATTAGACTGAGTACATTATTGACTAACACACTGCTGAAACATGAATTTGAAATAGATCCAATTTATTTGTCCGACGGCAGGTTCTGTAAATGTCAGCTGAGACAGGAAAGAAACTTGGGCACAAGCTGTTACCAAGCAACAAAACTCTAATGATCTACATGATGCTGCAGGTGTTTAGGTCATGACAGTCATCACCGAGCCGGTGGCCTCGTGCACATGCCCACCAGACGCGATGCTGGGTCCAACAGGCTCATCGACCGTAACTGTGGAGCCATCGCTATAGCAACAGGCTCCTCTGACAAAAGGGCATGCACCTGCGGCGCTTCATCTGCTGCAGGATTTAAGACACAAACACACATTGGATTCATTCAGTGGTTCACAATTGATTGAATACAACACCAAGGATTTAGCAAGCTTGCAGGAGTGCAGGGTTAATGCAAGAAATGCAATAGTAGCCTAATGACCCAGGGGAAAGATAAGGCCATTGGGTGTATCAACATTTATGTAATAGAATAACAAATTAAATAGCTATGCAATTAAAACTACATTATATTAACTTACCATTGAATGAAACCTAACACCCATTAGCCTCTGACACTTTTTAAAACACCAGCAAATAGGCTATATCACCACTTGTTCAAAACAACTTCTACCCAGCCTCCAATCTAAAAATGTTGGGTGGTCAGGACCAGACTCATTCCTGTCTGACTGGTAGAGCCCAGGTAGTCTCCCATGTTGTTGCTGACTGTGGGTTGTGAGTCTGTAAACCAATACAATGTAGGCTATACCAGAGGGAATCCAAGTGGATATTACCTGTGATAAGACGGTGAGTCATCATCCGTCTTCCAGAGCATCTGACCAGCATCATCTCCAGTCAACTCTGATGCTGCATGGAGCAGCTCTCTTGATGTTTAAAGGAATAAGTTGGTTCCCTTCAGGTGCCTACGCTTTGAGGTGGATTTTCTGGCCATTCTTTCTATATTTGCACAAAGGCAGAAAACAGCTGTTTCTGCTGAGAAAACTGAGGAGTTTTAATGTAAGCAAAACCATTCTGAGCCAGTCCTCACCTCCAATATCTCATCCTAGTACAACTTTCTCTCTGTTAAAGAAGAATCCAAACTGTGACGGGTCATCAGGCACCACACAGCCTTCACTTTCAGATCTCCACACTCACAGTCAGAGCTAAAGCCACCACTATCGTACATGGCCCTGCACATCCACTCCACCATTCATTTCAACTCCTCCCCTCAGGCCGTCATTATAGGATCCCTTCCAGCAAGGACAAACTTACTGAAACCTACCGTAACTTAGTTTTTGATGGTTTTTAACCATGTGTTCTTAATTTTTTTTAGAGCCATGTCAGAGATGAGATGAAATTCCCCTGCTATTGCAATGGACAATAAAGTTTTTCAGATTTCTGACAAAGCTCTGTTACGTAATTGTATTTTATTGACTTCCATCTCATCTGGTCCACCATTTGTCTATCATTGGAGTTATGATGAGCAAAATGATCGGTGACATGAGCTGTAAAGAGGGGGTCATATTTAAATCTACAGCTGTGCTCTAATTCTCTTTCTTTTGTTTTTAAGGCTCCTGTATCGTGGCTTTGTTCCTGTGAAGTTAGAATGAAGACACCTGATCACTGCGAGTGTCTTCTTTGTTGATCTGCTGTGCTGTTAAAAAGTCCTGTGAGGGTTGTAACATCATCTGGGGGCTCGTCCAAACTGAAAACGTTTCAAGTTCTCATTATAGTGTTTTGTTTGGATCTAGACTCGGTGGATTAGCCACAGACGGCTCGTATTAAAGCTGGATGTTTCTTGGAACACGCTTAAAGAGCCTGTTGTGCTGTGTTGCCTTTTGTGCTTTTGGTAACTTTGTGGACATGTCGTTGACCTTTAGAGTGAGTGGTGCTCATTATAATCTGTGCGGTTGCGGTAATTTGTGCATCAGGATTTTGCAGTTGTGAGTTTGTTTGGAGCAGATCTGAGTATTGTCAGAGGTTCAATTGGAGAAGTTTGTTGAAGCTCCCACTGTGGAGATAAAACAAGCTCAGTATGCTGAGGTTTACTGATGTGAGGAGACTTCCATAATGTGCTGTTGAAGAGTCTTGTGGGGCCACAACACAGTGAGAAGATAATGTACTCCTCCTTATTCCCATTGACTCAACTCTGTTTAGTTTCTGTTCTCTGACTGGAGGGAACAGCAGTCAGTCAATCATCTCCCTGAATCCAGCTCACTGCTCTGCACAGACGGTCTGAATGGATCTGATGATGTTTTGTTTCAGTTTTCTGTCTCTTCTTCCCCAGGTCTCTTTTAGTCATTGACTCATGCATGTGCTTTAGCTCTGTCTTCAGTGGATCTGATGTCTCTGTATGAAAAGTCTTTACTGACAACCGGCATTTCTGTCCCGTGAACTGCTGGAGTGTCAGACGAGGTAAAAAAATAAAAAAAACGAAAAAAACACAGAGAGCTGAGGGACTGACTGACAAAATCCAGAGAGACTAACAGAGTCACAGGGAACGGTTGAGCCGTAAAGTGTAAAGCTCATCAGTAGTGGCAGATTCAGTGCAGATGTGAGAGGCCGGAGGGAACGGCCATGTTAATTATGAAACATTCTGGGGGAGCAGCGCATACGCACACGCATAATACAGACGTGCTTAGTGTGCACAGGCTCACGTGTGAACATATCAAGACTCCCCTGTGTGGCCGTAGTGAAGGAGGAGGTGAAGCTCGGTGCTGAGACGTTTGTTTAAGTGGTTCCAGCTGGATGAAAATTAAATTAAAACCCACTGCAGCTTTGTTCATTTATTTACACCCTGCACCAGCAGGAGGGCTGCAGAGCTGAGGAGTAACAGGATGGATGCAACTGAGGGGAAGAGCAGCGACAACAAGTCACAAAGATGCAAAACGTGGCTGTGAAGGAGGGGGAGCATACGTCAGTCCGACTGCCCACAAGTCCGACGGCTCATTTCTCCGACTACCCATTCTACAGTGTTGAGGTTAGGTTTAGGGTAAGGTTAAGGGTTAGGGCTACTTAAGTCGGAGAAGTGGGAGGTCGGACTGATGACGCAAAAATAAAGAAATGTATGGTCGGAGTCGGAGAAATGGGTGGTCGGAGAAATGGGTAGTCGGACAGACGTCATGCGCCCGTGAAGGAGCGGGAAAAGGAAAGTATGTTCTGACCTCGGGAGGTCCGACTGTAACTCTGCAAACATCCTCATTAGAAAGTTCCAGTTGTGGTTGGGAGCCAGGGCCTGGCGAATGCTGCGTTCCAGTTACTTTGGAGGTCGGACGTCGGTGCTAGGAATTACGTCACACCTGAGTTGACGGTACTCCAGTAAACAAGTTGGAAAACATGGACGCCTCCTGTTGTTGTTGTTAGCTGTTGTTAGCAGTAGCAGTTGAAAACTGCACATTAGGGCTGTCAGAACCAACTTCGCTACTCCAATACAATTCGAATGTTAGTCAGAATGAGAACATTCGAAGATGGAAACTGACGTTGGAACGTTAACGAGGCAAATTAACGTAGTGCGTCGCGACGTCCGGAGTAGTACACATGTTGATAAAACAAAATGCAGTTGTTGTTGTTGTGCACAAGGTAAAGCTGCAGCTTCAAATATACCAGCAGAGTTTTTTTAAATTGCCCGTTCATTCGGCCGCCACGGTGGCGTATGTGTCCCCACACTACACGCACCTTTTTTTTTTAATCAATAGATCTGCGGACCACTTGTGTGCCGATCACGGATCAGCTGTGATCTGTTGCACCACTACTCTGGGCCCTCCCTGCAGCCCCCGCGAGGGGGGGGGGGGACGCCGCCCCCGCCTGTGAAGCCGGGTTCAACGATTCTCTTTTTTTTAATTTTTTTTTTGTACCGCAACATATAGAGGTTAGATAACTTGTGTATTTTTGCTATTCAAACTTCCACAGTCCATAGTTGTCTTTGTTTAACACTTCAAGAGACTTCTGGTTCAGTAACCATGGAGCTCCTATGCAGGATTGTTCTGCTCTGTCGTTGTCACCACCGTCATCCCTCCCCCCCCCCTCCCTCTATAATGAGGTAAAAAAAAAAAAACACATTAAAAATTCGAATATTATTCGAATATTTAACATAAGATGGGTTAGAAATTCGAACCTGATTTGGGGGGAAGATTGACAGCCCTACTGCACATAGAACGGTATTTAAACCATACCGTAGTATGGTACCGTACCATGACGTTGGACAGTAGTACTTTGTGTACGACTTTGAATTTCATTTCACAAAAAACAAAACAGTCGAGCTAATAAATAATACATTACGAGGGCTTTCACTACTGTTGATCTACAGCGCAGCTATTCTGAATGACGTTTTTATGACGTTGTGGTCAAGTCGGGGTTGGTGAGGTTCGTCCCACTTTCCGAGTCGGATTTCCGACTTCAGGGTGCGTTCCAGGTGAAAGTCCGACTTCCCAGTCCAACTGGAACTGGAACGCACCTTTAGCACTGGTTCTTGGTTCTCAAAAGTGGTTCCAAATTGGTTCCAAGTTAGAACTAACTCCGAGCTGGTCCAGAGTTAACAACTGATGACCAGTGATTGGATGTTACTTTTTTCAGTAACGAGTAATCAAAAAAGTTACTGTCCGACTCCGACTTTACAAATAATACACCTGTCCTACATTATTGATTGATTGATTGAAAACTTTATTGAACAACGTTAAACAAGTGTTCAAAAGGATTAAAACACAATAAAGCCAAAAGGCTTGTTTCCATTGTGGTCCTGGTCCTACATTATATACATGTTATTCAGTCCATCAACTAGTCAGAAAAAAGCTGTTTATCTGGAACTAACCAACTCACTCCGTATTCCGACACAGCGTCACAGAGCCTGCCCGTGCGGAGGAATACTGAGCGAGTTGGTTAGTTCCAGATAAACACCAATGACACAAGGGGCTGGGGGCGGGGTTACCTGACCAAACAAACAGTGAAAACAAAGAACCACCATTTTTAAAAACGAGAACGAGCGAGTCAGTTGCATCGACTAAAAAGAGAGAAATGGATGTTTGTTTTCCGCCTCTGGGTTGCAATGTAGGCTTGTAAAGACAAGAGCAGCACTACGATGAGGTCCTCCATCTTTGTCGTTGTACTCGGAGCGAGCGCCACGCAGTCATGTGATGACGTGGCTCTGACTTGGCTCCTTGCTTGTGGAAAAGCAAACTGGCTCTTTGGAGGCACCAGGCTGGAAACAGTAAAATGGATACTTAACCCAAAATCGATAATTCACCAATCTGAAAATGCAGCCAGCCGGACCCCCCCTGGAACTCCAAAAGGGTTGTGATAACTCCGAAAGTTCTCCAAACTCTTCCTTGGCATGATGGTAAGTAGAAAGTTGGTGAATTATCGATTTTGGGTGAAGTATCCCTTTAAGCGCTGGCTCTAGCAGCTGCACCGAACTAGCACCATGTCCTATTGGGTGGAAAAGGGGTAATATTGAACAGGTTATGAAGTGAGGTTTTCAATTAGATAAGTGAATACATCTTCTATTGTGCAACAGCCTCAGTGTTCCACCAGCAGAGAAACAACAGGACTCATTTCCAAACGTCATCGCTGACTCAGACGCCTCCACGTAGCCTTGGCACACACAAGTGCCATTGGTAAATGCAGGAAGTGAACAATAATCATCATTATTACCTGACTCACATCTCCTTAAGTGTATGCACATGAGCTGTGGATGGATGGAAGCTTTTGTAAAATTAAAACTTAAGGAATCTAACTATTTTTACTTGAGATTTTTGGTGCAGATCTTTTAGGATTTATTTAATATTAATATTTAATACCCAGTAAGACAGGACAATAAGAACACATTAACTTATGAGATAATATGTCCACAGTTTAAAGGGGACATATTATGAAAATATCACTTTTTGAAGGCTGGGTGTTTGTCTTGCCTTCCAGTTCCAAAATGTGTGAATTGACAAAAAATCAGTAATTTTCAGGCTTCCTAGGTTAAAATCCATGTGGTTTTACGAGCTGTTCCCTTGGTTGACTTCCAGTGATGTAACTAGTTTTTGAATTTGCATTATACCTACCTACCTGGTACCAGTAGAAGGGGCGGGGCAAGCAGTGGTTCATTTGCATTTAAAGGGACAGGCACTGAAAGCAGCCGTTCTGAACAGGGCTGTTTAGAGAGGATGAAAAGACCTGTGATGTTTGATCCTTGGGGGATTCTGACCAAAGCATGTCACAGACATGTCTTTAAGACACCTGGGAACTATTTTAATTTGTAGAAAAGGAGCAGAATATGTCTCCTTTAAAACATGCCCAGGTGCGGAGCGACCATTATGATCTGAGCTCTTTCCACCTCTCAGATGTGATGCAGATTGATGGTAGATGACACATTTTACATCCTGACTCCAGCCCATCGTTTGCTTTACTGAGCAAACTTCAGCAGAGTTGTGGTTGACGGTGACAAGACGCTGTCTGTAGCTGAAAGGTCACTGTTTGAGCCCATGTGTCAAGTAAATAAAAAGAATGCCCTTGTGTAAAACACTCGGGCCTTTCCTCCTCACTCCCTGTCAGATATGTTCAGTTGGAGCATCAGCAAAATGCAAATTGGTCCGTTTTCGGAGAGTGTTTGGCAGACAGCTGCTCTGTCTTTCCTCCTCTGGAAACATGTCCAGGAAAGCAGCAGCTCCGAGGCTTCAGAGTCAGACTCAAGACTGGACCGCTGCCTGTTTGAATTCCTCGTTGTCTGCAAGATAATCAGACACACACTCCCTACATCAGCTACACAGTCACTCCCCGGCAGGACGCTTTTAATGGAAACACATTATCAACATTATCTCCGTCTTTTGGGTTAACACACCGTTTACAGTGAACAGCAGACGTGTGTGTGTATCTAATTATGAACCAAAATATGCATCAGGGGCCAGACTAACGCATCTGTTCATTTTATACTCCGTAATTGTCGACTTTTGCATTTGACTGCCTGATGCCATGTGTTGTGGATGTATTATTAGAACTTTTAACACATCCATCATGTACCTAAAAACAAACAAGTCTGATTTATAAACACCTTCTGTCAAATTAATATAAATATATTCATCTAATGTGCACAACATGAATGTTTTTTGACAGTATGTCACTTTTTGTTGACTGTTGGTGGAGCCTACTTTTTAGATAGCTGCTGCGTGCTAGATCGCATCCACATGAACTTCATTTTTCTTTGCTTAGAAATCACATAAATGCGTCTCATTCAGCATTCAGTATTTTGTTTTTATCTCATGACCCTTAAATTACAGGATTCTCTTAAATCACTTATTATTTTACATTTTACACAAATCACTGTACCATTGCCTTCACTATTATAATAACTTAATTCTTTTATTTTAATTTGATTCAGAACTGCAGAGAGGTTGAAGACCTATTTTGCTTAAGGATTTACATTTTGTGCAACCTATATATAACTTCCCTATATAAATATTGTGGTTTTTTACTGTTCTGCCTGACAACTTATTACAAACATGTAATATATAGTAGCAATTATTTATTGATTTCAAGTGCCACTCTTGTATAGAAAAACTGTACATTTATTATTATTATCCATGCCTATACATACCACTATACTGTGTAATATTTCAACAACTGAAGAAACATTGTATATTTTCTTCTGAAATGATTTATAATACAAAACAGTATAGTTTTCTATATAATATTTTGTACATGTGTAGTGCGTCTCTTTTTGGATATTATTTTTTACTCTTGCTTGTTGTTTATTGCGTTACAAGCGGATTTTCCACAAGTGGGATAAATAAAAGATTCTTATCTTATATAATTTGTATGGACCATCTGATGGACGTCTGAAGCTCTGAGCTCCCTGAATCTGAATCTGAATCTGAATCCAGCTCCTAGTAGCTTCATGTGTCACATGGACTGAGCCTCTAAACTGCGTCTGCACCATCATTGTTCCCACACTGCTGGAGAGTGGATCCTCTTGGCCCTGCTCGTCTGGCACCAAATAATACCCATCCCCCCTCTCCTCCCGTCCCACTGGGGGAGTAATCACCCTTTGGCCCCTCATCCCTCTCGATAACATGCTCATGGTCAATCTGCTGGACGGAGAAATCCCCCTCTCGCCAGATTACAGCCGCGGCCGGCTGGGATTAGGTTTTAAATGGCGACAGGACACGTGTTATTCTTATCATTTCCCCTTCATGTGTATACACACACACAGATGCTACAATCAGGAGGGCTCAGCAGCTAAGGCAGCAAAACAACCCAAACCAAGAACACCCCCCCCCACCCACCCCAAAAAAAACATGTCACGTGCCCCCAGGCTGGGCAAATACCCACGGTTTAACTGGATGTAGAAATGCAGAAAGTAATCTAATGACCCAACATGACAGTCCAAAAATTCTGCGGCCATACCACACCTCCACTAATCTCTTTATTTTTCAGTCATATTTAACAGTTGAATTAATTGTTTAACGCAATCATGTGATAAATACTGAAAAACCAAACATATTTTTATATTTACGAATCGTGTTTTTATGAGCCGTTGTTACACAAGTATAATATCTATAATGAATAAATACTAAAATACTTAACGCATTTGATTCAAAAATATTAATATCTCCTGATAATTACATATTATTAATGTTACAAATGTAAATTAATTTCAATTCCCATATTTGTAAATGTATTTCAGTTCCCATATAAATGTGGAAACCACTTATATTTTCACAGTATAAAGTATCCAGGAGGGACAAAGAATCTCTGAGTGGACGGCAGCAGCTCCATAAACCTGTGATGTCACTGAAATGTGTCTTTTACAGTGTGAAAACACCACATACTGATGCTTTGTAGCAGTGTCCCTAATCCCAACACAAAGACAACACACAGATAATCCAGTTTCTGATGCAGAAAAACAATAGACGGACAGGCCGGTACAGTACAGTACAGGAAGTACAGTACAACATCCATTAGCTCCAGATCCGTGAACTTCTCACTGGTTAAAGGGATAGAACAGTTTTTTTTAAGTGGGGTTGTATGAGGTAAAATATATCTGCAGTAGACAGCTCTCTGCTCTCCCTCAGTTAGCTTTACCAGCACATGGTGCAGAGACACAGGAGATAAACAACGCAAACTAACAGCGTGTTTTCACTGCCTACAAGAAGTCCCGTCTCAAAAACATTCACCAGTTTAAGTGTAGATTATATACTTTTAAAACATATATTTTTACAGTGCATCAACTTGTTGGAAACTCACTCAGTATTCCTCAACACACCGCTTAAAGGGATAGTTTATCTTTTTTGAAGTGGGGTTGTATGAGGTACAAATGACCATTAAGTATCATGTCTGCAGTAGAAAGGTCTCTTGTCGCTCACATTGGGATTACATTGCGTCGCGCCGTTGCGTATTGTTCTGAGACGGAAATTCTTGTTAGCAGCGAAAATATGCTGTTGGTTTGCGTCTGTTCAAAGATGTTTCTCGCCTACATGTCTGTCCTGCACTATGAGCTGGTATGGCTGTAACTGGGGGAGAGCAGAGAGCTCTCTACAGCAGGTATTATACTTACTGGCCATTCGTACCTCATACAACTCAGTCCATTTAAACTTTGCAGCAGCTTACTGGTAAAATGTGTTGTTCCTCTTTCTTGGGAATAACTTTAAAATTCTTTTTCTTTTAAACTAATTAAAACTTGATAAGATTTGGTGCCTGGTGATAAAGTTCTGTGTACCATTGGTTTCAGTTTAATGATCTTTACTTAATTCTTATCTGTGCTGATAAATGTGCAGAAACCAAACCCAAACCAAACATTAATATGACTTTCAACCTCACTGATCTGGTCCCAAGAACAACCAAAACACAAAAATGTTTACTGATTCACATGGCACATAAAACTAAATACAATGTGCACTTGCCAATGTGTGACATAATTTGTGTGACTCATTTTACAGTATTGTGTGGTGGAATTCTGAGGATTATTTTATTATGTTTTCATGGCTGATTTTTAAAAAATCATTATATGCCATTTATTGTTTTTGTTTTAAGTTATTTCCATTAAACGTATTGTATTTTAAGAGGTGAGGAGAAAGTCAGCAAATGTATTTCATTACCTATAATGTAAATGACAAACTAGTATTGATGTTGAGGTTATTGATTCTCATAAATGAGAGTTTAAAAACTTAATTCTGTTTTTATTTAGGATTTCATCATGAACCAACTGTACCCTTTAATGCTACAGTGTGGTTGCTTGTTAAATTTAGTTTTCACCAGAATAGTGTTACAAAGACTGTTAAATGCATATCTGTTCTCATTAGTAGCCTTACATGTAAATTTTGATATCAATATCAGGGGTGCAAACTCATCAGGGGTAAAAAAGGTGACAAGATACCGCCCCCCTAGGGGGTCCGGGGAAATTTTTTTAAAAACCAACTTTAAAGGTGAATTTACAGTCAATTTTAGCATGAGACTAGGGTCCAGATTTACTCAGGTTAGCACAGCTTTTGCTCCTGTTAAACCTGCACAATCTGTCTCTGTTTGGTTTTGAAACATGTGAAGGGGGTCTTCAGCCTATGCAGGTTTAGCATGAGCAAAAGCTGTGCAAAACTTAGAGAATCTGTCCGTAGATGTCCATCAGATGAACCTTGCAAACCTTGCCATCAAACTAAATACAATTTAATACAGACTGATTGGTTCATTGTAAAACATTTATTTATTGATGTAAATGTGTTTTCTGTACGTAGGCTATGCTCCAAGGCAGCGCTGCTCTTTCTGTCCAATAACACACATGAAGCTTAAAAATGCCATAGGTTACATAAAACATATTAAGCGGCAATATAAAAGATGTTCAAGCAAACGGTTCAGTTCACGGTTTTGTGGTCATGGTTTTCGGTTCGGTTTGAAATACTTTGATCGTTGGGAAAATCAATCATGTCTTAGTATATTCAGGTTAAAACTGAAAGAATGAGGCAGTCTGACATCTGATCCATCATTGTGACAGTCTGAGGTTAAAAGTAGGTGAGATTCTGGCCTCAAGGGAGGAGACATCGATAGTTCCAACATGTTTTAATTTATTGGGCAAAGAAAGTTATCTAACAAATGCTAAGAACAATTAGATATTCACTGAAATATATAACCTATATTTATTAATTGTGGTTCTTACAAAAAATATATCTTATAAAATATAAAAGCTAAAATGTCTCTTAAAGCTCTGCCCCTTTAATTAGTGCATACAAAATAATTTAACGTTAGCCTACTACTTTACTTTTACAACCACATTATTTACCAGCAACATAAAGTGAAAAAAGTGAAAGCTTCAGGTGTGTATTGCTGACACAAGAGGAGCGCTGCCACCACTCGTTGTCATCCAGATAAGGTGCATGCGCCTTAAAGAGACAGGTGCATTGGCTCGGCTCGCCTCGCCTCGGCTCGCCGGGCCCCCCCCCCCCCCCCCCCCCTCAAAATTTTTTTTATTGCGGATTTACACGAATCACACAAATGACCAATTTGGGATCCAAAACGGCGAATTTCGCCGAAAGGTGACAAGTTTGCACCCCTGCAATATGTCTGACTTGAAGTTAGAATATTTTTGACTGTTTAAAAAACAAAACAAAAAACTTTAGGAGACTGCAGAAGCCAGTACAGTGGGACTTCAGAGTGGATTAGTCTGTCGGGGTCGGGGGGCCTGGGCGCTGGTGCCCCCTGTGGCACGGCCTGCGACTCCTCCCAGTGTGGACGGCCCCAAAGATAGCGCTTCCTCAATCCTCAGTGTCATGCCATGTCTCCCTAGTGTCAGTAGTGAGAGAGAGAGAGAGTGTGTGTGTGTGTGTGCATGTGTGTGTGCAGTATGGGGTGTGGGAGGGAGGGGTTTTTACTTGTAATTGTTTTTCTGTTTCTATTTTCTATGTGTGTAAAGCACTTTGTGTTGCATTCCCATGTATGAAAGGTGCTCTATAAATAAAGATTGATTGATTGATTGATTATGAAAAGTTTCTGTTATCTGAAAATGTATCTCTCCAAGAACCAAGACATCAGGCTCATACAAAACACAGTTTATTTGACAGTGTCTAGGTCCAAGTACCAACAGACCCCATATAAAATAAAAAAAAAGGGAAAAACAAATGCTACAAACTTCGAAATAACAGAGATAACTTCCATCTACACAAAACTTCTCCTTAAAAATACATTACCATTAACACAAAAAAGTATCGATTAAAGATATATATGTAAGGGGGTTCCCGTCATATTTAAGTGATATTACATAACAAGCCAGGTAAAGATGTTGCATGTGGGACAGGAGGGCGCGGTGAATGAGAGCGAGAGTCAACGACGTAGGTGTGTTGGTGTGTTTTGTTTTCTTCTTCTGACAGACTGGGAGATGAGGGTGAACAGTCGGTGATGCAGCAGTCATGTGGGCGGGAAAAAGAAAAGAAAAGGAAACAGAAGAAAATGAAAAAGAAAGGAACGAGAGGTAGCGAAGGGGTGTGCGAAGAGGTAGCAGATAGCAAGAGGAAGATTTCTAGAAGAGGTAGCTAGCAGATGAACGAGGAAGAGGTAGCAGAGATACTAACAGTGCTAGCGAAGGGTGGGGAGGCAGGAGTGGTTTGGGTTAAGACTTCACATTAAAAACAACCTCATTTGGACTAATTATTCAAAGTGTGTCGACGGTGGACAAGGTGCAAGACGATGCTGTTTTATTATCAGGAGAAAGTGGTGAAGTTTTCATTTGAACACAACATGCGCGTGGAACTTGAAGACTTTCATCAATGGTAAATGAATGCAGCTAATTCAAGTCAGACGTTCATAGGAACTGAACTATTCATATCAAATAGGATGTTTTTATTATACATATATGTGTGTTAAGGCTGAAAACATTCAACCTGTCTCCAGGTCCTTTAGTGGCTGCTGTGGTTCTTTTTACTACATCGCCCAGTCCCCTGCAGCAGTCCAGGAGCTTTTGACTCTATCACAACAGATCGGATCGTCCTTGAAGCTATTAGAAGTTTGAAGGACGATTGTGATTACAATGTTGGAAATTTGACCATTTGATTTGTAAACAACTGGAAAATTCCAGAACAGCAACTGTTTCCAGTGTCGATCATTTTACAAGTCTTTGACTCTGCTGCTCAGGAATGCTGTGCGAGTAAAGGACAGCTACTAAATGGTTCAGATTAATAGATTAATCAGCTTCTGCTGCTTTTTCCAGGGGCTGAGTACAGTTCCACTTTCATTAACTGACAAGTCAACGTGAAATCTAGACGATTATCAGGAAAATACCCCAAATATCCATCTTTAAATCTCAGCATTTTATGCTTTTCTGAGATATCATTGAACAAATCCCAAGTGTTGGATTCCCGGAAATAGATTCTCCAATATTTTCTGACATTAAATTGGCTAAACTGGTTATTCACACTGCTAACTTCCAATGATTATTGATCTATTGTCACTATACATTAATCTTTTGATTCCTTGATCAATCACACAATCTAACCACTTAATGTCAGGAAATAGTGAAAGATGAGACAAAGGAAGCCAGCAAACATTCCTATTTGAGATGTTAGAAACTGTTACAGACTGTTTGGCATTGTTTTCGGAACAATGACTTAAAACCACCAAATAAAAGAGTTCCAGATTAACTTTCTACTCGATCACTAAGAAACGTTCAGTGGTTGCTCCCCTTGTTTGCGTACCTTTTTTAATCTAATGCAACAGCACAGGACAAAGGACTATAGTGTGAAATCATAATTGCTTCTCGTTGGCAGCCCAGAGTTTTTCAGTGTACGGACCACAGACAGGTTGATACACAGGAATGAGGCTATTGCTAAGATAAGTTTTTACCGTGGCTAAAAAAGAAGCAAAGACGTCAGTGCGTGAAGACGCGTGTGAGTGGGAGTTGGGGGTTAGCGAGGTAGGCAGCACAAGGCGTTAGGAGAATTTTGAGCAGAGGTGGCAGTAGGGAAGTGGGGGGGGGGGTTATTCGCTACAGTATCAGCACCTAAAAACATCTACGAGCCCACCGCGCTGATCAAGAGCGTCGTTTGTGTTCTGATGTTTCAGTCGAGCCGCATCACAGCGTCTCCCTCTCTGTAAAGGCTGTGTGAAGGTCAGCAGGAGATTACATGTATGTGCATGTTTATGTGTGTGTTGTGTGTGTGGTTGTCCAGTGCTTTGTGGCAGGGTCTGGCCAAGTCGGTGTGTGCACGCAGCCTCCAGTGTGAGCCTCAGCTTAGCTTACGTTTCGGTGTGTGTGTGTGTGAGATACAGTGCTGCGACTGATGACAGGAGGTGTGAATGATGGTGTGTTTATCAGTCTGACCCTCCTCTGACCCAGTATGTGAGTGAACTCTGGCGTCGTCGGATCAGAGACTTCAACATTAATGCTTCTTATCAATAAGTCCAAGGAAAAGAGACAAAACCAGCCGCGCGCTGCACGTATTGACCTCCTATCTTACTGCTCTGTGATAACAGAGCTCCGCTGCTGCTGGAAAAGGATCCTCAGCTGAAAATAGTCCCGACACATGCCCCATTTCTTGCTGAGTGAATGTTTACCTCAGTTAATATAGAGGGTAAGTATGGTGTATTTATATTTTTAAATCCACTTTAAAAGCCACTTTCTGCCCAAAGTTACAAATCTGCCCCCGCCTGTGCAGCAAATTACAATTTCCTCATCCTTTAAATCAAAGATGGCAGCCAGCTGAGTAGGAAGCATTATTGGATGACGCCATCTTGGTTTGGGTTCAGCAGTAGAGACGTGAATCAAACTCCTATCTGTAAATGTTTTGGACATTTCTCTAACTTAATTTAAACATTAATAATTTACATGCGATACAAAACGTGGTCAGAGGAGGCGTCACCATCAAACACATCGCTATCGTGAACACACACACATTCGCAGACACACACGCACGCAAAGAATTACAGTGTATCGTTTCGAGAGGAGCGAGAGGTAGATACTCGACATGACAATAGCGAGGACAGGCTGCCCCCCCCTCCTTCTTCTTCTTTATGTTGTTATGTTTGAATCAGCTGTGTGTTATGTGTTACAGCTCAGGTTGCTTAGAGCGCACACACACACACACACACACACACACACACAGACCCCTGCACGTCTTGCCGGCCGTCTGGTCACACTAGCTCCCCCCAGTGTTTGGCTTGGAGAAGGAGGTACCAGACAAGGAGAGGTGCGTGTGTGCATTTGAAAGACGGGAGGGGGTTACAGTGTCGTTTAAAACAGCATTGAAAAGAGGAAGAGGTGGAGACAGACTGAGGTTTGTTTTATCTGTTCTGTCTCCGTTTTGTTTTCTGTACAGTCTCATTCTCTCCAGCCTCCGTCTGGCCCGACAGAGCAGAAAACAGTGTTTATTACTACACGACCGTCGCCGCTGTGCCCTGAGAGGAAGTCTGGATGTGTGTGAGAGAAAAAAAATTGGGTTACCCTTGCCACTTAACCCTGAGTGTGTGAGTGTGTGTTTGTGTGTGTCCTGTGATGAAGTTTATGGTCGCTTTGAGTGTTGAGGACAAAAGATCGAGCCAGTAGCAAAGGCCATCAAAGAGGGGGGGGGGGCTGAGTTTCAAAGACAGAGTTAGTTTTGTGTGTGTGTGTATGCGTGTGTGCTTTTGCTTATGTTTGTGTGTGTGTAGGTCTTAGTTGTCAGCCACTCGTCCACTCGGGGGCGCTGGAGGGCCCACAGGAGCTGCAGGCACGGCCTCAGGCTGTGCAGGTGCTGGACCAGGGTCTGGAGGAGGAGAGAGAGATGCTGGTTTCAGAGCAGATAGAAACAGGTTTGATGGTAAATGAGACTTGACAGAGGGTCTGGGGATGGGGGGGGGCTCGGTGCTGCCGGGTAAATGCAAAGGCTCATGAAATGTTTAACAAGAAACCAAAGTATTCCTGCTCCACCAAATAATGTCTACCTTTTCAGACTTATGTAATGTTTGCATTTCAACATCTCATATTACCTGTGCAAATATTAAAAATGCAACACTGTGTAGTATGAAAGTGAAGCTTCAACTTCAGATTGTTGTTATAGGAACAGATTTGAACCACAGGCAACAATTTGATTTGATTCCTTTGAACTTGAATATATGTGAGACAGAGAGAGAAAACCCTGATTTAATATCCGTGATGCTCAGATGATCAGGACTGAATCGGGTTCTCATTTCTACAGAAAAATACAGAGCAACTAACACCCACTCAATGTTCTCTGATCTGTCTGCCGAGCTGTCAAACTATCGACTGTAAGTGCTGAAAAACTTCTGCTAATGGCAATCCAAGAATATAAAACTGGAAAACGTTGTCTCAAAATAAGTTTTATCTCTCAATACTGTTCTCAAAGCACAGGTAGAGACACAGCACCTGTTAAAAAATAGATCTATGGGAAAAGAGGGTTTAAATCTTTGCCTTATTGGAAACAATGTGTTTGTGCTACTACCATATGTTTGTTATAGTTTGGCTGTAGACACGACAACACAGGAGAAATCAATGTCATCTGCATGCATGGTGTGTGATGTGATGCTGATAATCAGCAATGAGCCAAACATTTACTGTTGCTGACATTCAAAGTAAATACCAGCTGGCAGCTGCCGGGTCAACGCAGTATTTGGATTCCCAGAAACCTTTATTTTTCCTCTTAGGTTGTTTGTGATGTAAACACTGGATTCTAGAAACAGACCCACTGTTTTTTAAGGTTTGGGTGAATTAAATGATGAACTCGGCACAAAAAAAACTGATCACCGAAGGTTTATACATATAAACTCACACATAACTCAAACACGATGAGACAGAGTGGCACGAGGCGATTTCTACTCACACATGCCGTTGGGAGCTCCAGGATGGCGTGGGGGCATCATGGGAGGCATGCCGCCAGGAGGGGGGCCGGCAGAGGGCGGGCCGGGTATCATACGCCCAGGAATGGGCTGGCCCGGTCCCATTGGTCCTGCAGTGGAGAGAGTAGAGAGGGAACCAATCAGACCTTTATCTGGTGGAGACAATGGGAAGGAGGAGTGATGGAGGTGTTCAGTCAGGAGCTCAGTTTAGACAAAAACTTTCAGTCTCGTTTCAAACTAGAAACTAACTGAACCCACAAAAATGGTTGTGCTCAAGTCTCAATTTGGAAAAATTAAGACAGAATTTGATAAAACAATTGCAACATGATCTGATCATCACAACTAAAATCACAGATAAGTCAATGGTTAGTATAAAAAAAAATGTAATGATAAACTGTCAACCAATTTTTAAATGTGCACATTTCTTTCAGATAAATGCTAGTTTTACTTGATTTACTTTTGCAAAATTAGCCATCTGTTAAAGGGATAGTTCAACATTTTGGCAAATTGGCCCATTACCATAATCCCTATAGTCATAGCAGTAGGTTCATTACCATTAATTGTCGGTGCGAGCTATTTTTAGAACGGTGGAGCAGAGCCGTGAGCTGCTCAGATCTACTAATGGAATTTCTTGGTTTCCCTCATCAAACTCATCAAATACACAATCCAACAACTGTGGACAAGTTGTGAGCTGCACATTCACCACGCTAGAGACAGAGTTGTTTTCGAGGCAATTGCAGAGACTGCTTGCCGAAAAACTGCCCCAGACGGGAACACGCATCACCGGTTTTGCATGAATTTCCCTCGAAAACAACTCTGTCTCGTAACGTTCCTATATCATAGAGTAGTGTTGGGCGATTTTGACATTCTCAGATCGTCCCAATCGCCCTCCCTGGAGATCGCCGATAGACCTTTCTCGTTCCACGTGTTCGTTCGACCGGGGGGGGGGGGGGGTTGGGGCGGCGGCGGCGTATGAGTATCGCTTTTACCGTGCCCTGCTGTCATGCATGCGCGCTTCTCTCTGTGTGTGTGTGTGTGTGAGGGCTAATAACGGAGAAAGAGCGCTATGATCAATGAACGGAACGATATTGCGTTGCCGAAAGCCGAAAAATCTATTCATGGCGGACGTAATTTATTTGTGGCATATCAGTGAACACGTCGTCGGGCTGTAACATACAGGGCTGGCGTCGGCAGCCTAGCATAGCAGCCTATTCACAGCCACAACACCAGCTAAACGTGTTTCCTCAAATTTGAGGCGGAGTGGCCACCCTGTTTACCACAGAGATGTTGTGTGCGGTCATATGACTACCTGGCTCCGTCTGATTGGACGTCGCCAGTGGCTGCATTTGATTGGTGAAACACTGTCATTTGACAGAGTATAGTTGGAAGCAGCAAGCCAAGCGGCTTCATTAAAACAAAACAAACAGATTGTGCATTAGATCAATAAAAAAGTAGCGAGTATGTGTGTGTGTAAAATCGGCAAGAAAACAAAACATCGCCGATCGTCCTTCCAATCGCCGATAGACGATTGGATCGCCAATCGGCACAACCCTATCATAGAGCGTTGTGGAGTTGTTGGATTGTGTATTTTGATGAGTTTGATGAGGGAAACCAAGAAATCCCATGAGCCTCCGTAGCGTATCTCTAAGCAGCTTGCGGCTCTGCTCCGCCGTTCTAAAAACAGCTTGCACCAGCAATTAAAGGTAACAAACCTAATGCTATGACTATAGGGATTATGGCAATGGACCTTTGCCAAAATGTTGAACTATCCCTTTAACAGAGGACAAATTATGCAAAAGTATTTTTTAAATAATGTTCATGTCTCTTCTTTGTGCCTCCCTCACCTGTCTGTCCTGGGTGGTGTGGGCCCATGGGGTGGTGACCCATTGGCGGGAAGCCGGGGTGCATGGCGGCACCGGGTGGTGGCCCTCCGTGGTGGTGTGGCTGCGGTCCTCCGTGGTGGGGCGGGGGTCCTCCTGGATGCATGCCTGGCTGAGGTGGCCCGGAGTGGGGTCCCGATCCAGGGGCCTGTCCCTCTCCTTGGGCCCTGGCGGCTGCTGCTGCAGCGGCGGCGGCGGCAGCTTGCTGCTCCATCTGCTGCCTGGCCTTCATCTCGGCGTATTTGAGCTGCTCCATGTGGAAGGCCTGACGCTCGGTCAGCAGCTGCTGCCGCTGAAGCTCCAGCTGCAGGAAGACAATGGAACAAGGATCAACAACGAGTGGCATCATGGACTGGTGGGTGAGCGCAGGCATTTTGGCCACACTGAAGCTGAGAGTGGCCTACATTCATCGGCTGCACCTAACGATTATTTTCATTATCGATTAGTTGTTTGGCCAATAAAATGTTAAAAAATGTCGGTGTTTTTCAAAGCACAAGATGACGTCCTCAAATGTCTTGTTTTGTCCACAAACTCAAAGAGAGATATTCAGTTTATTGTCATAAAGGAAAAAAGAAACCAGAAATATTCACATTTAAGAAGCTGAAATCAGAGAATTTGGATAAGATCATCAAACAGGCTTTATCACATTTCCATTGGCCAACTTATCTTCTGTGATGATAGGAGTCGGACTACTTATTTTTTCACCTTTAAACTGTCAAAGTCTTAGAAATAATATATAATAATATTCTGTCAAATGTGGTTCAATGTATTTGCAAAGACAAAATGCTGCTGCTGCTGCTGCCCTCAGCTGCTGCCTAAGATCTTATGAGACTGAATAATTTACAATCTGTTGGCAGTTTATTAGGAACACCAAGTTAATGTAGTCCAATACAACAGACCTGCAATAAATCCTACCATTGTGGAGGTTATTATGTTTAGTTTTTATTGAAATTTGGCTGCCTGTATAATCCACAGAGCCACTGCCAACCATCTCCAGTGTCTTGTATTAGAGCAGCAGAGGGCTGCGAGGTGGAACTCTCAAAACTTCACATCTTTCTCTGCTCTGTGACAATCTTCTTCAAGAGGACAGCGCAGTAGGTTTGTAGTGCAGTGGCTGTGGGAGAAAGAGCATGCACGGCCTGCGTAAAACTGTCTTGTGTCTCTTTGTTGTTCTGTGTGGAGCTGTGAATTTTCTTTAGCCGCTCAGTGTTTTACAGCCTATGGCAGCAGCAGCGGTGGTTTGGTGTCTCTCCAGTCTTCAGAAAGCTTATGTAAACCGGAGTCCTTTTCATGCACTATTTACAGCTGTGAAACTGGGCTACGCTCCCGATGCCTCCGCGGCGAAAACACAATTTTACACTCTCAGTCGCGTCTCCGGGGATTGTCCGGGTGCAGGACACGCACGCACAGCTGAGGGCTTTTCATTTGCCCTGTGGAGGCAGGTAACAGTTTCACTTGCCTACAAGCACTTCGCTCTGGAAAATCTTTTATTTGCAATTCGGTCCCCTCACAAAGATGCAACTCTGTGTCTCCTATTCGGTCTGTGTGGAGGATTTGGATGGAGAGGGGAAACAACTTGTTTACATGCCAACACTGGCCCATGAACTCCAAATATTTACTGACCACTTACTTCAACATAGCCACCACAGAAGGACGACTGTGTGCCACGGTTCTGCTCATTCCAAAAACCTCTATTTTAAATCACCACTTTCCTTGTCATCTACATCATTTTGTTGTTGAGTTTAAGATCATTTGACAAAAACGTTTTTAAAACATTTTTGTCATTGTGATTTACACCTGCCACCTTTGTGTTAAAAATCATCATCAACAGACACTGAGGATATATACACTATAGGATTAAAGAGTGTTTCAGTAAATCTGAGTGAGGACTTTATGATAATTACATCAAATTAAAACCGACTGAGAAGTGAAAGTGTGTAGGTTGTTAATGTGTTATGTTCAGTCTTTCACATTAAAGTCACACTTCAGAGAGTGTGATTTCAAGATGCAGGATGAGCTTAAGTCAACAGACCACCTCCATTATTAATAACCACAGCTGAGAGCCCTCACTGAGCGCAGGAGGAATATGAGTGCATGCAATAATTAATACTGTGCCATCACTCCTGGTTGTGCAGGGCCATTGCAAAAACATCGGCGCTCAAGTCGTTTCCAGACCTGCTCACCGTATATCTGGCTTTGCCAAAAAAGTGCAATGGTCTGGACCGACGCAATTGAACTAACAGACTTTCCTGGTGTGAAAATGCCTTCAATCTCAAGTTGGACACACAGGGAGCATGTTGTGGTTTTGACTTACAGCCTCTTTCTCTCGGTCCATGATGGTCTCCAGCTCCTCGAAGTGCCTCAGCTTGATCTCCAGCTTCTTCATCTGGGTCTCCACCAGCAGAGCCACCAGGGACTTGATCTTTCTCTCCTCCACTGCTGCCAAGTGCTACAATAGATAGGAGGTAGTTTTAGTAGATGGTACTGTTATGATACAGAAAAGTGAACTTTGTGACGGACACACACATAATGCCAAGTCAGCAAGTTTGATTTTCCAGTCTCACCTTGGCTTTAGTGGCAGCAGATGCTAGAGCAGCTGCAGCCGCCGTGGCGATGTTTCCCTCTCCAATGTCATGCTCCAGCTTCTTCCTCTTGTCCTCTCCCTCCTCCGTAGCTGCCTTCTCCTCCTTGTCCTTCTCCTGCTCCGAGGACGATGTCTCCATAGCCTCCTCCTTGTCTTTGTCTGGTGGTGACAGGGTCAGACATTTAGCAACTCTGGAGTGTTTTTCTGATTACCTTTGACCGATTTGGCGGTAAAGTGGACTGTTGATTGGATATTAGCAAGTTGATGACACCGTCTTGACTTCCTGGCAAAGAGATAATAGATAATAAACCAAGCAGACTTTGTGGGGGTTACCTGCTGGAGATGACTTGGCCTCCCCTGCTTCCTCCGTCTCCTCCTCACGCTCCGATGTCTCTGATCCCTCCTTTTTCACCTTTTCCGTGGTCTCCGTCTTGTCGCTCTTTTCTGCAGACTCGCTGGGCTTCTCTGCCTCGTCCTTTAGCTCGGCCTGAAGGATTAAGACAAAACAACAATTAGTGACCAATGCCTGTGTCAGACAACACAGGTCTGACTTGTAGATCTGACTTGAAACAAGTGGAAACTGAGTGTTGCAAGATGCTCAAAGCGAGGAAATAAAAATAAAACAAAACATGTTGTAGACTTTGTAAAACATAAATAAGAAATGAACTGAATAAGAAAATGACTTATTTTTACACATGACCTACCAACAACTGAAAAGGAAGATAAAAGGCTGTGATGGCTCAGGGCAAGTGGAATAATAGATCCTGTCAAGACCCTACTTAACTTTTGGGAACAATCACTGTGATTTGGACAAAGTGTCTAACACTGGTTAATGGATGCTAATGAGGAGGCCATCAACCAGGGAGCCGGCCCAGCAGAGCGGGGACAATGTGAACGTTTGAAAGTGCCATTAAATTCTCCCCCTGGGCCTTTCCAAGCCAAGAGACAAAGACCAAATGTAGAAGAGTGGAAAAATTAAACACTAGGTGGGAGAGAGAACCAGTGTTGAAGAGATACGGTCGGCCCACGCAGAGATGGTTGGTATAGACACGGGATTTGGAAGTAATTTCTGTTATTATTTAAGTGAGATCCTATTCATAACACTTACTCATTACAATAAATGCTGACATTTTGAGGTAAACTGTCTTCCATCTCCATTTAAGTGTTCATGTGACCTTTAATGCTTCAGTTCCAAGAAAATATTTCCATACTTATACAAATATTCACTATTTTTCTATGTCAACAAGTCCTAAAAAAGTTGGACCTTCTGTGTATCCAAAGCCAAAAACTGTGATTATTCTGTGCCATGGCGCTCCACTGTGAAAACACGTATTGTGCACAGTGTAGCTCATGGTGTGTTAGTGTCTCTGTAAATGTTATAAAGAGAACAGTCTAGACCTGCTCTATATGAAAACTAATTTGACATCTGAGAACCACACTCGTGCTAGGGGACCTGTCGCTTCATTAGCATGAACACACACACTGGAGTTTGTTTTGACAGTCCTGCTGCTCGAAATACTGCTAGAATACAGCGTGTGTATTAATCTACACCTGGTGCCCAACAACAGGGCAGTGTTACTGCTGTTTGACGAAGGTTTGCTAAAAAAGACTTGTTTGAGGAACTTGGTTTTTTAAAATTTTATTTAATATTTGTGACCCATGCTGATAGATTTACTGTCATGAAAATGGTTGGAGTTTTGTGGTAGACTATGTTGATGTAAATTTCATCCTGCCTTGCCTTTTTCATTCACCCTTAATCCTAAATTAAAACAAGTGAAACAAAACTCAGGTATAAAAAGGAGCTGTCAGATCCTGCAGGACACATGAAGACACAGAAAAGATGGTCTCACCTTATCGGCCTGCTGGGAGTCTGTGTCGGTATCCATCTTCTCTGGCTCTGTGGTTTCTGCAAGTGAATAGTGTGATGACAAGTTAGCATTATGTCACAGTGATAAAATGAAGTCGCACGGACAGACATTCGTTCTTTATGCTTCCAAAAACACATGAACATGGGCAAGAAACAAGTACAAGTAAGACAGCCTACATGAATGTCTAATCATCATACATAGATTACACAACAAATCCATCATGTTCACCACTTGTAACACATCTGGAACAGGAGGAGGTGACACTGACCTATCACCCTGATTTTTTAATAAAACGCATTTGTTGATTCTCTCAGTCAAAAACAAACTAACTAGTTTTTGGGGGAAGGGCTTCTGAAGAGGAAATTAAGGTCAAAAGCATTTTAAGTGAACAGGCCCTCAGGGATGGGTGTGAAGAGTGCACCCACACTCACGAAATGACCACACACACACACACACACACACACACGTGATTGGCTGAATACATGTGTATGGTTGAGTGTTAAACCGTGTCATGAGTGCACTTGAGCGTGCGCTAGAGGTTCAGCTATTGACCGCGTGACGTGTGTGTTGGTCGGTCGAGGCAATGGGAGCATTAAAGCATATTGATTGCAGCCGTGGCTCTAGAGGGCATCAATTCAGGTGTGATAAATGATTGCTATTGTGTGTGTGTGTGTGTGTGTGTGTGTGAGTGACTGACTGAGTGAGTGTATGTTGGGAAGGGATCAAAGAGACGCAGAGAGATGTTTCAAGAAAGCACAGAGTGAAATAGAAAGAGAGAAAAGAGATGAGCACATGGTGGAGTGGGATGACCCAGTTTTCTGCTCCCCCCTCCTCTCGCTCTCCTGCCCCATCTGCCACCGATGATTTAATCCACTGGTTACCACGGCAGTATGCCCGCTCGCTCGCACAACACTGATATTTTCTGTACTGCTGCTCACCCCCCTGCTGGTCAAAAATGATATGTTTGTTGTTTTCAAATGTGACACACTGAGCGTCACTGCCACACATTCAGGTGACAATCAAAGGAAAAACCAAAAACGCTTGTTTCAGAGGTGATGATACAACTCCTCTTGGTTCTTTCCATTACTCACACAGTCAACAATAATATGCCATTGGGTTTGCCTCTCCCAGCCCAAAAGCTTACTGACGCTATTGCTGCCATGTGCTGCCCTCCAGTGGATGCAGATATCACACCAGAGGAAAACATCGAACCTCCTGTGAGAAAGATCAAGTTATAAACCTACAACCACCTCTCTTCTTTCCAGTTTAACACTTCCATTCACTGGCTATTGATTATGATTCCCAGGCTGATCACAGGAGCTTATATAAACAGGATCATGTCAGTGTAACCTCATTCTGTTGTAGATGCTCCAGATTCTCCACCTCGCTGCATTGCTCACCTGTCTTTTCTGGCTCCTCTGGGGCGGTGCCAGCGATGCCGCTGCTCTCCAGGCCGAAGGCGGGGTCAACCTTTCCGGTGCTTCTGGCTGCCTCCTGCACCTTCTTCACGTGAGCCTCCACCAGCTCAGCCGGGACCTCCTCACGAACACGGGAAAACTCCTCTGTAGACAGAGAGGTGTATACATTTACATTACATTTAAGAGACAGAGTGAAAAGGAGAGGGCCTCATGTTTATTCTATTATCTAAAATATGTCACATATTTACATACACATACACAACAGATAAACTGGAGCATTTTTTCTCTTAACCATTCTTGTCGGTTTGAGCTTATAGTCTGAAAATGTTTTTTAGTTGATGGCAATATTGTTTTAAATTTATCGCCTATCTATTGTGTGTTTATCTGTTGATCTAGGGGACAAACTACTACACACAACTGCAGTTACAGGAATGAAGTTACACTTAACTGAAGGACTACAAAAAAACATTTTCAAAGATCAAAAACATGTATTAAGTGTAGGTACTGACATATTTCTGATTACCCAGCAAAAACGTTTGATACATTTCTGTAGAAATGATCATACAGTGATAGTAAAACTTGATTGCAGAACTTATGGACACATTTCAAAGATGTGATGGAGTTTGAGTCTCCTCCCCTCAGTTCTTACCTAAAGCTGCCTTGGCAGCAGCAGATGCCACTCTGGGGTCGACCACAGAGGCCAGGAAGGCCACTGTGCTCATGACGGGGTTTCCAGACTGGCTGAAGGGTATGGGCTGGTAGGCCAGGGGGCCCAGAGTGGTCTCGGTGCTCTCCAAATACGGATCCTCGATGGGCAGCCGCAGGAAGTGCAGGATGCACTCGTCCTGGGTGCGCGAGCCGACGTGCTCCGACACTTTGTTCCAGTCATCTTTGAACATCTCCAGGGCCTGGAAGAAGACGAGGGGAGTGAGTATACAAGCTTTTTACAAAAGCAACTGTGGAGTGGGACGACCGAGGCACAGACTGAGGGGTTGTAAGATAGTGTGGTGGCAAAAATGTGTTCTCTTTGTTCAATGAAGAATTAAAAAGAAAAGTTTCACACATCAGCTGTCTTTCTTGAGTTTTAATAAACATTCATTCATTCAGTCAGAAAGTGACTGGATGGAGGGAGAGGAGGAAGATTACAATAATGTGGAATGGGGGTAGTTCAAAAGTAGGAGGGCAGAAAAAAAGGAGAGATTATAAAAATCAGCAAGTGATGATGAGGATGAGTGTGGTTTTCAGTGGCCAGCAGCAGTAGACTCACCTCTAGCAGCAGTAGAGTCTCCTGCTCAGTCCATTCCCTGGTGGAGGTGACTGCTTTACCCTGTGGGGAGCCAAAAACAAATTATCACAGAGAAATATGCAATTAGTGTCATGTTAGTAGAATAATGAAGAGGATAAGGACACGCAGGTCATGAGATCAGCTGACCTTTTGGTTTTTCTTGTACAGGTCGGTGCGAAGGCCAAAGTTCTGAAGGTCGATGGCTTTGTCTTTGCCTTTGTCTGCAAAGTTGGGCATTGGCTGTGGAGGAGGAATCTGGAGAGAAGAAAAAACAACACATGAAGCAACAATGTTTACATAGTTCTTTTTAGTGCAATTAACAGGCCTCCGTGTTATTTTTTTATTGTGTTTCAAACGACCATATTTTTGTCTGTGGGTCTAGCATTACACTTTTGTTCATGTACATCCATTATTTCCATTCCTGTTCTTCATTTCCCTCTTAGGCTGTGTTCAGACAGCATATACTGTATATGTTTCCATTGTGCAACTGTGAAATCTTGTCTTATAGTTGTACAAAAAGTGTTTTACACACCACACTGGTCATCTTGGATAATGCTCGTTGAAACAACGCACACTGACATTTTTCTCACTTAAAAAGGTTGAAGGTGTTTAAGTCGTCCCTACCGGTGGAGGTCGGTGGTTCAAGGGCATGAGGCCAGAGGGCGTGTCGGCCAGCACAGTGAAGTGGGGCGTAGGTGGGGGGCCCATGGGCAACGGGCGACTCTCTGAATCCACCTGGTAGTTCACTAAACCCCACTGCTCCAAGAAAGCATGAACCCTAGAAGCAGAGAGCAGAGTCAGCTTATCTGTTTTACTTTATACCGTTTTGATCTATTCCATTACACCATGCCACATGCTCATGGGTCTCAGCTCACCTCATGATGGCACAGACATCTCCTGTCAGGTTCCTGCGACAGGAGGTGGAGGTGAGATACTCCTGGGGGTTGAGGCGGTACGTGTCGATCATGAAGTTGCGGTAGGCCAAATATCTGTTAAGAGCCACAAAGGGATCAGCGAGACACGAAAGGCATCACTGGAGGTCAGAAGCAACATGTTTTACAAAAACTTGTCTGGTGGTTTAGCCTCTATGTCTATGTAAACTCACATCTCTGGAGTTTTGGACTTGTTCTTCCCATTGAAGAACTCAGGTAAGGCTCTTCTCTCAATCTCATGGATGCTGGAGGGAGGAAAGCAAATGACCATCAGTGGTTTTAAATCAAAGGACAAATACCACAATGACTTTCTTATTCAATGAAGGATTAACAAGGCCTCCCTTTTATCTCAACTGCCTTACCAGTTGTAGTCAAACCAAGCAGCATAGCTGGGGATGATGATGTGGTGAGTCTGCTCAGTCACATTGTCTTCACCAGCGTCAATCAGCCGGTTGATTTCAGCTTTGCCCTGCTCTTCATCGTCCTAATAGAGACAGAGTCCGACAGGTCAGCGTGATTTAGGTGTTGTGTGAGTTAATTATGAACGTGTAAGGTCAAGTTTCATGGTCCTCTGAAATGGAAATGTATCCGGTGCAAGTTCTTGAAAGCTTCTCAGCATCAAGACTCAAGTCAAACGGACTTGGATCAGTATGTTATTCTTGACAACCTCTAACACTACATTGATGATACTGTCGAATGACAAAATCTCTGATTTTACTTTCTCTTCCTTTTTTTAAAAGGGGGAACAAGCATATTAACAAAACTGTTATCACACACACATTTCACAGAATCCCTGCAAACCTTCAAAAACCTCTCTCTTGATCCATTTCCATGATAAAAAGTACAATTCAGGAGGAGCTGGCTTAGGTTTGGGGGGGTATATATATGTGTTTATATTTCTGCAAACAAGCCATTGGGAGTTTTCAGAAAGATTACTAGTAAATTAATCCAATAAAAACATAAATTTTACTTTTTGTTCATGCTTGGTCATCTCCAATGTTCACTGATTATTCATTGTTCAGTGCACTGTAAAGGTTCAAGTGACTTGTCTATTCTAATTATTGATAGTGTTTCTTGTATAGTTAGTATTATAATTTAGGTTGGATTTTATTATTTGTACTGTTGCTTTGTAACTTTGTTTTGAAAAGTGTCATTTAAATGAAGTTTTGATTACTATTATACATTACTCTATCTGATGACAGACAGCCTGAAGTGGGGACATGTTTTGCTACAAATTGGTTGCATTATGTTTTGGAATTTACAGTGATTGACCACATCACATTGGACTGTAATAACTTATTAGCATCTATTAGTGCAATGTAAACCCCTTTCCTCTTTCTTCTCATACGGCACTTGGACTGAGTCAGTGATCTTACCTTTCCTCCAGACAGCACAGAGTCGTCCTCCATGTCATCTGGAAGAAATAAAAACTGATTTCAGTGGAGATATATCACACTGCAGTATGACTGATATTTGAAGGTCACACAATTCATACACAGCGACATGGATAACTCACAGGTCACAGATACATACCCAAGTCGGCCACATTCCCTCCTTTCACTGGGGTATTTTCACTGTCTTTCTTTGAACTGGCTGTATAGAGAGGCAAAGAGAAAGAGACACTTCAGGGTACAAGGAATGAGGAAAAAAAATTCAAAGAGGGTTCAATTCAGCTGTGGGCATGAAGGCATTAACCAGCACCTCTTTGCAAAAGAGGACACTAAAATAGATTGAGTGTGTGCGTCTGTTGGGATGAAAATGGAGGAGATTTTTCTAAAAGTGGGCCATCGCAGATGGGACTTGGTCTACAGACGGCATCTTTAGTAAGGATTTTGCGTTTGATTTCACAGGGAGGAGGGAGAATACAGATCAGGCTCAATTCATTTCAAATCACATCCTCGAGCTGTTTTCCCACTTTTGTTACTGGAGCATGGTGTGTGTCTGTGTGTGTCCAAGGATTTTTCTTGCTGCTCAAGGGCACAACACCACAAAGGGAATTGGATAAAAGCCACCAGAGGATTCAGACTTAAAACTCAATTATTACAATGATCTGACAGAGGAGCACCAATTATAAATATCTTGAATGAACACAAACAAACAACTAAGCTGACCGATATCTACACTTGCTAAAAAAGTGATGATGATGACGAGATGAGATTCATGAAACAAAACGGTATCCTCGCATGTTTGTAAATGTAGACCATGATGAAATGTGGTTTCAGTCTTCAGACTGATGAAATATAAACAAATTACTCTCTTAATTTTGTACTGATATGGAGCTGGCTGCTGCTTCATGGCATCCCACACATTATGGACTACTCACAATAACATTTATGTTCGACCTGTCGACAAACAAGCTGTACTCGACTGTCTACATGTAAGTCCTGGGATTGTATATTAATTTTTTTTTCCTTCTCATATGTCATTTCTTCTGGTTGGTAACATTTGGATAAAAACCTATGACAGTGAAAGAAAGTTATTTATGGGCATCACATTACTTGGGGAACTGTGCAAGTCTGCTCGCTTTTCTGCTGTTTGGTTATGCTGCTCTCGCCCATGTGCATTTGTTTACAATGAAGCCGGCGGGAAAAAAAGCCTGCTTAGTTCCTCTTTAACTTGGTAGTTACTAGGACCAGAATCATACCTTATTTTCCATAAGCTGTGCAGATTGTCTCTGTCTTCTAAATATGTCTTCTCAAGTAAAAATATGTTGCGTTTTTTAAAGTTTTGCCAAGTGATCATAATTTATTTATTTATTTGGTTCATTTCGGGCATGTCAATTAGTCATCATCATCACACATCATCTCAATCCAATTAATACAATACACATGACCGAAAGGGAAAGCGGGAGAAGCAAAAGCTTATCTAGTCCCGCCAATCAGTGTGAAGTACTGTGGGCAATATGATAATTTGACTTGGTTCAGGGGAATGCCTCAATTTCCACCATAAACAGTGAAACTGGTTTTTGATTTTTGTTCAGATAAGCACATTAAAGAAGATTTTCTGCCAAAGCAGAAACACAATAGAACAAAGAAATCTTATTTTTATGGGGAACACAATCCAGCTCCAAAGATGACAGAGTAGCTCACTATACTTATCTAGACGGTAGATAAGGTGCACATCCAACTCCAGCTAATTACCAGTGCAGGACAAAGAACAGCATGAACTGTCTGCACAATAAACGTTTTGAAGTTCTGCAAAATGCACTCATGTAATGCTGTGATTAGGTTTGCCTAAATTAATGTGATTCAGTATGGCTTTGTATTCAACCAAAGCACAGGTGGCCACACATACCGTTCTTGGACATGCTTCCCTCCTCCATGCTGGCACCAGCTGATGAGTCATCCATGTCCTTGGTCATGTCCTCCTCCGTGTCCTCCTCTTCACCTCTGTGGCCCCGTCGCTTCCAGTGAGGCCCGGGGTTCCTAAAAAACAAAGAGTGAAGCTATAAATCACATCATGCCACAGCCCAAATGATCCTGCTGCTGGAAACACTAACACACCAAAAGCCTAAAAATTAGCTACTGAAACGTCCAGCGATGCTTCCTTAAAGGGATAGTTCAACACTGGCAAATTGGCCCATTGCCATAATCCCTATAGTCATAGCATAACGTTTGATCCCTTTAATTGTCGGTGCAAGCTATTTTTAGATCGGCGGAGCAGAGTTCCGACAACTCCAAAATGCTCTTTTGGACAGAGTTGTTTTCCTAAAACTATAGGGATTATGGCAATGGGCCAATTTGCCAAAATGTTGAACTATCCCTTTAAAACAAGAGTACTAGCGTTTCAAGAAACTGCTGAGCTTTCCTAAAAATGTCGACAAAAAACAAAACAAAAACATGAACATGTAAAGATTTGTATGTAAATCTCAATATTGAAGTTTGGTCTCTTTACCCCTTCTTTCCTCCCTTCTTGCGGGACTCGACGGGAGTGCTGGGCGGCGAGGGCGAGCGCCTCCTCTTCTTCCCCGCGGAGTTGGCCTTGCGCTCCTTGCGATCGGGTGTACGGGAAGACTGATCAGACAAACCCCGTGCAGCGCATGGAGCGAGGGATGGAGGATGAGAGAAAGAGCCGCAGAATGAGAGGATGGAACGGTTGCACACACAAGGAGGGGGAAGCGCTGGGAGAACAACGGCGGGGAGGGAGGGGGAGGGATGCCGTGGTGGTGGAGGAGGTGATCAGGGTTCCTGTGTACTGTCCTCTTTCAAACAACCCTTCACTTCAGGGTTTGTTCATTGTGACGAAATATTCATCTGCTAGCAGTTGTCTTTAGCAGATGAACTTTTGTCTGAGTTTAACTAGTAAATAGTTTCACTTTAAAGGCCACTGTTCACCAAAAGTGAGTAAAACATCACCTTTGATTCAGTTGCTGTTCATTTTGATTATCTGACATTAATTAGAAGCAATTAAATATCTGCATGGCAAAAATAAATATTAATGTATACTCTTCAAGTGTCATATATGTATGCAAATCATATTGCCATGATAAGTCATTTGTGTCAAATGTATTTCAGGCTACTTGTCTGATTTTTACATTCTGATAAATACTCAAAATGTACTTTCCAAGCATGGACAGAAACCCTGAAATATATCAGGAGACAAAGAGAGAGGAAAGGCTTGGAAAGGATGGACAACAAACAGACAGAGGCAAGACCAAGACGAAGGAGGACGACGACGACAACAAGTACAGTCCAGAGGGCAAAGCCACACAAACCTGCAGCAAATACACTCATACTCATGCTCTCGTTCTAATTTTGTCACTCAGAGAACTCCCATCAGCAGCTCTCCAGTTCAGTAGAGAAACACTGCATTTTACTGGTCTTATGTTTTTGAGTTATGACAAGTTAAACTTGACATAACTCAAAATATATCTTTGAGTTTGGTTTCAAATTGTACCATAGCACCAGGATTGTCTGGTGGAAGTTCTCAAGAAAGACAAAACAGAAACCCTCTAGAAATGGTGTCAAACACACTCACACAAGCACAATACCAACCTCTTCCTCCTTGGGGAAGATCCTCTGTCGGAAGCTGACGGGCTTCTTGTTCTCGTCTACCTCGTAGTCTTCCTCGTTCATCCACTCGTTGAAGGCGTCTGTGTCTAAAACCCACTTGGCATGGACCTGACGGAGAGAGGGAATGACACAGAGGTTGTTCACGGCGTCTGAGTTGCAGTGCGCTACTCGTTTATTAACTGCAGTTTATCCTACAGGAATCTAATCATCCCTTTACACTGCTGCCCTGATTCTCCTTCATCATTTCCCAGTGGAACTGACTCACTGTTGCACGATAAAAACCTCAGGAGGAGCGCAGCTATTTTGTGACAGTAGCAGCAAAATAATAGGAGTCATTTGACTTTTCTTTTCTTCTAATCTTCTTGTGATCATTTTTTATTTGTTATGTGGGAGCATAAGCAATACCCATGCTCCATAAAAATGCTTTTCGATGTTCTGCAGAATCAAAATATTTATCACTTCATGAATTATAATGAAGTCCTCTGCAACAAGACTTCCTAGCCACAACCAGGATGTCCTGTGTAACCTGCTCCACTAAAGGGATTTGAATAAATATGAAAAACGACAGTCTGACTCCACACTGTTTGCTCGTTCATTTCTTTCAATACCAAACACTCTTTTTAAAACTGCAGGCCGTTAAACTTATTTCAGTTCAGCTCTGCTCGTGCTCACCTTCCAGGGTCTGTCAGTGCTCGGAGGATCCTCCACGTCTCCGTCCACCTCGTTGACCGATACCCAGGTATCATAGCTGACAGGACAACAACAGCCATGACTTAGTGATTACATCAATGAAACATGACACTGTATGAAGCGCAAGGGTATGTGGAGGAGCCCCAAAATACTAATGGATAAGGCCGCGACTGAAGGCCACACAGATTTTTTGTTTTTAGGTATAAAAAGGGATCATATTTCAGCAAAACCATCAGTACTGGTTCTACGATCTTAAAATATGGTTTTAAAAGAAAGAGAAAAATCTGTGATTTAAAATGTGGATAAGAACAATTGGAGTGCAAGTAATATATACAAAGTATAAACAGGTAAAAGGCTCACCTGTCTGGGGAGAGACCCCAGTGCACCAGCACCTGTTTGTCTTTCCTCATAACAGGACGAAGCCACTCCTCTGCAACACAGACAAACCATTGCTGACATGTGTAAACATACACGCACACTAACCCACAGGCTTTACAACGTACAGAGTATTTCGTAGAAAAATTAATAATTTGTCATAAATATAATTTTCCTAAAATATGATGCAAGTGGTAACAGACTTGATGTGCAAGTTACAGACAATTCAACCCTACCTTCCTCTTGTTGGGTGGGTGAAGGGTAAATGTGGTGGGTGGCCTTTGACTTGTCATCGGTGATGGAGCCCTGGGGGGGACAGAGGGGAAAAAATAATAACAAACAACTGAAGAGAGAGATACAACAGAGTTTGTCATTAGAAATCACTTGACTGACAAAACTTATTATGAAAAAGATTTTATTCTGTGGGTAATGGGGGCGGGACTAGATAAGCTTTTGCTTCTCTCGCTTTCCCTTTCGGCCATGTGTATTGTATTATTTGAACTAAGATGAAGTGTGATGATGATTATTTAAATTGACATGCCCGAAATAAAAAAAAAATTAAAAAAAATTAAAAAAAACTCCCCGTTTGATAGTGTGTTGTGTTGGAGCTTACCTGGTGCCTTTTGATGATGTCTTTGAGCTTACTGGCCTGTTTCTGCTCGATGTCCGATGACAGGAAGACGGTGGGTCGAGTCAAGCAGTTATTCTGGAAGGACAGAAAGATTAAGCTAAAATATCAGAAACAGCATCAAGCATACAAGTTGGAAATACTGTGTGTGTGGACAATATAGGTCATACCTGGACCAAGTTCTTCTCTACATTCAAGAACATTTCCACGTTCCTGTCCATCCGTGAAGGATTCTGCAGGTCAAATCGACGCCTGGGGACAGAGGACAGAAAACAGTTAGTTTCAGTTTTCAATTCAGGGGGAATTTAAGTTACCAAGACCTTTCACTGGTCGTTTGTCAAACCTCACAAATCAGCATACAAAAATACAAATCCCCAGATATTTATGATTTAAGGAGCTCAGGCGAAACATACTGTATCACTGAAAGACTGGAAGGAAAGATGTGAGAATAACTGGAAAGTCTACATACAATTCTATTTTCTTTTCCCCCAATATTTTCAAAGTTCAGTAACTGCAACATGTCTCCAGATTAATGAGTAATTGTGTTAAATAATCACATTAGTTCAAACAGGATCCCATGAGCAACCTCAGTTTGCATGTGAAGCCAATGTGACAGTTGTTTACTAATTAACTTCTTCAGATTTTCATTTTTATGGGTTTAATATATTAATACATCTGCTACCTTTACCCATCTCATACCACACTTACATCAAACAGGATTTTAACACATCAATTTCTCAAGAAATAAAAATGTTATTATAAGGGACCCTGTGAATTTCCGAGTCTGATCAACATGACTGAACTCACCAGCCCTGCTCACTCTTGAACTTGTAGACAGACCCCAAGATGTGACAGAGAGCACCCCCGGACTTGAAATCCAGGAAACATTTGGCCTGAAACAGAAGAAGAAGAAACAGAATATGACATATCTGCATTAACGGTGATTGCCTGTGTTACAAAGCACATATGATATGTTTGTGTTGTGCGTGTTGTGCTTACAGGTAGCTTGGTAAGAGCAGGATTGTTGACCCTGCGTCCAAATGCGTCTTCCTGGAACTGCAGCAGCTGGATAACGAGACCCGCCAGGGACTTACTGGAGGGGGAGTCATTCTGGACATACTGGGAGCAGAAAGAGATAAAGGCATTTATTGAGAGAGAATGATAAATAATTTCCCCTACTATTATAAGACTTGGGTGCACCCAGTGTCCAAGCCAAATGAATGGGAAATATGAGAAAAAAAAGGTCTACCCTCACTTCCTTTATGTGTCAATTTGGTCAATTTGTCCAATCAGTTTTCAATATTCTGTAATTCTCAAGCACACATCTGGGCAGCTGTCTGCTGCAGGCACTTCCAGTTTTGCTGATTGAGGAGTGAGAATGACTGAATCTGAGGCGAGTTATAAATCTGAGATTTTGATTTTTCTATCAACAAAAACATTTGTTCATCATTCTAGAAACATAAATTGAGTTCCACCTAACACAAAAAGTTCCACCTAAGGACGACCACCAGCCACCCCGTCCCCGGCCAACACACCACCAAAGCCCTCTGACAACCCCAGGAAAAACATGCACATGTGCGCATGCATGCGTGCACACACACACCTCAAGCTGCATGTCACAAACAACAAAGTTTCAGCAATAAATGGGGGAAAGGACACCTTCAACTTGGACTATTAATAGGGTTGCAGCTATCAATTATTTTCATTAGGTTAATGTGTTAATTGGTTTTAATGTCTTATATGTAAAATTCCAGAAAACAGTCAAAGTCCCCATTATAACATCCACCATGTCATCAAATCCTCATATTTAAGAAGTTGAAAACAGCATACAACCCTGTTCAAGAAGTAAATAAATAAACAATTTAAGTACAAACATTATTCCCACTTTGTTATTCATCAATTCACTATTGTTTGCATTTTCAAATGATCCAACAGGTACTAAAAAACTTTTCAAAACAATGACAGATAAAATCTGGAAAATTTAAGTCACATAAATGACTGTCTTACTAACATACGCCATCATAATTGCATAGAAAAGGTGAGGAAAATTTGAAGCGGACACCTAAATGTGTGTTTTTCTTGTAGCACACCAGAGGCTGTGAGGTACCCTGGATGTTGTGTATGCCTGAGAAGAGTCTTAGCCTAGCGATTATGGGTCTTTCATTTACCAAATCTCAAGCAAACATTCACTTTTTCTGGCCTTGATTTAATGTTCACTCCCTCTGTAGCAAAGACGAACACTGTTTCACAAGAAGACACAACGTTGGAGTCTATTTACAACAAAGGCAGTGTCAACCACATCATGGAGTCGCGCCTCTCGCCTTAAACACGCCCAGTTTAACTGCACTAGGTACAGTGATTGGACATAAACAAACTAATGCCGAGCATGTGGGTTAGCAATGCAAGCATGTTTATTCCACATATGCTTATGTTTCAAACATGTAGCCATGGCTCCACAAATGCGTCTACGATCCTTGATCGGTTAAATTACATTGAAACTGATTAATCTAGGTTTTCTTCAGTCGATCCCACTCAAGCCGGGGGTTTGAATGAAAACATGAAGAGACAGGTGGACCACTCTTTGTTTGGCTAACCGAGTGGGCGACTGCAGCCTGCACAACACAGCCCGGTGTAGGTACTGCTGTGTTGACAAAACTCAACACTGCTTCTTCTGCAGCAGGAAATGCATCTGCTCTGATTAAAAACACGCACAGTGTGCCGATTATTATTTTCTGACTAGAAGGTCATTTGAGCGGGAATAAAAAGACATGCTAGTTCTTATCTGGCTAACACGGTGAGATGTTAAACTACATGGAGTCCCGTGACCAACATTTAGGCTGGCTACTCGCGCCATTAGCGGTGCTACTCACCGCTGTGAACTAAGGAATGAGGCAAGTGTGCGTTTAAAAGTTGCAATACCCGTCTACAGTTCCTCTGCAAGCATTTCTCTCCGAGTGTGTTGATGATAAACGTTACCGAGCGGACGGTTAGCCGGCTAGCTCCGAGCTAGCTCCGTGATCAACCGCTTGGCTAGGCTGCCTACTTAGCGGCGTGTTTGGGACGTTTACATCGAGCGCGTTGAAGCTGCAACTCACAACCACCGTAAAAGTTTGTATAGTAGGCTTTACTCTTCGCCGGAGTTGTTCTGGTTTAGCCGCAGCGGGCGAGCGTAGCAGCGCCCCATTGTGCCAGCGAGACTCAGGCCTTCGTAGAGATCAATGGAGGAGCGGGGCAGCTAGCTCACCTTCTTGTAGTGCTTTCCGATCCACAGCCGCACCGCTTCCAGTTGGGATATCGTGTCGGAACTTTCCCAGAATTTAGTTGACGGACCGCCGTCCTTTTTTCGTCCCACCGCGGTCCCGCCACCGACCGGGCCGGTGGCCGGTCCGCCTGAGCCCGTTCCGCCTGCCGTTGTCGCCGCCGTCGCCATTGTGTTTTGTTCACTGCGTTGTCTTTCTCCTCCGCGGCGTCGCTCACCGTGCAACTTTCAGAATGATATTGCGCAGCCGCAAACGGACTGAGACTTTTCAGGTCTCGCGAGTCTCAGTATCAGATGGCTTATGGGAAATGGAGGCCCTTGTTCGTGGAAAGCGCCATTGTAATGGTAACCGTTTGGTGCTTTTACATTATATTCTTGAAAATCTAACAAAATAGTTTAACTGCGCGTAGACCATCTTGACAACTAATATCATATTGATTTACTCTAGTCTCCAGTCATATATTTAATTGTTTTTATGGATTTCTTGTAGTTTGTTTGCTTTGGCAGACATAGCCTAAATAAAAGTAGTAGGGCTACTAATGAATGAATGAATAAATAAATAATAAATTCAACTAACTAAAACTATTTAACTTTTTACTCAACTGTAGGCGTACAGTTGAGTAAAAATATGTAGTTGGTGTTGATCAGATGAGTTTGCTGCATGTATTTTTTCCACATAGTGATCTTGCAACAATAAAGAATTAGCTACATTTTCTGTCATTTTTGTGTCCGGCTCAAGATGGCTCCATCCCTTGGTGACACATTTGCAGCTTTGTTTGTTGCTCATGTTTCTCTGTCGTGCCTGTTCGGCTGTGAACAGATTTCAAACTTTTGGCCGACGCTTCCTGAGGGAGAGAGTTGGACCTCTGTCTGTCTGAGGCCAGGAGGTGGAGCAGGAACACCATTCCCTTTGCTGAGGTTGACAACAACATCTGTGTCATCTAAAAGGGATCACCAGTCAGTGGGCGAGTCACTTCATGAGACAAGCTACACTGAAATTATCAAGAGGGGACATGTTTCAGCTCCATCAGGCTTTGCTCAAATATTTATCTAGGCTATGTGCAGGCTACCATTCTTAGACCACAGCCAACAGAGGATTGAAACTGAGCCTCTCTGTTAGTAGCCTATAGGCTACAGGCTAACAGCTACTAACATGTCTGACAGACATGAGAATCAAACATTGCAAGAAAATCTGCAATGAGTAAAGCACTAAGAAGAGGATTAAAACAGAACAGACAAATATCAGCAATATCAATAATGCAATGTCCATAACTGTCCTCCCTAGTGTTGTCAACACTTCCCAGGCCCATTGGTTCAAACTAAAGATATAGTAGCCTACTGTAAATCTTTTTATTTTATTTTATTTTATTTATGTTAGATATTTTGGGGATGTAATTGCTTTGATAGGACAGTGCAGAGAGACAGGAAATAAGGAGAAACTCAGGGAATGACAGGTGCTGAGGTTGGGAGTCAAACCAGCAATCAGCACTTCAGGAATATGCTAACATGGGACGTGCTCTCTGACCACTCAACCACCAAGCACCCCTAAGGATATACATCTTTAAAATGAACACCCTAAAAATAATCTGGATTACTTTAATTCTGTAGCGTTTAACGATATGAAAAAACATGATCAAAGCACAATATCATAGCATTTAGCCTACAAAATTCTAGCTGATGTTTTTGTCAAATATAACTAGCCTAGTATAACATTTTGTAACTTTACTTAAGGTTGTCTATGTTGTGTTAGTTTTGTGAAACGTGAGAAAGATACTGTCAATCATTGCTAAACAATCAAGTTTCAAGTCTAATTTTGTCATTTGGTTTGGTTAGTCACACAATTAGCCTACACCTGTTGTCAGTGTGTGTGTGTGTGTGTGTGTGTGTTATTCAGAGAGAATTGAACTCTACTTGTAGCCATACTCAAGAAATTGTTCGTGTATCCTTTTTATGCAGCGATGTTTAGTTTAGTTTAGTTTAGTATGTTTATTTCGGTCTCATAAAAACAAATACAGTAGACAAATATAAAGGTATAAATACAAAACAAAATAAATCAGAACAAAAAACACAACAAGCAAATCAATTTACTTTGACCGAAAAGGTGTAGGCTGAAGCATCAGCTTATTTTGCCTACCCTTCTTAAATTAACATTTTTCGTTCACTCAATTTAAAACATTTTTTTTTTTTTTTTTTTTTTTTTTACAGAGCAACAACAACAAACAAAAAACAAACAAAAAAAACGCATATTCTACATACAGCAGTTTATAAGCACACTGGTATTTATAAATCAGTTTTATATTTATTAATAATATTATTTTTAAATAACTTTTTGAATCTATTAAGTGTGTTGCACAGTTTGATTTCTAATTCTAGATTATTCCATTGATTGACTCCTGTAATTGATATACATCTCTGTTTCACATTTGTTCGTACTTTTGCTTTTGTATACACATGAGTCCCTCTTAGTTCATATCTACTGGTTCGGGTCTGAAACATCCTCTGGACACCATCTGGAAGCAGATTATTATTTACTTTATACATAATTTGAGCAGTTTTATAGTCCACAAGATCATTAAATTTCAAGATCTGTAGGTTTATGAAAAATGTGTTTGTTGAGTCTCGATAATCGGCCCTGTTGATTATCCTTATTGCTCTCTTTTGTAATATGAAAATTGGTTTTGTAATTGTTTTATACGCATGCCCCCAGACCTCTATGCAATAAGTAATGTATGGCTCAACAAATGTTCGATACAATAAATGTAATGAGCATTTGTTGAGGATGCATTTTGTTTTATTTAATATTGCAATAGATTTTGATATTTTGTTCTTTATATGATTTATATGTGGTTTCCAACTTAGTTTGTCATCCAAAATAACTCCTAAAAATGTATTTATATTAACTCTTTCTATTTCAATATTATTTATCATAATTTGTATTTGATCTAAATTTTTTCGGTATCCAAATACTATATATTTAGTTTTATTTAAGTTTAGTGAGAGCTTATTAAAGCTCCAGTTGGTAAGTTGACGAAAGTGAAAGTAAACTCCGCGACTTGGTCGGAAATTTCAAGACAATACTCCGTCAGGTCCCTTTATGAACCTCTGCCAAAGAGTTTATAAACCGTCTTTGCCTCTGCCAAGCGCCCCACACACACACAGACACACACAAAGTAGCCATAAACGCACCCACAGAAGATGTACCGTATCCATAGCACGACGTGTAGGAGCGGCGATTGGCTGCTCCTCCTGCTCCCTCTACCTGACTGGTGGAGAATCGTCGGGCGCGGTGGATTTTGGCAAATACGATTACAGGCTGTAGGTGGAGCCAGAGGAGTTGGATTTTGTCCTAAATTACTCATTTAATGTCTGACCATCAGAATATAGTGACAGTTCCAGCAAATATGACTGAATAATTGTTACCAACTGAAGCTTTAATGTCAAACCATCTTTTTATCGTTCCTAGTTCTCTCTCCACTGTGTCCAGAAGGTGCCTCAGATCTTTACCAGAGCAAAGTAAATTGGTGTCATCAGCGAACAAAACAAAATGTAATAACTTGGACACATTACAAATATCATTAATGTACATAATAAATAATTTTGGACCCAGCACAGAACCTTGTGGGACTCCACATGTGATCCTCAACAAGTCAGATTTTTCATTATTTAATTGCACATATTGTTTTCTATTGTCTAAATAATTTTTTAGCCATGTATATGCTATGCCCCTGATCCCATATCTTTCCAGCTTCCTCATTAAAAAATTATGATCGATGGTGTCAAATGCTTTTCGTAAGTCCATGAACACACCTACTGTGTATTCCTTTTTATCTATTGCTGATGATATTTTTTCTGTAAGTTCCATTACAGCCATTGAGGTGGATCGATTGGATCTGAACCCATATTGATGTTCACTTAGTAAGTTTTGTGCTTCTATGAAATGATCGAGTCTATGGGTGAATAATTTTTCTAAGATTTTTGAGAACTGTGGAAGTAGAGAAATTGGTCTGTAATTTTCAAATTGATGTTTATTTCCATTTTTGTATATTGGAATGACTTTTGCTATTTTCATTTGGTTGGGAAATATACCGGTTTGGAATGACTGGTTGCAGATATGGGTCAGAGGTCTAGCTATACTATCTATAATATCTTTTACTAATGCCATATCAACATCAATACAGTCAGTAGATTTTTTATTCTTAAATGTTTTTACCACATCAATTAGTTCCCTCTCAGTTATCTTTTTAAGAAAGATGGTATTTGGGTTTATGTTAATAGTGCTTTCGTCTACATCATTTTTTACTACTGGGTTCACAATTTCCTTGGCTAAATTATAACCAACATTCACAAAATACTTGTTGAAATCATTTACAATCTCCCTTGTTTTGGTTGTAATTGATTGATTGATTGTAATTGATGTCTGGACAAAATAACTTTGTAAACGTAGGTAATGTTCAGTTTGATAAGTTGTTACTTCATATTCATACCTTATAGGCTAAGGGGCCATACAAGACATAATTCATTATGGCCCGCTCACACACACATATTCTCTTTACACACATATATTTTCAACTAATCCTTTATAGCGCTACCTACTGTATTGGAGTATGTAGGCATAAATTACCTGCCTTCCATTTCAACCATATATTCATTCACACAATACATTCTCCTCTCACATACATATATTCTTCTCTGCATACATTATTTTCTTACAGTATACTTCACTTACATACATTCATACTTATTAGAGTGAAAATATATTTACGAGATAAAAATTTATGAATGTGTAAGTGAAAATGTATAAATATGAGAGAAAAATAGATGAATGTGTGAGTGAATATACATGTGAGAGTAAATTGGTATATATATGTGTGTGTAAGGAGAATATGTGTGTGGGAATGGCAGAATGAATTATAGCTGCTGCGCAGCAATGGTCGGGGCCGGGCAATTTGAAAGTGAAAGTTGCAAAGCCGTAGCACAAATGGATGATCTGTTATGAATTTATTTTCAAAGCTTTGGAATTTAGATACATGCTGTAAGGCCACCATCAGGACTATTGTCTTGTGTCACTAGTTGACAACATCTGGATAGTGGATATGTCATCATCATGGGGCTTGAACCTCTGGCACCAACAACCAGCTCCTAACTCACTGAGCTAATCGTCTGGAAATGAGTCCTGGTGAGTGACTTCTCAAATAGACTCAGGGAGTCATCACCCAGGCAGCAATTGTCAAAATGTCAGAAATACAGTTATCTAAACAAAAATCTGATACATTAAAGGTACAGTATGTAAGAAATCTAAAGCAACTGGCTGTAAAATCGTCCTGATCCTAACAGAGACTCAGAAATAATGTTCATATAATATACTGAACTCACCAACAACAATCCTACAGCCAAGATATTCGCATTAAAAAATATATGGTAACACTGCATAATACGGCCCGCGACTTAGAGCGTACCTACCGCTCTCTTTCCGCGTAGGTTGCCCCTTATTTCACACAAGTACTGAGTAACTGCGGCTCACTTCCCCCCGTTTCCCCCGTGCATGTACAGTGTGACTAGGCTGCATCGTAGCGCGTAACTCCTGTCCTACTTTACACCAAATTACAGAGTAACTCTCACTCACTCCGCCACTAATGTCCCTGCATTTTACAGTATAACTAGGCTGTGTCTTAGAGCGTAACTCCCATACAATTACGTGCTACTTTGCCCGGACTTACAGTGTAACTCCTGGTCATTTCCCACCAATGATTTTAACCTATATATTAGAAATTAAATAGTCTACTGTACAATATGAGCACAATTGTTACAATCCATTTTTTTTAAAATTGTCAGCAGGAAAATGTCACCTCTATTCCAGAGATTTATTATTCATTAATTAATTGTATGGTTTGGAATACTGAGAAATGGGTATAGAGCATGGAAATTGGTCAATAACAGGCTGGCTGGTAGCAAACTTACCGCTCTAAAATGCACATCTATTAAAGTCTAGTTCTGTCATCCAAGGGCAAAACACAAACTATACAGTAGCTAATACATCCACAATAATGAATCATTCAGAGATAGAATTTTTTTTATTATTATTTATTCTTTATTAAACAGAAAACACATGACACATCCACATCCACGATCATTCATAAACTCTAATGCAAGTAGATCTTAATTTCCCTGTAAGTGAGCACTGTTATCCTGTCCTTAGTGTGCAAATACACTGTAGTTGTCCTGGAGTTACCCAGTAACTACAGAGTAGCGGGCTGTATTATAAAGTATTCTTTGTTATTCCCTCCTTAGTGTACAAATACACTGTAATTGTCCTGCAACTACAATGTAGTTGTCCTTGAGTTAACCAGTAACTACAAGGTAGCGGGCTGTATTATAAAGTATTATTTGTTATTCCCTCCTTAGTGTGCAAATACACTGTAATTGTCCTGCAACTACAATGTAGTTGTCCTGGAGTTAGCCGCGGGCTGTATTATGTAGTGTTACCAAAAATATTTTGCAGACCGCAAATCATGTTTATGTTTTGAATTTCTATGGTTGGCATGTGTCGCCACCCAGCGCTTTGTTGTTGGTGTTTTTACATTATATTCTTGAAAATCTAACAAGAGAAATTTGTTCAGGAAGTGCATACGTGTTTATTTGGAAATTAATTATACCAATCAGTCACCTGCTCTATTGTTCAGAGAAACAATAGAAGGAAGGAAGAAAAGAAGGAAGGACAAGCACAATAAATGTGTGTATAAATATCCCCCTAATCAGCACAGACAGAATCATCAGTGACTTCTCGCCTGCAACTGAATTTACTTTGCAAGTCAAGGTAAGCTAAGAGGTTGTTGTGCTTTAAAAAATACAGTTTGGGTGTTTATTTAATTTTTGTGTGTGCTTGGCTGAAGGGTTTATGTATGTTTGTTATTTGCAGCATGTTTTATACACTTCTCTTATAGTATCTCAGTTTGTTGAGGGTTGGGTATCTATTTCATTACATCCTTTTAGTGTCATTCTTCTCTCTCATCAGACTGAACCAGAACAATGAAACCCAGTTCAGCCCTACTGCTGCTGCTGCCTCTCCTGGGGATGTGCTTAGTCATTTATAAACACACTTTGTTATATCAACTATGTCTGTTAATTGCATGATAATCATGCATACAAGCTATTTAAATTGATATTTTTATTTTAAGCATAAATGTGGAAATACAAAATAGTATAGAGTGCCGAAGCGGAAGCAGGAAGTAAAGGCGCCATGGGTCCTCAATTTGAAAAAAAGTCTCCATACAAATGTACGGGAGTCCAAGTTTTATTTTGTGATCTGTTTGAATTGTGCCATGAAAAAAAAAAAAGTCCTCTACCTGTTTAAAACATTGCGTTTCATGCCGAGAAATCAGCAGTTTATCATAAAACAGCAACAGAAGAATGTATTTTGTGTGACGACGCTCTACGGACTAAAAAAATACGCCACCAACTGACACGGGAAAGGGCGGCATTTCGTGTGTGACATCACCTACGCGACCTGTAGTCTTTCTGGTTACAGATTCTTCGGAATTTTATTTTACAATAGGTTTACAACAAACTGCTGATTTCTCTTCATGAAACGTGATGTTTTAAACAGGTAGAGGACATATTTTTTTCTCATGGCAGAATTCAAACGGATCACGAAATAAAACTTGTACTCCCGTTCATTTGTATGGAGGGTGGGGGTGGGTTGACGTAGGCCTACTTTTTGTTGACCGCTGTAGACGTTATTTTCCGGATTACTTTTCTTTAGTTTGTAGTTGTACACTTTAACCTATTTTGTTTGGTTAATAAACACTTTGATCTTCTGTCCTTAACTGCAGTAATTGAGTAGGCTAGCTATTAATTTGTCCACATCTCATATGCCAACATATTTTCACTGCCTCTTGTTTTTGTTCATTTGTCATCAGTCATCATCATCTGGCACATTTTGTCTGCTTTTAATTTGTTAAAAAACAACTTAAACAAAATGGGGAAACGTGTTCATCTTGAAAACTACAGGAATCTCTTGTGTTTTTACCCGTACGTGCACTCTCACAGTTTATCTTATCACACTGGGCCACCAAGTCCTACTTGAAAACGTATCAGCAATATTAATACTCCATACTTTACTGCTATCTCTGTGTTCATTTGGAAATTTGTTTAGGAAGTGCATACGTTTTATCTACCAATCAGTGACCTATTGTTCAAAGAAACAATAGAAGGAAGGAACAAAAGAAGGAAGGACAAGAACAATTATAGCTGCTGTGCAGCAATGGTCGGGGCCGGGCAATTTTTTTTTATAGACAAAATTGGGCAATTTGAAAGTGAAAGTTGCAATTTATTTTCAAAGTTTAGAAATTTAGATACATGCTGTAACGCCACCATCACATACTGTCCAATGACAGCTGAATATTTGAAAATCAAGCAATGATGTGTCATGTCCGAGGCAGGAATCTAACACATGATCTCATGATCAGTAAACCTTTACGCTGCCACTAGGCCACCGAGAGCCAAGAATCACATCAGTTCTATACTGTCATAAATCAAAGCTGTTTGAATGCTAGCTGGAAGTATTGTGAACATTTTACAAGAAACATGTTGCAGTAACATAAACCGAGAGAGAAAGACAAAGAGACAGATCGGTTGGAAAATGCACCAACAAGGTTATTGAAGCGAGATGTGATCCCACAACCCTTGTGTTGCCAAGCTTACACCATACACACTGAGCTACTGTGATCAATTTGATGTTACTCTACCTGTTATCAACCTGTCATGTTCGTGTTCCAAGGATGAGGCCGTGTTGATAGCAAGTAACTTAGTTTAATGTCTCACGTTCTCAACCACATATATGTGGCTTCATGCAGTCTGGCTCTACCCTGTTATATGGTACGGTAAGCTGACTACTAACCAGTACTGCCGCCTAGCGGTCAAACATGTAATAACATCCAATCATAACATCCCCCTTTTTCTAAGGTAAAATGCATTAACATGAATCATCACATTAGCTGTGTCAGTTATTTCAACCATTTCACATTCAGCATAACCCTGCAACACATAAGCAGTATAAACAGTTTATATCAGATTGCATAACTCATCTCTAAGCCAACACTAGACCATTTAGAACACATTCACAACATCAATCAATATACATTTTGTTCAACATCTTTAACATGCATATTGAATTTTCTTTGTTTATAAGTTCAGTCTATCAGGCTTTCTGATTTCTCTTGTGGACCTTCTTAACTCAGGTTCGCTTGGAGTAGGTGTGTGAGAGTCAGTGTTACAGTCCATAGCAGGTGTGGGAGTTACCTGAGATTCACCACAGGTTACACTGAGCTCACCAACAGTCCCTTGAGGAGTCTTTAATAGACTGCGACGATTGCGTCTGAGGACTTGTCCATCATCAGTTTTCACCGTGTACGATCGTGGAGCAACTTCTTGCAGGACAGTTGCTTTTGTACTCCATCCATCAGCATCCTCAATCCTGACTGTGTTGTTGGTAGACAGTGGAGGGAGATGCTTGGTTGTTCTGTCATAGAATGACTTTTGCATCATTTTCTGTTGTCGTAGCTTATGTTCAATCTTTGAGTGATTCTTTTGCTTTAATTTGTCGTTGTGATGACTCGGCAATGTTGTTCGTAGCTTCCTCTTCATCAGCAGTTCAGCTGGTGATAGGCCACACTGAAGAGGTGATGCTCTGTAGCTCAATAAAGCCAGATACGGATCCGAGTCACTGTCAGCTGCTTTCTTTAGGAGTTGCTTGAGAATGTGAACTCCTTTTTCAGCTTGCCCGTTTGACTGTGCATAGTGTGGGCTTGACGTCACATGCTTGAAATCATATTGCTCTGCAAACTTCTGCCATTCTTTGCTGCTGAAGCAGGGGCCATTGTCGCTCACCACGGTGTGTGGGATGCCATGCCTGGCGAAGATAGATTTAGCATGTGTTATGACACAAGTTGATGTTGAGCTTGTTAGCAGCGCCATCTCAGGGAAGTTTGAGTAGTAATCCATTACCACTAAATAGTCTTTACCTCTGAGATGAAACAAGTCCATTCCTACTTTGTGCCATGGTGCTGTTGGCACCTCAGCTACCACCATAGGCTCGTTGCTCTGCTTGTTCCTGTGTTTCTGGCATGTTTCACATTTACTTATAAGTGTTTCAATGTCTTTGTTCAGTCCGGGCCAGAAAACCGTGTCTCTCGCCCTCCTTTTGCACTTTTCGATGCCGAGATGGCCTTCATGTATCCTGTGCAACATGTCCATTCTCAAATCCCGTGGAATAACAATCCTGCCCTTTTTCAACAGCAGACCATCCACAGTACTAAGCTCACCTCTGACATGGTAAAATTGTGGACATGAACCAGCTGGCCATCCCTCATCCATGTTCTTCATGACATGCTGTAGCTCAGCATCCTTTGCTGTAGCCTCTGCTATTTGTCTTGACTTTGTGTCAGACACAGGCAGTGTAGCCGACACCATGTTCACGTGACACTGTATGTCTTCGTCTGTTGCACTCACACTGTCGCCTGTAGTTGCTCTGGATAGGGCATCAGCAAGGACATACACTCTTTCCACAAGCCCCAGTTCTTCACAGGCTCTGTCACCAAGAAGTGATTCCCGTTCCTCATTCACAACAAAGAAGGATAGGTGGTGCACTTTTCCTTTAACTGTGACATTCAACCTGCATGTGCCCAAACATTTGATTGGCCGCCCATTGTAGTCTTTCAGTCCAGATTCTTTTCTTTTTATTTGTGGCTTATTTTTCATTGCCTTCACATCACACATGCTTATGAGATTTGCTTTCGCACCAGTGTCCAATCTCATGGTGACTACAGTCCCATTTATCATTAGAGGAGCTATCCACTTATCTTCTGTAGTGACATCATTTACGTTGTCTGGTTTATTTATTTGTTCACTTTCACAATTCACCATTCCAACAAAGAACGTGTCACTTAGATCAGGCTCGTCTATTAAGTTTACAGTTTTTTCCTTCTTCCCCTCTTTCCGTTTGGAGAAGCATTGTTTAGCAAAATGATTCTTGCCTTGGCAACTGGAGCATTGCTTACCAAACGCTGGACACTGTCTAGGCTTGTGCTGTGAGCCACAGCGCTTGCAGTTTATCATCACGTCCTCCTGCTGTGCAGGCCGGGTCTGTGTGCGCCGTCTCCGCTGATACGACACTGCTCCAACCGCTGCCGCTCTGCGCCGAGGCGACTGCAGACATCTCGCTGAACGTCCTCACGTGCCTTTGGGACAGCTCACTGGCCTGGCAGATCTTAACGGCTCCTGCCAGCGTCAGCTCCATCTCCCGTAGTAGCCTCTCTCTGACCTTTTTATCCTCCACGCCGTAGACAATCTGGTCCCGTATCATGGAGTCCTTCAGCATAGCGAAGTTGCAGGACTGCGCCTTTAGCCGCAAGTCCGTCAGGAAGCTATCGAAGGGCTCATGTTGCCGCTGTGTACGAGACCGAAACACGTACCTCTCGTACGTCTCGTTCTTCTTCGGAGAACAGTGAGTATCAAACTTGCTAAGCACTACATCCAACTTTTCATTATCTTCAGGACTGTCAAACACGAACGTGTTACATACTTCCATGGCCTGTGGCCCTGCTATCGTTAGCAGCAGCGCTACCTTTCTTGCTTCCGGCTTTGCCTCGAGTCCCATAGCAGCAATATACAGGTGAAACCGCTGTTTGAAGGTGCGCCAGTTCTCGTCGACATTCCCCGTCAGTTTCAAACTTTCCGGTGGTTTTAAATCCATGTCGCCCATTCGAGTTTACTCCTGGTACCATGTCATGTTCGTGTTCCAAGGATGAGGCCGTGTTGATAGCAAGTAACTTAGTTTAATGTCTCACGTTCTCAACAACATACATGTGGCTCCATGCAGTCTTGCTCTACTCAGTTATATGGTACGGTAAGCTGACTACAAACCAGTACTGCCGCCTCGCGGTCAAACATGTAATAACATCCAATCATAACACAACCAAGTGGTAGTAGTTTAAGTTCAAAGAGGCTGATATATGAACAAAGTTAGCATGGTGGGATTCAAACCAGTGATCTTGGGAAGCAGCCACCTTACGGCTGGACTATAGCAATACTTGAGAAAGAGGTTGAGACTTTTGTGAATGTAAGATTATTCATTGATTCACACTAATAATAATAGAGAAAATGGCGGACACAAACAACAATAGTGTGAATGCTGAAAGAAAATGGCGGACACAAACAACATTAAGCATTCAGAAAATCTGATGTTTAAAAATGTCACACTTACATTGACTGCAGTTGTTCCCATGAGAGCAGAATTCAAAATGTTCTAGAAAATTTAGATTTCTAGATAAAATTCTGATATTTGCCAAACTTCATCAACCATGACTCCAAAATATTGTCAATTTTTTTCAGGGAGATTGAAAATGTATTTATCAAGAATTGGATGGTATATGTTTACAGTACTGTTTACGGTCAAACGTGTTCATGCACTGTAGGCTCAATTTTTGATAAATCAAAAATCTGTGTGGATCGTTTGTGGAGGACAGTCTGGAGATGCTCTCTAGCAAGTTTCTTGTCAATCGAGCAAAAATTGTGGGAGGAGATTGTGGGGGAAGTTTTATAAGTTTTACAGATTTTGAAAAAAAACAGAGTGATGGACTCCATAATTAGGGCCCGAGCGGCGACTGCAAGTCGCCCAGCGAAAGCCCTTTTGAAATCGCGCTGTTTATTAGGCCCGAGCGGCGAGTAGCACTCGCCCGCGGAGGGCCTATTGAAATCGCGCTGTTTATTATTATTATTATTCTTCTCCGCCTTCAAACCCCAATTTCGCCCCTTTCCCCAACTCAAAAATGCGTGAACTTTTTGCCGGACGTCCGGCTTCTTCCGAAATTCGATATTTTGTGCTGCTCGCGCATGTCCGACACGAAATGGCGAAATAGCGCCCCCTACAAAGTTCAAAAAAGCCCATAGGGAAATTGGGTCACTTTGGCCTAGACGGACGAAATTCGGTACACATATGTACCATACCCAGATATACAAAAAAGCCTCTTAATGTCATGGTGAAATGTCAACAGGAAGTCGGCCATTTTGAATTGGTCGTTTTTGGCGCCAAATTAACTCGTCCAAAACGATTCGCCCGACACGCTCCAAATTTGATAGACAACATCTTCTGACCTAGCTGAGTAAAGATTGTGCTCCGTAGCTCGATTCGTCAAAGGGCGTGGCTTCTGGTGGGCGCCAAAGTTGGGCTCGAACGCCATCCAAATTCGGTTGGCTGTCACGCCCACATACTTTATCCTATCAACTTCAAACTTGAATTGCAATTACGGCAGTGAGTCCCTGATTCGCCCGATATATCAATATCCCACTTTGCTCAATGCGCCCCCCGGTGGTAACAGGAAGTGACTTTTTTTACATAAACAAGTTAACTCCGCCCACAGATTTTGTCCGATCAACTTCAAATTGGCTACAGACCAGCGAGATACCATGCTGATTAAAAGTTGTGCTCCGCAAGTCTCTAGGTCAAAGGGCGTGGATTCTGCGGCCTTGTCAAGTTTGGCGCCTTTTTGTTTGCTCGCCATTTCACCTTCGAGCGGATGCTCCGCCCACATACTTAATCCTATCAACTTCAATGTTGCTGTGAATGACGATGGCTCCGCCCTGAACGTTTTGATGTATAAACTTCCCATGTACACCCCCCGGTGGTAACAGAAAGTGACCTGCTTTATTGTTGCATTCACTTACATGAGCAGATTCAATTCTAATTTACCATGGGTGATGCCAGTCAGCCACTGAACAAACCTAATACAAATACGCCCCCGGTGGTCAGAGTGACCTGGTTTACACTTACATTGTCCGATTTTCTTCAAATTTAACACATGTGATCCTGGTCAGCCCCTGATCACACCTACCCGCATCTGGATTGATACAAATGCGCCCCCCGGTGGTAACAGGAAGTGACCTGCTTTACACTTACAATGTCCAATCGACCTCCAATTTTACAGATTTCATCCCGGTCAGCCCCTGATCACACCTACCCACATCTGGCTTCATACAAATGCGCCCCCCGGTGGTAACAGGAAGTGACCTGCTTTACACTTACATTGTCAAATCGACTTCAAATGTTACACGTGTGATGACACTCCGCCCCTGAACACACCCACCCACATCTGGATTCATACAAATGCGCCCCCTGGTGGTAACAGGAAGTGACCTGTTTTACATTTACATTGTCCGATTCACATCAAACTTCAGGTGCTTGATCCCGGTCAGCTCCTGAACGCCGCTACCCGCTTCTGGCTTCGTAGCGCCACCTAGTGGACGAACCGCACGTTGCGTTTTTCCGCTCCCGCAGCGCTTTTTCGCCATTCTCGCTTCGCGCCACGGCCCCCGCACGCCTCAGGCCCCCGCGGTCGCATGGGTCGAGCGAGGGCCGATCATCGCCGCTTGCGGCTTTAATTATTATTATTATTAGGGCCCGAGCGGCGACTGCAAGTCGCCCAGCGAAAGCCCTATTGAAATCGCGCTGTTTATTATTATTATTATTATTATTCCCACACCCTTAAAACCCCAATTTCGCCCCTTTCCCAAAGGCGAAAATGCGTCTACTTTTGCATGGGTGTCCGGCCGGATCCGAAAAACGATATTTTTGAGTGGTCGCACATGGTCGACGCGAAATGGCTAAATAGCGCCCCCTACAATTTTGCCAAAAACCCATAGGGAAAACAATGACGTTAACGAAAGCAGACCAAAATCGGCACACATATTTATCAATGCGAGATGAACAAAAAATCCTCTTATAGCGAAGCCCGAAACCCAACAGGAAGTCGGCCATTTTGGTTCAAAGTTCGTTTACGCAAAACGAACTCGTCCGAGGGGTTACGCCCGATCGCCTCCAAATTGGGTCCAGAACATCGCCAGACCTAGCTGAGCTTATCTTGTGCTCCGCAGGTCTGTAGCTCAAAGCGCTTGGCCTCTGGCGTGCCCCGAAGTTTGGCGACTGTTTCGGTGCTCGCCATGTAAATACGAACGGCTCTCATGCCCACATACTTGATCGTAGACGCTTCAAACTTGGTGCAAAAATCTATGGCGAGACCCTGAACGATCCGACATATTATTTGCCTACGTCGCTCATAGCGCCCCCCGGTGGTAACAGGAAACGTACAAAAATTCGTTAAAAATACGTAGTTCACTAAATCGACTTTGTTCCACTTCTAGTACATGCTGAACCAGTTGCTGAAGCTACATTATGAACGCTTTGAAGATACGACGAACGGCGTCCGTGTGCCGCCGCGGCGACTGACGATTTTTTGTCGTAAAATTACGTTTGCCTATTACGCGCACATACTTCGTCGTAGCCACTTGAAATTCAAAGGACATGACGTTGGCTCCGCCCTGAACGTTTTGATGTATCGACTTCCTGCCTGGCTCATAGCGCCCCCCGGTGGTAACAGGAAGTACGCAAAAATTCATTAAAAATCTATACTTCACCCGATCAACTTCATTCCACTTCTAATACATGCAGAACCAGTTGCTGAAGCTACATTATGAACGCTGTGAAGATACGACGAACGGCGTCCGTGTGCCGCCGCGGCGACTGACGATTTTTTATCGTACAATTACGTTTGCCTTTTTCGTGGCTTTAACGAAGTCGTGTCCTCACGAAATTTCATACACGGGTCAAGAATGGCGAGCTCTTTCAGCAGATAGAGTCGTTTCCTATGGGCGTGGCTAAATGCCTCAATAGCGCCCCCTTGAAGTTTTTCCGAAATTCTTCATAGACAAATTTCGCTTACTTTGTCGAACACATACAAAACTCGACACACACGTGTATCATACCCAAACATACAAAAAATTGAATTGGAGCCACGCCCTAAACCCAACAGGAAGTCGGCCATTTTGGTGTAGATTTTTCCCGCCTAAAATTAACTCCTCCCACAGCGTTCGCCCGATCAAGTTCAAATTAGGTATACCACATCTCCAGACCTAGCTGAGCTTATCTTGTGCTCCGTGAGTCCGTAGGTCAAAGGGCGTGGCTGCCAGCGCTCAATTCACTTTGGCGTTCTCGCCATGTCCATACGTGTGGCTCTCACGTCCCCCATACTTCATCCAATCAACTTCAAACTTGCTGGACATGACGATGGCTCCGCCCTGAACGTCCCGATATATTAACTTCCCACGTAACTCATAGCGCCCCCCGGTGGTAACAGGAAGTGTACTAAAATTTTGAAAATGTACATACTTTGCCCCATCAACTTCATTCCACTTCTAAAACATGCAGAACCAGTTGGTGAAGCTACATTATGAAGACTGTGAAGCTACGAGTAATGGCGTCCCTGTGGGGGCGTGGCTATCATTCCTCGCCATGACAATACGTTTACCCTTTGGATGGCTTTATTGAACTCGTATCAACATGAAAATTGGTACACAGGTCCAGGGTCACGACCTCAACGTTTCTATGTGCTCATAGACGATCTCACTCATGTAGCCCCCTAGTGGAAACAGGAAGTGGCATATTTTACATCAACATTGTCCGATTTCCACGAAACTTCACATGTGTGATGAGGGACTGACCCTGAACACACCTGCACGCATCCCATTACTGCCCCCTAGTGGACGGACCTTTAACTGCTCATAACTCCCTCATGCTTTGTCCGATTTCCAAGAAACTTCACATGTGTGATGAGGGACTGACCCTGAACACACCTGCACGCATTGCATTACTGCCCCCTAGTGGACGAACCTTCAACTGCTCATAACTCACTCATGCTTTGTCCGATTCACTCCAAACTTCACACGAGTGATGAGGGGCGGCCCCTGAACGCACCAGACCACATGCGGTGACTGCCCCCTGGTGGATGAACGAAACATTGCGTTTTTTGCCTCCTTCCGGGTTTTTTCTCCATTTCTGCTCCGCGCCACGGCCCCGGCGTGCCTCAGGCCCCGCGGTGGCATGGGCGAGCGAGGGCCCGCCATCGCCGCTTGCGGCTTTAATTATTATTATTATTCTTCTCCGCCTTCAAACCCCAATTTCGCCCCTTTCCCCAACTCGAAAATGCGTGAACTTTTTGCCGGACGTCCGGCTTCTTCCGAAATTCGATATTTTGTGCTGCTCGCGCATGTCCGACGCGAAATGGCGAAATAGCGCCCCCTACAAATTTTAAAAAGTCCCATAGACAATTTCACTTACTTTGGCGTAGACCAACAAAATTCGGTACACATATGTACCATACCCAGATATACAAAAAAGCCTCTTAATGTCATGGTGAAATGTCAACAGGAAGTCGGCCATTTTGAATTGGTCGTTTTTGGCGCCAAATTAACTCGTCCGAAACGGTTCGCCCGACACGCTCCAAATTTGATAGACAACATCTTCAGACCTAGCTGAGTACAGCATGTGCTCCGTAGGTCAATACGTCAAAGGGCGTGGCTTCCAATGGGCGCCAAACATAGGCTCGATCGCCACCAACATTCGGTTGGCTGTCACGCCCACATGCTTTATCCTATCAACTTCAAACTTGAAGGAAATTATGGGGGTGAGTCACTGATTCGCCCGATATATCAATATCTCACTTTACTCAAAGCGCCCCCCGGTGGTAACAGGAAGTGACCATTTTTTACATTAAAATCTTTAACTCCTCCCACTAATTTCGCCCGATCTACTTCAAATTGCCTACAGGTTATCGAGATGCCATGCTGATCCAACCTTGTGCTCCATAGGTCTCTACGTCAAAGGGCGTGGCTTCTGCGGCCTTGCCAATTTTTGGCGACTTCATGTTTCCTCGCCATTTCACCTTCTAACAGCTCTAACGCCCACATACTTCATCCTATCAGCTTCAAACTTGCTGAAGATGATGATGGCTCCACCCTGAACGTTCCACTGAATGGCACGCCCACTTTACTCAATGCGCCCCCCGGTGGTAACAGGAAGTGACCTGGTTTACACTTAACTTGTCCGATCGACTTCAAATTTTTCATATTTGATGAGCCACTGCCCCTAAACACACCTACCCACATCTGGGTTCATACAAATGCGCCCCCTGGTGGTAACAGGAAGTGACCTGTTTTACATTTACATTGTCCGATTCACATCAAACGTCAGGGGCTTGATCCCGGTCAGCTCCTGAACGCCGCTACCCGCTTCTGGCTTCGTAGCGCCATCTAGTGGACGAACCGCACGTTGCGTTTTTCCGCTCCCGCAGCGCTTTTTCGCCATTCTCGCTTCGCGCCACAGCCCCCGCACGCCTCAGGCCCCCGCGGTCGCATGGGTCGAGCGAGGGCCGATCATCGCCGCTTGCGGCTTTAATTATTATTATTATTCTTCTCCGACTTCATGCCCCAATTTCGCCCCTTTCCCCAACGCGAAAATGCTTCTACTTTTGCACGGACGTCCGGCCGGATCCGAAATTCGATATTTTTGGGTGGTCGCACATGGTCGACACGAAATGCCGAAATAGCGCCCCCTACAAACTTTCAAAATCCCCATAGGAAAGTCGGGTCACTTTGTCCGATGTCAATAAAATTTGGTACACATATGTATTATACCCAGATATGCAAAAAAGCCTCTTGACCTCATGACCTCAACCCAACAGGAAGTCGGCCATTTTGGTTTTGATTTTTCCCGCCTAAAACGAACTCCTCCCACAGCGTTCGCCCGATCAAGTTGAAATTAGGTACACCACATCTCCAGACCTAGCTGAGCTTATCTTGTGCGCCGTGAGTCCGTAGGTCAAAGGGCGTGGCTGCCAGCGCTCAATTAACTTTGGCGTGCTCGCCATGTAATACGATTGGCTCTCACGCCCACATACTTCATCCAATCAACTTCAAACTTGCTGGACATGATGATGGCTCCGCCCTGAACGTCCCAATATATTAATATCCCACGTAACTCATAGCGCCCCCCGGTGGTAACAGGAAGTGAACTAAAATTCATTAAAAATACATAGTTGACCCCATCAACTTCATTCCACTTCTAAAACATGCAGAACCAGTTGGTGAAGCTACATTATGAAGACTGTGAAGCTACGAGTAATGGCGTCCCTGTGGGGGCGTGGCTACCATCAATTCCTCGCCATGAAAATACGTTTGGCTTTTTGATGGCTTTAATGAACTCGTATCATCATGAAAATTGATAGACAGGTCCAGGGTGGAGACCTCTTCCATCTGATAGGAGTGTCGCTCATGTGGCCCCCTAGTGGAAACAGGAAGTGCCATTTTTTGCATCAACATTGTCCGATTTCCACGAAACTTCACATACGTGATGAGGGACTGACCCTGAACGCACCTGCATGCATACCATTACTGCCCCCTAGTGGACAAACTTTTAACTGCTCATAACTCCCTCATGCTTTGTCCGATTTCCACGAAACTTCACATGTGTGATGAGGGACTGACCCTGAACACACCTGCACGCATCCCATTACTGCCCCCTAGTGGACAAACTTTTAACTGCTCATAACTCCCTAATGATTTGTCCGATTTCCACGAAACTTCACATGTGTGATGAGGGACTGACCCTGAACACACCTGCATGCATCCCATTACTGCCCCCTAGTGGACGAACCTTTAACTGCTCATAACTCCCTCATGCTTTGTCCGATTTCCAAGAAACTTCACATGTGTGATGAGGGACTCACCCTGAACACACCTGCACGCATCCCATTACTGCCCCCTAGTGGACGAACCTTTAACTGCTCATAACTCCCTCATGCTTTGTCCGATTCACTCCAAACTTCACATGAGTGATGAGGGGCGGCCCCTGAACGCACCAGACCACATGCGGTGACTGCCCCCTGGTGGATGAACGAAACATTGCATTTTTGGCCTCCTTCCTGGTTATTTCTCCCTTTCTGCTCCGCGCCACGGCCCCGGCGTGCCTCAGGCCCCGCGGTGGCATGGGCGAGCGAGGGCCCGCCATCGCCGCTTGCGGCTTTAATTTGTATTGAGTCTAAATGAACAAACGTTTCAGCAGTATTGGGGCGACATTTTGGTGAAGTTTCAAAACTGTAGCATGTAGCCTAGGAGGGGGGGGGGGCATGTCCTTGGAGTTGAGTAAATCTGGCATGGGGTCAAACATTTCTGTGAAGTTTTTTTCACTGATTATGCATGGGAAGTAGGACTTCCTAGGACTTCCTGGCAGCTGATGCTGCCTGGCCCCTAATAAATGTGCGTATAAATATCCCCCTCATCAGCACAGACAGAATCATCAGTGACTTCTCGCCTGCAACTGAATTTACTTTGCAAGTCAAGGTAAGCTAAGAGGTTGTTGTGCTTTAAAAAAATACAGTTGTGTTTATTTAATTTTTGTGTGTGCTTGGCTGAAGGGTTCATGTATGTTTGTTATTTGCAGCATGTTTTATACACTTGTCTTAATAGTAGCCTATCTCAGTTTGTTGAGGGTTGGGTATCTATTTCATTACATCCTTTTAATGTCATTCTTCTCTCTCATCAGACTGAACCAGAACAATGAAACCCAGTTCAGCCCTGCTGCTGCTGCTGCCTCTCCTGGGGATGTGCTCAGCTTACGACTACAGTAAGTGAAGTATGATCAAGTAAATGACCCCTCTATCCCAACTTCCATCAAATTTCTTAACAATACTGCTTGATTTTGTGGAATAATTCTTATGCTCTTACTATGGTGAATTTATGAAGTGTATGTAGTGCTATGTTGTGGGATATGTACAATATGTGTTATGTTATGGGATATGTGCAATATGTGCTATATTAGATTAGATTAGATCAGATTCCTTTATTTGTACCCGCAGGTAAATTTGGCTCTCAGTGTGAGAGAGATTCAGACAAAAACGTTATGTGCAATGCTGTTATGTCTTGTGTTTGCTGGGTTGGTATGGCTGAGGTGTATTGTTTTTTGTCATTGTGGCCATCAAGGCTTTTATGGCACAGCTACGGAGTCCGAGACAAATTTCCCTGAATGGGACAATAAAGTTTATCATATCGTGTTAGAATCACAGTAGTCAATGTAGACCGCATGATGGTTAGTATCTTTTAGTCATTGGATTTTCTCTTGATGAATGGGAATTAAAAAACAAAAAAAATCATTGGTTTATTAGTGTGAATGCTGAATGCACACGTGTGAATGCTCTTCCTCTCCGCCATTTTCTTTATGCTTATTTTATTGCTAAAAACTATTCACACTATTGTTCTTCCGTTCGGCCTTTCTTTATTCTCTTTTTATATTCTTACTACTTTCCGCCTTTTTACGGTCTTCTTCTAGTCCTTCATACTTTGTGCTATTTCAACAATTCATACATCAAATCGTGCAGCTTTTTCTGGACATTATCGGAATGACTTTTCACTTTTCAAATATTCATACTTTTTGCAATATTCAACTATTTCTGATTTTTTTTTTCCATAGAGAATGCATTGGAACAGTCTTCAAACACTTCATATCTTCTTACTTCTTTCAGCCTCTAAAGCTTCTGCATACTTCCTGCTAGAGACTTCATTCAAATTCTGAGCTGTAGACAAACTTTTTAAGTGTTCCTCTATGACTCAGCTTATTGATATCTTCAACAGTTTCTGATATTTGGCAGTTTTAAAATCATTACGTTTTTTGACAAAATCCAGCTTCATAATGGGTGTGTGTTGCGTCTAACGAGCAGAGCTAGAGTGGTGACATCGTCAGCCAGAGTGGAGAGAGCCAAAAATCTCGAATCCCAAATTTTTCTGGCTAAACTGTCAGCACGGCCACAAATTAAACTCTAGACACATTATTTTCTCCAGTTTTGTAGCCACACTTGTCTTCTGGCTAAAATTCTGGTCAAAAATGCAAAGAGACTTAGATAATAATTTAATTTTTTTTTAAATGCAGCCAGGGAGCTCTCTGCTCTCATTCAGCCCAATGCATTTTTTTTCACAGCAGCAGGAGAAGGAGCTCAACTTTGTAACTTGCTGTTAAGTGCTTTTTAGTTCGTTTTAATTCACCCAAAAATAGTCACAGGTCACAAAAAAGTCCTCTTCTTACTTGGTGTGGCTAATTTCTGCACTTTCCTTACTTTTTTTGTTAAGCAGGAGCCAGTGATCCTCTTATTAAAGGTTTTCTTTGCCCCTCACATACTGTCTGTGTCTGTAGCCTAGTGGTTAGGTCACTGGACTGAAGACCTGAAGGTTGCTGGTTCAAATCTTGCCTTAACAACAATTATAGTGAATTATTTCCCCAGTCGTCCTCTGTTGACTTCTGATAACTTGCTTCATGTTGAAACTGCTGCTCTCAGCCTGAAATTCACAGAAATTTTAATTGCAAGTCATTCAAGCTTGACTCTCAAGCTTTCTTGGTGTTGACACAGTGTGTTTCCAACAGGTGCAGCTTTGGATTCGTTAACTTCAGAGTGAGACAGAGTGCAGCTCATCAACAGACAACAGTCTTTGCAACTGTGTGTACACTGTGGCCTAGAGGCAGAGTGACAGTCTACTGACCATGAGGTTGTGGGTTCGATTCCTACCTCAGTCAAACATTTGTATGATGATCACTGCTTGCACTATTTGCTAAAAATGCTAAAAAAAAAAAAAAATTCACAGCAGAGGAGAAGGAGCTCAACTTTGTAATTCACTGGAATGGGCATTATACTTTGTTTGATTTCATCAAAAAATAGTCACAAGTCACAAAAAAGTCCTCTACTTTACTTGTTGTGGCTCATTTCTACTCTTTTCTCTTTTTTTAAGCATCATTGAAAAATCTCACATTCATCAAAGTCTGAACCTCTTCTTCCCCATAAGTGTTTGAATAGTGTAGTGGATAAGGTTCCTGCCATTCAACCACAACATCACTGGTTCAAACCCCACCTGAGCAGTCTTGTTAGTGTGTCAGCCACTTGAACTTGAACCAATACCACTTGGTCCGGTCACATGAGCAAACTTGATAATGCATACAGTATACGCCCCCACCTATTCTCTTTACCTCTTTCAATCTTGGTTTGTGTTAACATGTTTCTTGTTTATACCACTGCACTAAGTTTGATTTGCCAAGAATGCCGCAGAGAAAAGTAAAGCTCTTGAATATGCACAGGTTTAAAGCTCTTGAATGATTTGTATCCATCATTTCTTGTCCTGCGCTGCCCACTATGGGACTTCACTGGCAGAATTCACCTCCCCTCCCCTGCCTTCAATTGGGTGCAGGTGTTCATTATCTCATTGATTATTTGTACCACATCATCACATTACAATGAATGACAACAATCTTGGAAATGATGTGCTCTCTGTGGCCGAGTGGCAGAGTACAGGTTTAGTGATCATGAGATCATGGGCTCCATTCCTGCCTCAGTCATGTCACATCATTGCTTGACTTTTCTATTCAGCTGTCATTGGACAGTCTTTGATTCCTCACAGTATAAAGCTTATTGTAAGTCAGGTCCTCGTGTGTTAGAGATTACCACTCATGGAGTTGTGGGTTCAATTCCTTCCTTGGACATGTTTCTTGTATGTCATTCCGCATGTCTTTGTCAATTTATTCTGCTAATTCAGCATGGTTCAGCAATGTCTTTCAGCATTCACACGCATTTTCCGTTAGGAAATGCTTTTTCTAGTTGGATTTTCATTTTGAAATACAAGAAATTAAATTGAAACACAAAGCGTTCTTATTTTTGACTGTCAAAGAACAATTAACTATATTTTAAAAGCAGTTTGATTTTCATGTTCTATTTTATGTAACAAAAATAAAATCACCAGGCAACAGAAACAAAAAAACAAACAAAACAAAAGTTGACATTCTTTTCATACTCTGACACTGGAAGTTGTCAATTTCAAGGCAGGACCGTGGGCCAGACTGGTCTGTAGAAGAGAAGTAAAGTCTTCATGTCCACCCATGCACACTCACCAAGTACAGAGTAGAGAAAAAGGGAGATATTGCAGGTTCATAGTTGGTTATGACTTTTGCCACCTGAGGTGTATGTTGTCTACTCAAGCCTTTGCCATTTTCAGCTCAAAATCTCATCAAACTTACAGAAAATCCTCTTCTGCCCCCACTTTACGTATGCGTTCAGATTTCAGGCCTCATTTTGCTAATTGTCTGAAATCATATCTGAGTAGAGCTCCAAAGACATTTTGGCCTATATAGGCACACAGATACAGTGTTCATTGGCGTTGTTGCCTTGAAAATGACAACATCTGGTGTCAAAAGTGTTTTTCGTCTGTTTATTTAATTCTTTTGACTGGTGATTTTATTTTTTATGTGAAATAAAACATGAAAATGAAACAATTGTTTAAAAAAATAATTAAGTTAATTAGTCTCAAAAACAAGAACACTTTCACTTTGTATTTCAATTTTATTTCTTGCATTTCAAAATGAAAATAGAATATACCAATGATATTTTGTTTTTTAATTACCATTCATCAAAAGAGAATCCAATGACCAAAAGATACACTGACCAATTCTGCATGTCTTTGTAGTCACCTAAGAGAAATGATGAAGCTGAGGTGAAACAAACCAAACAGAAAACCTTATGTTTGACATCAGTATTGTGCAGTCAGGGTCATATGAATTGAGTTTGCAGAGCTGTGTCCAGTGATGGAACAAGTGTTGAAATCTTTTAAATGAAAGAAACACCACAGTTTATAAATGCAGAAATATGTAGGTGACCTCAACAACCAAATGTTTTTATGTCCACTTTCCCATTCACAGAAAATGTGGCTCTGCGTGGTAAAGCAACTCAGTCGTTCCGCCATCATGAGTTTGGTGCCGCCTACAACGCCATCGATGGAAACCGTGAATCAAATTATTATGCTGGTTCATGCACCCACACCGTGCCACAGACCAATCCCTGGTGGAGAGTGGACCTGCTGGACTCCTACATCATCACCTCCATCATCATCACCAACAGAGGAGACGACTTCCCAGAGAGAATCAACGGGGCTGAGATTCACGTTGGCAACTCTTTAAGACAAAACGGCCTTGCAAACCCACTGTGAGTCCTCGTTGGTCATAAAATGATGTAGATGAGAAACCTAACTTTGCTTAAGAGACAGTTTAGCAGAAGTTTGGCTGTAACAAAAACCAGACGGCAGTTAATTGCCTGCCATATCACAATTTTGATAATACTCCATTTAAAGCAGAAGTAAGCGATCCCGTCATTTTGGCTAACTTCTTGGCAGCCGATGGAGTTAGCAGTCCCCGCCCTCGTCCCTATGTCACCACATTTACGCGCATCCCTTGGCTGCACACACAGAGAGGACCGCCCCTTTATGCCGTTCTCTCTCCTCATTGGATAATAGGATACAAGGAAAGTATTCTCCTCGGCTTACAGCAGAGCAGAGTGACTGACAGACCCGTGTTTCAGACCAAACACTCTATAGAAGTGATTTCTGTCGGTAGATATAACTATTTAAGACTTAGGTGGGGGGAGTTTAAGTATCTTGGGGTTTTGTTCATGAGTGAGGGAAGGATGGAGCACGAGATCGACAGGCGGATCGGTGCAGCGGCTGCAGTAATGCGGTCGCTGTATCGGTCTATCGTGGTGAAGAAGGAGCTGAGCCGAAAGGCAAAGCTCTCAATTTACCGGTCGATCTATGTTCTCACCCTCACCTATGGTCATGAACTCTGGGTCATGACCGAAAGAACGGGATCCCGGATACAAGCGGCCGAGATGAGTTTCCTCCGCAGGGTGGCGGGGCGCTCCCTTATGGTACAGACACACCAACTCCGGCGGCGACGGATCCCGACGCAACGGATTGCCGAGCGCACCGGCGAGTGGGCGGTTCTGTGTGACGTAGTGTGGAGCTTGAGTGTTTTGGCTTCCAAGAGGGCACTTTAACGCGCGTTTTGGCTCCCAGGGGGCACTTTAGCACGCGTTTTTCAACAATTGGGCCACGAGGGGGGGCGACCGCCCCCCCGCCCCCCCCTGTGCACGCCACTGTTTCTGAAAACATTTGAAGTGGGAAATGTGTAGTGCAGTAACAGAATCTTGATTCATATTTGATCAACACTGCCTAGTTTGATAGTTTGAACGAAGTTTCTGAGCCAGCCGCATTGCGTTGGACGGACGTCATTTGCATAAAGTTCAATCTATCAAACTTTATGCAAATTCACATACGGCGACGGGGCCGTCAACTCGACGTGCTGTGTCCATCATGCACCGCGCGGCCGGAGCTCCTGCTCTACATAGACAATGAATGGGATCCGTTGACTTGACGTCCGTTGCCAGAGTTGGTGTGTCTGTACCATTAGAGATAGGGTGAGGAGCTCTGTCACCCGGGAGGAGCTCGGAGTAGAGCCGCTGCTCCTCCACATCGAGAGGAGCCAGCTGAGGTGGCTCAGGCACCTGTATAGGATGCCCCCTGGACGCCTCCCTCGTGAGGTGTTCCGGGCATGTCCCACCGGGAGGAGGCCCCGAGGAAGACCCAGGACACGCTGGAGTGACTACGTCACTCGGCTGGCCTGGGAACGCCTTGGGGTCCCCCCGGAAGAGCTGGAGGAAGTGTCCGGGGAGAGGGAAGTCTGGGGATCCCTGCTCCGACTGCTGCCCCCGCGACCCGACTCCGGATGAAACGGTGGACAATGGAATGGAATGGAATATTTTTCATCTTTTACATTTTCAAACAGACAGAAATGGAAAATGGCCCGCAGCAAAGGTTTGGCAACCCTGCATAGTTAGTACCTAGTAGCCCCCCCCTTTGGAAACTATCACAGCGTGAAAATATCTTGTCTGATACCTTGGTCAAAGTTATCTGAGAGCTCCAGTCTCCTGGGTTTCCCATTCTTTTGCAGGCTGCTGCTCTGTTTCCATTTTTCACTCTCAAATTGTAGAAAACAACAATAATACACTGAGTGTTGGCACAGTGTTTTATGCCTTTTGGAGATCATTTCATCTTCCACTTGCTGAACTGTTCATATTAACAGAAATTGTGATCACGGGTGCCACTGTATAGATAAATAAGAAAAAAAAACAGCTAATAAGTGACTGAAGTGACTGGATAACTGCCTATACTACACTACACTGCTCCACCCCTTCCAATAATGACACAACAGTATTAAAGCGCTGCTTCCTCTCTCCCTCTCTCTTTCAGGGCTGCTGTAATTGACCAGATCCCAGCAGGCAGATCTCATAGATTTCCTTTCACCACACGTGTGGAGGGACGTTACGTGACTGTGTCTCTTTTCGGTCAAGGGAAGGAACTCACACTGTGTGAAGTGGAAGTCTACGGTTACCGTTCTCCAACTGGTGAGACATCGTTGCCAAGGCCACAGTCACAGCAAAATTCAAACCATATTCATTTCATAGATGCAAACCTCATTCACATCTGGTTATAATTGTTATCTATCAAAATAACAATATGCAAATAGCAATACATTTCAGGGTCAAGACATACATGCACTATTTTTCTGCAGATAGCATTGAGGAGAACTAAATGTTTGATGGCTGATGTCTGCAACTGTGCCCTTTGTGCAGGAGAGAACCTGGCGATCTATGGGAAAGCTACACAGTCTTCACTGCATTCCACAGGCTTTCCATATAATGCCATAGATGGGAATCGAGCCGCCAATTGGGACTTAGCTTCCTGCAGTCACACAAAGGCGGACCTCAACCCCTGGTGGCGAGTGGACCTGGGCAAAACTGTCAAAGTGTTCTCTGTTGACATAACAAACAGAGTCTCGTACTCCACCAGAATCAACGGAGCTGAGATCCGCATCGGAGACTCTAATGAAAACAATGGCAACAGCAATCCAAGGTAATCTACAGCCTATTGATGAAACCTGTACTATAACCAGTGGCGGCCGGTCAACAGCGCTAGGGTGCCGCCCCCATCAAAATTTCAGGAAAAAAGTGTAGACACAGTAAACATAAATAACATAATAAAAAGTAATTACCATATCTGTTCAGTGTTCACTCATACAATGGGTTTTACTTTGAAATTTCTAAGCCTTTCCATTCCATACTGGGTTTATTCTGGGTTTCATACATTTCAATAGCGAGGGGCGCCGGCCTAATGAGTGTGTATGTGGGCTCTTAAACTTTTGGCTTCCATGTGACTTCATGCTGGTCTCTAATTGGTTACTTCAAGATTCTCCTCTGGGCGCAGCTCTCTGCGCCCGTGGCCAATCAGCACGTTTGGGTCATTTTTTCATCCAATCGGATTGATTCATGATACCTGACCTGTCAATCAAAGTCACTCCCCTGGCAGCGGCGACGTGCCTGTCACTCAAACAGTTACAGACGCACCCGCGTGCACACGGAGCAGACAGACAACAACAACAAGACAGGAGACAATGGCGGCAGCAGCAAAAGAAAAATCTGTTGTTTCTTTACGAAATAATCCTTTCACGAGGCGTTCGCTGGAGTAAAAAAAAAGGATAAAGGAGCTTGAACCGGAGCAACCTGACTTAAAAATCCTGCAGCAGGCAAGTGGCCGTGGACGGAGTTACACAACGCTTCTCCCGTCTGTGTCATGCCAAACTCAGCTGAGGGCTGTACTGCGAAGCCAGTGAGTTAGCGAGCTATGTTGAGTCTAAAGCCAGTCTCTCCTGTACTACAAAGGTGGCTCTCTTTTAACCCGACTAGATCACCATGGTAACTTATGCTTGGTCCCGACCAGGTTATGTTCAGAGTTTCATCCTAAAATCGGCTATAAAGGCGCCGCTGTTTCACTATTTAGCCTAACTAATTTAGCCTGCAGCTGGCGTCACCTTTACTTTGAAAGTCAAGTGGATCTGGATCAGAACGGAGCGGTTGTACGGAGGGAGAGATCAGCTGATCCGCTGCTGACTGCTGTTTACTGCTGGATGTGAAGTTAGCAATGCTCTTTATTTATCTTATTTATCTGACGCCCCCCAATTTATTTTAGCACCAGCCGCCACTGACTATAACTAGCTGTCATATTGGAACGATACATTCAAGATCAATCAAAAAACAAACAAGTAAACATATTTTCACTTATCTTTTTGTAGATGTGCTGTTATCACAAGCATCCCCGCAGGTTTCACCCAAAAGTTCGAGTGTGATGGCATGGAAGGTCGCTATGTCAACATCATCATTCCCGGGAGACAAGAGTACCTGCACCTGTGTGAAGTGGAAGTGTATGGCTCCAGATTAGATTAGGTTTGCGGTACCACAGCTGCATTAACCAGGCAAAGGCCCAAGAGCCAAAATGACTCCATATTATTTGGGTTGTAGAACATCAGTTAGGGCAGAACCTGCTGACTTGCCTGGCAAAACATAGCCTATTTAAAGGGTTTTACTGATTGAACTGAGCTGAGTTCCTCATTTTATCCTAATGTAAATAACAGGCAGAGATCCAGGAACAAAGCAGCATTTTCCCACAATGGAGGGACTCGACTGTTATTTTACCTACTAGCAGTTAAGTTTCTTTAATAATCAAGTGAACGTGTGAGAAAATGAAATAATGGCTCCATTAGGGCACCATCTTATTGATGACTGATTAGCTGCTGGTTTTGAACAATCATCTCCATGTGTGACATTTTTCTCACTACACATTATCATTTTATCCAATGCGGATGAACTGCACTGTATTATATTATATACGGTTCATTATTTTTGATTTGGGGTGAACAAAATGAACAACTGATGGTATAACACAATATTAAAAAAACATCATATCAAATAAATCACTAATGTAACGTGTATATTCATTTGAACCTGTCTTGTTATTTTTGGTTACACTTCATGTGTGCTTGTATTTGTTTGGAATGTTTTTGTTTTTATTTTGTAGAGCTGTTGCTGAGTTTAATTAGAAGATTTTAATTTCTTTGACTGAATTGCAAAAAAAATAATAAAGAAAGAAATGAATAAAAGCATCCCAATTCTGCTGTTGCTGCTGTTTATATTAACCAACATATTTGGCCTTAACCCTGCTGCTGGGTAATGATGGGACAAAAACACAATGGTGGCCTGGTGTTGGTTACCCACACTGACTCATTGTCTTGGTACTTTTTATATTTATCAATGATTACAATGACTAATAATTGATAGGACCGACTCAAGCTGGCAGACAACAGGAACTGATATATGAGGTGGTTCCTGAGTGGGAGGGGCAGAGGGTGTGTCTGAAACGTTGACAGGAAGGTGGCAGACTCTGAGACAGCCTTGAGCATGTACACCAGGACTATTTTACTATGTTGTTCAGGGGGCCAGGCTTCCTGGAAGCTATGGGCCCCTACCTCTAAACCTTTATATGTAGTATGTACACTTGGCACAACATTGCAAAGAATGTGGCATGCAAAGAAGACACAAATTGAAGGGTGTCTATCCATGGTTAATAAACACTTTGATCTTCTGTCCTTAACTGCAGTAATTGAGTAGCTATTCATTCATCATTCATTCATTCCATACTTTACGGGAAAGATACTGTCAATCATTGCTAAACAATCAAGTTTCAAGTCGCCTACCTATATATTGTTTGTTTTCTGACAAGCTAACATTAGTTTTGTCATTTGGTTTGGTTAGTCACACAATTAGCCTACACCTGTTAGTCAGTGTGTGTGTGTGTGTGTGTGTGTATGTGTGTAAATATTCTGTGGGTAATTCCCCTACCCAAAGTCTGCATCGGTGCTGACTTGCGGTAAGGGGGCAGTAAGGGCTCATTCACTGACTCACTGACTTGATGATCTGACAATGGAACAGCCCTCACACACTCACGGACTTCCCGTGAACGCGCCTCTAAGTCAGTGAGTCCGTGAGGGGTCGGATTGGAATTGGGCCCAGGACTATTTTACTATGTTGTTCAGGGGGCCAGGCTTCCTGGAAGCTATGGGCCCCTACCTCTAAACCTATATCTACACTTGACACAACTTGGCACCACATGCAAAGAAGACACAAATTGAGCCCCACTTGCAGACAGAGGTACATGTGCATTTGTTGGCCAGCTGAAAGCTACAACAGTGGTGGCTGGTGTAGTTTTCCTCCGGGGGGGGCTACACCAAAAACTAGGCTATTATATTATGTAGAACCTATTCCATGATGGTAAGCAAAAACTCATTTCCCTTCCGGGTCTTAGGCAATGGGCCAACACAGTCAATAATCACTCTAGCAAAAGGCTCCTCCATAACTGGGATGGGGTTCAAAGGTGCTTTTGGAACTTTTTGATTAGGCTTCCCGACAACCTGACACTCATGACAAGACCGACAAAAATTCACCACATCCTTACGAAGCTGGGGCCAATAGAAATGACGTCTTATCCTAGCTAGCGTTTTCCTGACACCGACATGACCAGCTAGGGGAGACTTATGGGCCATCCTGAGAACTTCTCCTTGATAACATCGGGGTAACACTATTTGCTCACATACACTCCACTCCTCGGTGGCCGGCCTGTCTGGAAGCCGCCATTTCCTCATGAGCACATCTCCCCGAAGAAAAAATCCTTCAGCCATGTCTCGACTTTCCTCCTCCGTTGCTGCCGTTTCTCTCAGGAGAGCTAAGGTAGGATCCTGTAACTGCTCCTTCACTAAATTACTCTGGTTCAACTCTGGCGCTTTCTCCAAACCACACCACTTTGCAAAAATTGTGTCTGCTAATTCAACCGGTGGGGTGTCCTCAGTTAAAGGAGGGTCCACATTTTCTTTTGCTCGAGACCGAGTCACCACGCACACCGGGAATGCTGCTGGAAATTCCTTCTCAAGAGCCATAGTTTCTGCTACCTCACAGGGGGTGGGGGACAGATGGGGGGTTACCCAGGGAGCCACTGCTGTTTCATCAGTTGCCAAATCATTAGCCAACAGTAGGTGCACCCCAGCAACCGGCAACTCTGGCGCCCACACAAGATACTTCACGACCATCTCTCCCAAATGTTGCCCCTCTCTTTTGCAGCACTGGACAACGCGATCTGAGATGGCCTGGTTTGTTACAATAGTGACATATGATTTCTCTGGGAAAGGGGGGAAATTTATCATATGGCCGGTCATTTCGGAATTTTAAAGGAGGGCGACCGCCATCCCCTCTCCTGTCACCTCCATGCACTGGGGGGCGCCAGTTACCACTCACTTTATCATTAGCAGGTTCTCCAACAGGGGGCCGTGAACTGGCAATGCTATATTTCTCAAATGGGCGCTTCTCTGTGCTCCCCGTCCACTTACTCTGCCCTGGCCTCTCACGCCACTCAGGTTTATCAGACCTGATGTCCTTATGAATTAGAGCGTAACGATCTGCAGCCTCAGCAGCTTTAGTCACTGAAGAAAGATCCAACTAACTCAAATACGTCTGAATGGCCTTTGGCAGACTTAGTTTAAACTGCTCAAGGAGCATGAGTTCTTTCAATTCCTCATAGCTATAGGCTTCACTGGCTTTGAGCCACCTTTCAAACACCAGCGCCTGCTGCCTGGCAAACTCTGCATACGACTGCCCCGTCTGAATTCGGTCAGACCTGAAACACTGCCTATAGGCTTCAGGGACAAGAGCATACTGTTTCAAAACAGCGTCCCGAACACACTCATAATTCTCACTGTCCTCCATGCCAAGCATAATAAAGGCTTCTTGAGCTTTACCTATAAGTGAGCTTTGTATGAGAGCAACCTAGTGCTCCTCATCCCAACCACGTTGCCTAGCAATCTTTTCGAACATTTCAAAAAACGTTTCTACCTTCTCTGGTGAGAATTTTGGCACTAGTCGAATATTATCAGCAAAGTTGAAGTCTTTCTTCTCCTTGCGACCCTGTTCATGGTATCAACTTTTTTTCCAACTTTTCTCGCACCAACCTCTCTTCTCGTTCCTGCTTTTTCCTCAGTCGATGTGAGGGTCTAAGGACAGAGGATGTTGTTACGATGCCATGTAAAGCCCTTTGAGACAAACTGTTTGTAAAAACGGGCTATACAAATAAAATTGCCTTGCCTTGCCTTGCCTTTTCTCGCACCATCCTCTCTTCACGTTACTGTTTCTCTCGCTCCTTTTGCTGTTCGGGGTTAAAGAGCAACAAAATGGCCTCTATCATTTGGACCTTCGTACTATTGTCTGGCAACTCAAGGTCTAGTTCAGTCAATACTTCCCACACTTGGGCCTTTTTAAGCTTTATCAATGTCTTGTGACGTACTGCTTCTGTCTCCTCACCAAACTTATCAAAGTCAAAGTCTGCCATCTTGGTCAGTCTCAACTGTAGACAGAAAAAGGACAACAGGGAAAAACTCAACGTGTACAATTATCACTGATTTCCAGAAAACTGGGTGACTTCCTTACCTTATTAATTTACCCCAGCTTACTGCTCAACAACAGCATGTAAATATTTTTAGCAACAATTTAAACTATCCATAATCACAACCTGTGAATGATGATAAAGCTACTTGCTAACCTGCCAATATTACACCTGTCACAAAACAAACGCCTTCACACGGCTAATTATACACGGGACAAAATGTTCACATCCACAATGAACACGCGCATCACACTCGACACGACAGCATCAGACCAGAGACCCGCGTCCATTAAACAACCACACACACGCGACCAATAAAGCTATGTTAAGCGCCACCAGCTCGGCTTTAAACGCCGTTACTCCTTCAGTAGCTAACTGAAAGCTAACAAAGCCAGCTACCATAAACGCAATTCAAAAACACAACAACAGTATCACACATTGACCAAAACCACTGCCTATCGAAATCCTAATCGCGGACGACGCCCCCAACTGTAACACACGCGGACAAACGGGACTGCATTGGTACATGAAACATGATATTACGTTAGCTCGTTTATTAAACTATGCCTGTCCTGAAACCTCCCGCTTGCTCCTGTGGTTATCTCTCTCTCAGGTGTATGCATAGACGTGAGTTTGAGTACCTGTCTGTATGTGTGTGTATCTACCTGAGCATGGGAGTTGCTTCACTTACCCACTCCATAGTTACCGCTTCTAGGCCCGGTACGACCCGGCGCGACCGGACTCGGTGAGGCCGTAGCTCAGGGCATCCCCGTCGCTACACGGCCACGGCAGCTCCACAGCCGGCCAGCTCGCTCGACTCAGCACTTGGTTCTTAGTTCATTCGGTGTGTGACTCCAGTGCGGTGTGTGGGTGTGTGTTTTTCGCCAGCGTGGTCTCTCCTCGTGAAGACCTGCCGCTCTTCGTCTCGAAACCCCCCGGAAGTCGTTTTCACTTCCGCCTCCAGCCCAGGTGATATGGGTCAACCAAACTCCGCCCACTCATTGGGTTAAGTGAGCTACTTCCCATCTCGTGATATGTTTCTGTGTTATGTATTTGTGGATCAGTCTACCTTGACCTCACCTGGCCCTTACACTTCACCTGCTTCACATCTCCCAGGGGAGTTCATAACACTTATAAAACAACTTTAATCATTTAATAAATAAAAAGATCAGTTGCATTCATTTCTATCTGCAGCTCTCCATAATGAAAGCTTTTTTTTCCACAGGGCGCCTTTGTTTCATGTCCAGATGCTTGTACTGGACCTGCCAAAGTCAATAATAATTTCTTGGGTCTTTGATTAAGCAACAAGTTGTTCTTGTTGCACCAGTCTGTGAACACCCCCACCAGGTCCCGGTATTCATCTTCCTGTCCCTTCAACACACAAGCCACGATGGCCGTATCGTCAGAGTACTTCTGAACATGGCAAGATTCAGATCTACGTAAAATCCGCAGTGAACAGTGTGAAGAGGTAAGGTGAAAGCACAGTACCATGTGGTACTCCCACACTGCTCACCACTGTGGGCCCTAGTTTCCTCGACCGAGCAAAGTCTAAGTGCAGCGCAGCTTCGCCACGCCAACGGGGTGTGGCCCAGGTCCATTTCGCAAGATTGGTGGGCCGCGCAGTCAGACTTAGACCAGCGCAGTCCCTCCCCTCGTCCCTCCCACCGGCGCAAACGGTGAAGAGGGAGGAGAGAGGGCGGGAGGGAGACAGGAGGAGGAGAGAAAGGCGTGGAGTGGGTTTGACACAGCCGAGTCAGATCTTCACCAATCAAAGGAGCTCCTCTCCTCACCTTTAACAGCGCCGCGGGCGATGCACGCTGCAAGTTTGTCATTTTATACTTGGACATGGACGGAGGAAACAGCGACGCCAGAGGCCGAACCTCTCCCAGGAGGAAACAGCTGTTTTGGTCCGGAGGTCCGAGCTCAGAGTGACCAATAATGAGTTTACTAATATACTTAACCAGGATTGATCTGATACACTGAGAACCCCTGCCCAATGTAAGAAACAACAACTAATAAACTAATAAAGAAACTCACATTTATTCAAACCCTGTGTATAAGATGAGAGGTGTACACTAATCACAACATAAACAAAGACCATGTGGATGAAATCAGCGTAAAGGACGCGCTCTCTCTCTCTGCCTCTCTCTCTCTCTGTCCTCCTCTCTCTCTCTCTCTGTCCCTCTCTTTTTTTCTCTTTTTTTTCTGTGATAGAGATGCTGAGTATACTGTAGTAGGCTATATACTGACTATCTGATACCGAGGCTGTTGTGGTGGACTAAGAGAGATGATGATTTGTGTTTTGTTTTTCATTACGGCTGCTGATGCGGTCGCACGCGCTTATGAATTAATAAGTAAATAAATAAATAAATAAAGTGGATCATCACAAGGGCAGAGTGGTATGGCAGCGACATGCAGTCATCCACCCTCAGTCCTGCTTGGGACATCCACAGCTGCTTTTCAGTGCCAGTTCGTCCCTGCTGTGTTAATTCAGGTGGAGTTTCCATTACGCACCGACAGCCTTTGATCTCTGCTTTGATCTGACGTCAGATGTGACGGGACAATCTATATAGATATAAATTCACGTGTTGATTCCGTTAGTTGCATTAAATAGTGGTTATTGTGGATATTTATTGCATTGAAATGTGTCTGGAACTGTGGAGATCTGCCTGTGAGGTCTTGGTGACGTGTGTGCACTGCAGGTCAGTCAGCCAAACTTCCACTGCACCTGCTGCGCTTCGCCCTGCGCTGAGAGTAGACCTGGTTGGAGGTGGCGAGCTTTCAGCGCAACCTCGGCGGGACATTTTCGCACAAAACTTCCACTGCACCAAGCTGAATCTGTGACGCCTCCCCCTGCTGCGCGGCCACGCCTATCTCAGCGCAGCGCGATCTGCCAATCTTCCAATCTGACTTTGCGCTAGGCTGCGCTGGTCGAAACTTGCATTAGACCAGCTGCGTTACCTTGCGCCACCTGCGCTGCGCCAGAAAACTAGGGCCCTGTGTCTGACATGAAGTTCCCCAGCCTCACATGTGGCTGGATGGAGCAAGATCGCTGGGTGGATCAGGACCGGAGGGAAAAGCAGCTGAGGTAGAGGGGCAGTCGGATGGATAAAACGTCTAAAATGAGGATAAAACATAAAGAAGGGTAAGAGCATAAAATTAATTAAAAAGAATTTAAAAAATCAATTAAAAACCTGATTATAGTAAGGGAAACTATGAAAATCTTGGAACTAAATCCTTACCAAGAATATCAGCTCTCAATTGAGCACACAGGGATCTTTTCTTTTTTGACAAATACAAAACATAGTTTTCTGGGCCAAAAACCTGTTTTATTTCACAGTAAGTACGCAATTTTGGTTTACCCCAAGTATCTAATGCCCATCTATCTTTACTTTGTTGAAAAATAATTTCTTTCAATACATTAATCTCAACTTTCTCTTTGTTATAATAATGGTCCTCATATCCAGCTCTCAGCAAGATGTCACATATATGTCCCTATCCCATGCCCCATTGGTCAGTGTGTCCCACTCAAAGATTTGTCTTGCAATCCTGTTACGATTTAATCCTAGTATCCTATTCCATAAACGCACCATATATACACTCCACCGTACCTCATTGGGTTCCCAGCCCATATCTCCCATCACGGCTAGTGTTGGTGTGAATTTATGTACGCCAAGAAAATACCGCATGGCTCTATTTTGCACAGCCTCACATTTAGGGTACTGTTTGAATCCCCATACTCCTACTACATAGTCTAACACTGGACACACACAACTCTGATATAATTTGGAGTATGTGGAGTACCCAACATCCCTCAGAGTCTTTATTTTGGCTATAACACCCCCTAGTGCCCGATTTGCTGACTCAGCCAGAAGTGATGATCCCTTCATGAAAGTCATGTGTTCATCCAAATAGAGACCCAAATATTTGTAGCCTCTTGAGTAATTCAACTTTGACTCTCCAAACTGAAATTGGAAATCACTTGTTTGCTTAACAGGGTTTTTAAAATGCATAATTTCTGTTTTCTTTTCATTTATCAGGAGTCTCCACTTTTTACACCAATCGCTTGCACATGTCAGCATTCTTTGTAAATCAACCTCTGTTTCCGCTATCAAAATAATATCATCCGCATATAAAATACTAACTTCCTCTCCTCCACATTTTACTCCACAATGCAGATGTTTGATTTGCTTGGCTAGATCGTTAATGTACACAGAAAATAAAGTAGGAGACAGTGCATCTCCCTGCTTGACTCCTGATAGTGTGGGGAACCAGTTGGTATAGGTGTTGTTTACCTTCACACAGGCCTGGGGTGCACTGTAGAGAGAGCAAATGGCCTGATAGAACTTCCCATCTATCCCTATTTTAGCCAGTCTATATGCAAGGAGGTCTCTGTTGATGAAATCAAAGGCTTTCTGAAAGTCAATGAAACATGCATATGTTGATTTGTTTTCCTTAAGTCTATTCCTTACAATAGTGCATACTGTATAAATATGATCAATACAGGCCCTGGCTTTACGGAACCCATTCTGCTCCTCTACCAATAGGCTAGTTGTTCTCTTTCCAAATATTCCATTAATCTCTCATTGAGTAAAGATGAATATAATTTATAGACTGTGCTCATTAGACTAATCCCCCTATAATTAAGTGGGAGTCTGGGGTCTGTTTTCTGTGATTTTGGTATAGGGCTTATGGTGGACTTCAGCCAAACTGATGGTATTATGCTTTGTTCAAAACAGTGATAAAATAAATTAAACAAAATTTGAGCTAGCTTAGGTGATTTCAACAATTAATTTGGTAAATCATCTATACCTGTAGCTTTGCCTGCCTTTGCCTTATCAATAACCTTTACCACTTCCCCTATATCAATCTCCACATTAAGCTCACTATTACTTTGAAAATTAACTTCTAGCATGTCTTTTTCCAGACTACTAGGTTATATATAATATATCCAGCAAAAAGTGAAACAAAAAAGTTTGTTAGAAATGAAGAGAAGAAAAGCACAAGTGTGCTACATTGATCGCAAGCATGACAATAGGTTACGTAATTTGCACACACACTGAGCATCACTCTCCATCCAGCATCCAGGCTCTAAAAGTGGTCGTTCTTGAAGAATGGAAAAAGATAAATGTTGCAGTGTCACCAACTTGTTCATTCCATACTAGAAGACTTGGTGCTGTCCTTAAAAATCATGTCAGGTCATACAAAATACCAGTGGTAGCTATTGTCGTGATTTAAGTAAAACTAAAACTTTTGCAATCTAAGTAATATTATTAACCTTACTTTCATTTGTGTTCATTGAGATATAGATTAAAATCATATTTTACTTATGCTCAGCACTGTACATATGTCCAGGAGACTTTGTCCTGTCCTCGAGACGTGAGCGAGGGAGGATCAGGTCATAGAATAGGTTTAATGATGAGGAAAGTCACTGTCAGCTGCACATCTGTCAGCAGGTCAGCTTCACACTGTGCAAACTTTATTTTGTAAGACTAGAAGTTGACTTAGGGCATATCACGCCTGTGGATTGTTTTCCTGTCCTGAGTGAGGCAGGATCATGGTAGAATAGGTTTAGTGATAAGGAAAGTCACTATCTGTCAGCAGGTCAGCTCCACACAGACAGACTTTATTTTGTAAGACTAGATGTGACTTAAACAGTGATATGTTGGATATAAACACTAAGCACTGTATACTCACCCTTATTTATAATGATTATTGAGTTACAGGGTTTAATTTGTGCCAAGATCCGGCACCTCGCCAGTTGGGACTGGTACCTATTTGCAGAGTCAAAAGTACATTCTGTACTTCAGCAGAAGTGTTAAACGTTTATATCCAACATGTCACTGTTTACCAAGGATGTATTCTTTGTTTGGAGCAGTTCTTCCGAAACAGGGAGCGGTTTACATCAGAGACTGTATCGGAATAAAGAAAACAATCCACAGGTGTGATATGCCCTAAGTCAACTTCTAGTCTTACAAAATAAAGTTTACGCAGTGTGGAGCTGACCTGCTCACAGATGTGCAGCTGACAGTGACTTTCCTTATCACTAAACCTAAAAACACTAAAAGGTGGGCCAGTAGCAACTTTTGGCATAAGTGCGAGGCAAGACTATACATGGTTAAAGTGCTAGTTTTCTTGAATAAAGTGCTGGAGGAAATCCGCCTCAGCAGGATGGTGGGCATGGGCAAGCAGGGAGCCTGGACCAGGTGGGAACACACTACTGGCCGGAAGATCTCGTGGGCTGATCTGTGGAGATCTGACCCACTCCGGGTCAAGTTCCTGGTTCAGTCTGTATATGACACCCTCCCGAGCCCTGCCAATCTGTTCACCTGGGGCCTGGGGGAGTCCCCTGCGTGCCAACTCTGCCAGAAGAAGGGATCTCTAGAGCATATCCTGAGCTGCTGTTCCAAGGCCTTGGGAGAGGGGCGGTACCGTTGGCGCCATGACCAGGTCCTGCGAGCAGTGGCAGATACCATCAGCAACGGCATCAGCTCCAGCAAATTCCACCAACCCACAACGGGCACCATCTCCTTTGTCTGCGCTGGGGAGAAGCCTCAGCCCTGTCTAAAAGTCAAGTGTGTGTGTGTGTGTGTGTGTGCACGTGCGCTTCTGTTAATGGCGGCGGGTAGGGGCACAAAAACATTTTTTGCACCGGGGCCTATCACCAAACTATCACTAAATTGGGTCCTCTGCTGTTTACAATTTCTATAAATGAATTGGGGAAAAATGTTGAAAATGGTAATTTAAATTTTTATGCCGATGATACTGTGATTTGTCGTCCTACATCTCCGACTCCTATTGAGACTGTTTCTACTTTTAATTAGGCATCATCCTTGAGGACAGTAAGTCTTTTAAACCCATATTGAAAACCTGACAAATAAGCTAAAGGTGAGATTGGGCTATGTCCCTTTGGCCAAGTGGTTAGCGTGTGCGACACTTACCAGAATATCCCTCACATCAGCGCCAGAGTCTGGGGTTCGAAGCCCGCCCAGGCCCTCTTCACCTTGCCACATTCAGATGTGACAGTTGAGGGTCCTGTCACTATGCCTCCAATTGATCATGTGCCCTGGCTACTTGACCAAGGGCATGTCCCTTTGGCCAAATGGTTAGTGCGCGTGACTCGTACCTGGGAGTCTGGGGTTCGAAGCCCACCTGGGCTCTCTTCACCTTGCCACACCATTTTTCATTGTGCTTTAAGATACATTACCGGCTGTAAGTCACTCACCCATCATTGTACTCTGTATGCTAAAGAAGCTGGCTGTCTCTCTCTGCACATAGGCTTCTACACTGGTACACTATAAAGCAATTATTGGACTACTTCCCTCATACCTCTGCACCTATACTCACTCTCACATCAAACCCATCATACAGTTTGCGCTCTCTGGACTTTCTATCTACCTCTGTCCCCAGAACTCGTACTGAGTTTGGGAAGATGGGATTTGTGTACTCTGCTCCCTCTGGCTGGAACAATCTCCAAAACACTAAAACTACAGGCATTTATCACCATTTCTGATTTTAAGACCAGACTTAACGGCTTTTTAATGGCAAATTCTGACGTGTGTAAATGTTTTACTGTATAGTATTTTAGCATCACTGGATTAGTGTTCTTTTAGTGTGTATCATTGTGCAATGTTCTATCTTGCTTGATTCGATATAATCTCTTTTCCCTCAGGATCCCCTGGTACAGCCCTCTCTTCCACCACGCAGCCCTCTCTTCCTCCTTCTCTTCCCCCTATACCCCCGCCGGACTGCAGGACATAGGGCTCCGGACGTCATTTATTTTTTCTCTCTTTTCTCTCTCTCATGCTGTCCCTTCTTCTTTGTGTGTATATGTATCTTGTTTGCTGCCTTCTTGGCTAGGCCTTGCTTGGAAAAGAGATTTTTTATCTCAAGCAATCTGCCTGGTAAAATAAAGGTAAAATAAATAAAAAGTAAAATAACTCTGTAAACTTAGGTAATGTTAAGTTTGAAAGTTGTTACTTCATATTTACACCTTTATATTTTTTGGTCTCATTAAACTTATGGAACATTTCAAAAATAAGAATAACATTTACGGCTGCTCTCTGTGCTCAGGTACGTTTAATCATTTGTCAGTAACCTGCTGTTGTGTCATTCAGTCACATGCACCATAGATTGGTAGGTTGTTGCTTTTGTATGTTTCAATAAGCACCACCACTGTAAATACATACTAGATGAGCAAAGAGAGAGAGAGAAATAAAGTTCATCTTATTTGATCTTACTCTAAGCCATGTCATAGGCTGGAAGACTGAAGTTTGAATCCACAATCAGTCACGAGGAAGGACAAGCATAACAAGATGTGGGTATAAATATCCCCCTCATCAGCACAGAATCATCAGCGATTTCTCACCTGCAACTGAATCTACTTTGCAAGTCAAGGTAAGTTAAGAGGTTGTAGTTAAGTAGCAGATTTTACAATCACAATTTGGGTGTTTAATTGATGTGTGTGTTTGGCTAAAGGGTTCATACATTTGCAGCATGTTTTATACACGTGTCTTACAGTATCTCCGATTGTTGAGGGTTCGGTACCTATTTCATTACATCTGTTTAATGTCATTCTTCTCTCTCATCAGACTGAACCAGAACAATGAAACCTAGTTCAGCCCTGCTGCTGCTGCTGCCTCTCCTGGGGATGTGCTCAGCTTATAAGTACAGTAAGTAGAGTATTATCAAGTGTTAGAATCACAGTAGTGTATGTAGACTGCATGTCCTTGTAGTCACCTAAATGAAATGATGAAGTGTTGTGCAGTCAAGGTCACTGAGTTTGCAGAGCTGTGTCCAGTGATGGAACAAGTATCTTTTAAATGAAAGAAACACCACAGTAATGTGTGAGTGACCTCAATAACCAAATGTTGTTATGTCATTTTCCCCATTCACAGAAAATGTGGCTCTGCGTGGTAAAGCGACTCAGTCGACCCTAATTAATGAGTTTGGCGCCGCCTACAAAGCCATCGATGGAAACCGTAATTCGATTTATAAAGCTGGTTCATGCACCCACACCGCGCCAGAGAACAATCCCTGGTGGAGACTGGACCTGCTGGACTCCTACATCATCACCTCCATCGTCATCACCAACAGAGGAGACTGCTGCGCAGAGAAACTCAATGGGGCAGAGATTCATGTTGGCAACTTTTTAAGACACAACGGCCTCGCAAACCCACCGTGAGTCCACGTTGGTCGTAAATGATGTAGATGAGAAACCTAACTTTGCTCAAGAATGGGCTGTAACGAAAACCATACTGCAATTGCAACTCGAATCAATTGCCTGCCATATCACAATTTTGATAATACTCTATTTTTGCTTGGTAAAAGAAATTTTAACTCATAGCTAATTGCTTGGTAAAAGGAATATTAACTTATAGCTACAGTGGCATTAAAAGTACCATCTCAGGCAGCTCATTTTTGGCAAAATTATAAAAATCTGAGTATATCTGGTAAGTATTAGACAGTAATTGATGACATAAGTGATTTGACATATCTATGTCCAAAATTTGGTTGCAGGGGCCAAAATCTGGCCTACCAATCAAATTAGTCTCAGACAACTTTGGTTGGATGGTCAGTCAAACTGTCAAATCAGACTGCCACATAGACGAAAGCTGTGACACCGGGTCCGAGGCTCTGATCGCAGGTTTGGTTTCCAGCAGCGGTGTGGAAGGCAGAGAGCCTCCACTCTCCCTGTAACAAGTTACAGTCATTTATCTAACACAATTAGTCCCAAGCTGTTTAATGACGGTAACAATGAAACACAAGGTAAACATCCTGCATAGTTCTTCTGCTCTGTGCTACTCCCATCAGAGCGCTGTCCCCATAGGCGGCACTAGGGCAGAAGGAATGGGGAAGCTACGGGACAAAAAAAAAAAAGAAAAAGAAAAAAAAGTCTTTACCCAGGCAGATATACTGTAGCCTATATAGTTTTGATGTTCATCAAACTGAGATGCAGCAGAATGATTCCTTTCATTCTCTACTTGTTTTTTTTTTTTTGTTTTTTTTTTGCTTTTGTAGTGGCCCATAATTAACCTAATCAATGTTCTTACCCTAAGCAGCACGCCACGGGGCGTTTGTGTCATATTTTTCAACTATTTCTTCAGGTTTAAATCCTCTTAGTTGTCGCTCTCGATGTACAGAAGCAACAGAGTTGACAGTATCTGCTGTGCCATTGTCCTCATCCAGTTGCGCAACTCCTGTGAGAATGTGCGCTCACACAGGTGTCCAGAGGTAGGCCGGTGACTGGAGGAGGGAGGCAGCAGGTGTCCGGGCGGTCGGGGCTGCTGTCTGGACGTAACTTAGGCCAGTGACTGGAGGAGGGTGTGCGCAGGTGTTCGGGGGGGCGCGGCTGTCCGGAGGTAGACCGGTGACTCGCGGGCAGTGGCCGGTATCCGGGGGGGGGCAGCCGGTGTCATCATGGAGGCCAGTGGCAGGAGAGAAGGCGGCAGCCGGTCGTGGAAGCATCGTGGTCGGCTTCATTGCTGCTGCTTCATGGGACTCTCGGACTCGTCAATTTTGATATTCAAAAACCTTCTAATGTCCGTTTTACCGGGCTTTTTTCTTTTAATTTCGCTGGACTGTCAGTGACTACAGTAGCATAGCGAGGCAAAGGGGTAAGCTTCTACGCTGCGCGTTGTAGCTACGCCGTGTGTACTTAATGACGCAGGTAACCAGTCATATACCACTGAAATAAAAAATAAATAAACCATCGACATAGATAATACTTTAAAAATGTGTGTTTTAATGTATTTCCCACCTCTTTCTAAAATATAATTTAAAAACAACAACGAAAAAAAAAAACAATCTAGGGGAAGCTAAGCTTCCCTTAGCCTATTGATAGCGCCGCCTATGGCTGTCCCTAGCAACGATCTGTTTTACTTAGCAACAGTTTTGGTGATTCCTGATTGGACGGAGGGGGTGGGTGCTTATCAGTTGTGCAACCTGCATGTGGACTAGCCGGGTCCCACGGCTTGCCACTTTTGTCCATTCTTTGTATGGCCTGAATCCATAAATCTCTTCTTTTCCCGTCCCACTCTCTTAAGGGGAGAAGGAAAAATCTTATGTTAGTTTATTCTAAGTTGTTCAACGAACAATATACCTAACCACACAGCGACTCTTTTCACCGGTGAGGGGGCGTGGCCTGATGTAGAGTTGCAGACTTCTATCGTAACTTTAAAGAGTAACTAAACCCTTAAACAACCTTTTTCTGCTGAAAACAAATATTGGGTATGAAGTAGTGTTGTCGATTGATTCTGGTCCAACTAATTTTAGTCAAAATATTTCAATTTGGTGTATTTTGTAGTAAAAATGTAAGAGTGACTGCCCTCTATGGGTTGAAATCTAGCTATTACAACCAAATTTTGCCATTGGCTGAGATGGAGGCTGATGACGTTTTTGGAGGCAGCTTTTGTCACGGTGTTGGAGAGTGACTGGGCGTGTCTTAACTGCTCATGGAGCCCCGCCCATAATCAAAGCATTTTTTGAATTTCCAGCTTAGACACACATCAGCCAAAACTGAGGGGTTTAGTTAGGACTCTTTAAGTTTGGGCACCCCCAGTCAAAATTTCTGTTAATGTTAACAGTTAAGCAAATTAAATGATCTTCAAAAGACATGAAGTTACAAATGACACATTCCCTTTACATTTTAAACTATATAATTTTTTTATTCTCATCTTTTACATTTTCAAAATGACAGAAAATAAAAAGGGCCCACAGCAAAGGTTTGGCCCCCTGGTTTCCCATTCTTTTGCAGGCTGCTGCTTTTATTCTCCTTTCACTCTAAAATTGTAGAAGACAAAAAATAACACACTGATATTGTTTATTGATATTGTTTTAACTTAATGCCTTTTGGAGATCATATCATCTTCTACTTGCTGAACTGTTCACATTTACAGAAATTTGGACCACGGCTGGCTTTTGCATGCCACTGTATAGAGAAATAAGTAAAAAAAAAAAAGAAAACAGCAAATAAAAGTGACTGAATACTACACTACTCTGCTCCACCCCTTGACACAACAGTATTAAAGCACTCTTTCCTCTCCCTCTCTCTTTCAGGGTTGCTGTAATCGACCAGATCCCAGCAGGCAGATCTCGTAGATTTCCTTTCACCACACGTGTGGAGGGACGTTACGTGACTGTGTCTCTTTACGGTCAAAAGAAGTATCTCACACTGTGTGAAGTGGAAGTCTACGGTTACCGTTCTCCAACTGGTGAGACATCGTTGCCACATTTTCTCCAAGGCCACAGTCGCAGCATACATGCACTATTTTTCTGCAGATAGCACTGAGGAGAACTAAATGTTTGATGGCTGATGTCTGCAACTGTGCCCTTTGTGCAGGAGAGAACCTGGCGATCTATGGGAAAGCTGCACAGTCTTCGCTGTATTCCACAGGCTTTCCATTTAATGCCATAGATGGGAATCGAGCCGCCAAATTCAGCTTAGCTTCCTGCACTCAAACAACTTACGAGCTCAACCCCTGGTGGCGACTGGACCTGGGCAAAACCGCCAAAGTGTTCTCTGTTGACATAACAAACAGAGATGACTCGTACTCCACCAGAATCAAAGGAGCTGAGATCCGCATCGGAGACAATAATAAAAACAATGGCAACAGCAATCCAAGGTAATCTACAGCCTATTGATGAAACCTGTACTATAACTAGCTGTCATACTGGAACGATACATTCAGGATCAATCAAAAAAAAAGTAAACATATTTTCACTTGTCTTCTTGTAGATGTGCTGTTATCACAAGCATCCCTGGAGGTTTCACCAAAACGTTCCAGTGTAATGGGATGGAAGGTCGCTACGTCAGCATCATCATTCCTGGGAGAAAAGAGTACCTGAACCTGTGTGAAGTGGAAGTGTATGGCTCCAGATTAGATTAGGTTAGAGGGGCCACAGCTGGATTAACCAGGCAAAGGCTTTTGATTGATTCATTTCTTTTGATTGATCTTTTTCAGTCCTAGTGAGAAAAAAGACGTTCATCTGGAAGTAACCAACTCACTCCTCCACACAGGCAGGCTCCACTAGTTCCAGATAAACAGTGGTTATGGTTCGGGGGTTAGGAGGGCAAGTTCTAGTAATTTGACATATTTGAGCATTTTATAAAAAAGTAACGCAATAGTCACTTTTCCTGGTAATTATTTATTTTTATAATGTAGAAATTCAGTTACTAACTCAGTTACATTTTGGGGAAAGTAACAAGTAACTATAATTAATCAAATGTAACGTGCCCAACACAGCTAATAACTGATAGATCTGACTCAAACTGGCAAACAACAGAAACTGATAGGTGGTTCCTAAGTGGGAGGGGCAGAAGATGTGTCTGAAACGTTGACAGGGAGGTGGCAGTACACCAGGACTATTTTACTATGTTATTGAAATCACTATGCCTGTAAGTTGTTGCATATAAAACAACATTAATCATTTAAATAAAAAATCAGTTGCATTCATTTCTTATGGTTCTATCTGCTTTTTTCTATAATTAAACCTTTTTTTGCACAGGGCAGCTTTAGCCGTGTTTCCACTGCAGGAACTTTGGGGTAATTTTACGGGGCCAGCCCCGTTGGTGCGTGTTTCCACTGCAGGAACCTCCCCCACAGGGCCATTTACAGGAACTTTTACGGGGGCCAACGGAGTACCTACTCCAGGGTAGGTACTCCGTTCGGCCCTGAAAAGCTCCTGGGTGGGGCTCGAGGTTAACCCGGCGCTGATTGGCTAAAGCTAGAGCAGGCTCTGACGCTACCAGACAGCACCAAAACAACCGGGAGCAGAAGGGGAGCATTAGCCTAGCAGACACCGCTGTAAACAGCAGGAAGATGTACACAAATGGACCGACGATGAGGTGCAGACATTGATTGCAGTCTATACCGAGGAGATTCAGAGGGGGTTTGAGTCATCGCGGCGAAATGAAAATATCAGCGCATCTCGACACACTGGGGATCCATCACGCCGCAAAACAATGCCGTGAAAAGTTAAAAAAAAAAAAAAAACTCAAGCAGGATTACAATCAACCGCCATGTGCAGAAACACACAAACCAGAAACGCGCCTACCGCCTCAGCTCCTTCCATCCTTCTTCTCCGTTGTTGTTATGATTTTTGTTTGTGACCTGCCTGGGTGACGTCACGGTCGAAACTGTCGCACAGCGATTAAGCGGCGATCGAAACTCATGACGTTGCCGCGGGGTCCTACACTGCAGTGGAAACATGGCCACTGAGAGGGCCGAGTGAGAGGACGGTTCCTGTAGAAGTTCCTACCCCCTCCCTTTACCAGGAACTCCTGCAGTGGAAACACGGCTTTTGTTTCATGTCCAGATGCTTGTACCTGTCGTAATGTTTTTTTTGTCTTCTTACCTTTATATTCTTTCATTATGCTACAGCCACACTGTTTCTGCACAGAAGACAAACAGCTTAGCCCTTTATATCCGCAAACATATACTCAGCCTTCCACCTGCCTTGAAAACCCCTGTTTTCAAAGTCCACCTTTCGTTGAGCCATTTATTTGGGGGGAGAGAGGTAGCTGAGAGTTGACCACAGGTGACTAGCTCCATAAGGATGCTGATGAACATGTGGGGAGGACTCGTACTCACTTGGCCCTTGATTGACATGCCAACCCCCTGGCTGTGCATTGTGGGCTTTGTAGTAGATCTGTAGTGTATTAGTGGTGCCGACGGGCCAGCTCTAAAAGTAATTAGATATTATCATGCTGGCCAAAGACAATTCGCCGGCAGGTTTTCGCCAACCGACCTTAAAGGAGACATATTCTGCCCCCTTTCAACAAATTAAAATAGTTCCCAGGTGTCTTAAAGACATGTCTGTGACATGCTTTGGTCAAAAAAGGATCAAACATCACAGCTCTTTTCATCCTCTGTCTGAACAGCCCTGTTCAGAACAGCTGGTTTCAGTGCCTGTCCCTTTAAATGCAAATGAACCACTGCTTGCCCCGCCCCACCCCTTCAGCCAGTCCCAGGTAGGAGGTAGGGGTGGTATTATGCAAATTCGAATCCTAGTTACATAACTGGTAGACAACTGAGGGAAAGCCACATGGATTTCAATCTAGAGAGTCTGCACATTACAGATTTTTTTTGTCAATTATCACATTTTGGGACCGGAAGGCAAAACAAACACCCTAATAGAGATAAAAGAGCCTTCAAAAAGTGACATTTCCATATGTCCTTTAAGTTTGACATATGTGGCCTATTCTAAGGCATGTTCCCCACTTTTCTGCACAATACAGCGCTACTACGATTAAAAACATTGTAAAAGACCAACACCATTCAGCTTCTGTACATGGTTTCCCCTTGTCTGGTCCCTGGATCAGCTCCTCTTACTTCTTCTCCTCTTCTGTCATTGTCTTCTTCAGTCTGTTTGACAATTTTTTTATTTTGGCCATGACAAACACGCTGAGAATAGTGAGCTAGCTAGTTTCTTATAGTTGGGTGAGAGGTGTTGATGTTGGTGTGTGAGGTGTTGACATAACTTGAGAACAAAGTGACAGTGCAGTGCCTGGCCAGCAGGGGGTGCTGTGACAACTGCAGGGGCCATTCTCCCTCTTGCAAATCAATGACTAGATAGATAGATAGATAGATAGATAGATAGATAGATAGATAGATAGATAGATAGATAGATAGATAGATAGATAGATAGATAGATAGATAGATAGATAGATAGATAGATAGATAGATAGATAGATAGATAGATAGATAGATAGATAGATAGATAGATAGATAGATAGATAGATAGATAGATAGATTTTTATTTGTCATTCAGAAATACATCTTGCAGTGAATGTATGAACAAAATGTCGTGTCTGAGGCTGACACTAATAAAAACAGAGAATAATAAATTAGAATAGAGCTATATATCTGTTTTTATTAGTGTCAGCCTCAGAGGCTGATGGCTAGCAGCTGGCAGACTGACCCTAATTATCCACATAGCATGAACTGCTGGGTGCTGGACAAACACACATGTACAAAAATCTAAATAAAGTCCACAAACCAGGTCCTAGAGTAGAGTAGAGTAGAGAATACTTTATTCATCCCGAGGAGGGAAATTCATATTAGTGTAGTAGCTCACACGACAATGACACAAAAAAGAAAGAAAGATGGAGCAGGGTCGCCGGATGGAGCAGGGCCGTCGGATGGAGCAGGGCCGCCGGATGGAGCAGGAACCGCCGGGTGGAGCAGGAACCGCCGGGTGGAGCAGGAACCGCCGGGTGGAGCAGGGCCGCCGGGTGGAGCAGGAACCGCCGGGTGGAGCAGGGCCGCCGGGTGGAGCAGGACCGATGGTGGAGGGGCCAAATCATTTTGCTTATCTGCCCCACTACTATATTCCTCCATCTTGCTGCAAGGAGAGAGGAGCCGTCCACCACCGCTGCTTTCCTGGTCAGTGAAGGTGCCATGAAGTGGATGATCCAGGCCATCCAGAATTGCCTCCTCCTTCTTCAGTGCTCTAGTGCCTCAGGATGTTTAGTCTGTATCCTAGCAACAACTTCATGGAGAACTTCAGATGGAACTTAAGCAGTTGCCATTAGGTGGGATGTACACAAGTGTTGTTATGATTCGAAAAAATAAAATAAATGTCTACTTTTTTTATCTCCAGCTCTTCATCACTCTTGTTGGGCAGAGAGTTGATATTTCCAATGATGACTGACCTCAGAAAGGACTGATAGGACATCTCCACCTCCAAGCCTTTAACTTTGCACCAGCAGCAGCACAACAACCACCACAAAAGCACCTCTTCAGATCATCTGAGGACAGGATGGTGGTGTCCTCCAGATCTGTCCATTTTCAATGAAAGAAGCTCATCTCTGAAGAATCTCTTCTCCCCAGAGAAGCATCCATCAGTAGATAACAAAAAACACAACAAAAATAAAGCAAATGTTGAGTAAAAACTCAAAAACTCAGAGCTACCAGACTTTGCTGCTCCCAGTTGAAGCGCATGTTCAGGTCCTGCTCTTGTAGCGGTTTTGGTACTCATCCTTGCGTTGTGTAGTTTTAACATACGAGTCAGACCTTCACCGTTGGCAACCTCGCCGTTTATTATGCACACATGGACTGACCTGGCAGAGGAATCAACATTTACAGTCAGTCCAGTTCTTCTTCGCTCACACACACACATACACGGCAGGGAAGTAGCATAGTCCGACTGCTGCTACCCCCCGGGGTGCACGACCCTAATCCACAGGGGTGATGCATTTAATTACCATAGGAAAAACAAGTTTTTGTGTTGTGTGGTGAGTTTTTTATGGCAAGCGGAATCAAATTATCTTTTAACTCCGTTACATTCCCTCCTACTGATCTCCACTTGCCCATATAACCAAACCAAAAGAAAAAAAATATGAGACTGGACCGCACATTACCAAAAGTACAAACATACCAGGTACAAATAACATCATATCAAGAGGAGGTAATGGATAAAAAAAAACATTTTCAAAGTGTACAGTGCTGCTAATATCACAGATACCAAATACTCCAGTCAAGAGACTATTCTTGAAGAATTAGAATGAGGAAGGGTTGCAAAGCCTTCCGACACCCATAGGAATAACATGCCCATATACATGTTAAATTACTTAGAAATCACGTCAGTAAAGCAGCACACAAATTTACCACCCGGACACACCCATCTAGTAGTCACACACAGGTGTCAAACCATCACAAAAAAAAAATAAAAACCAAACCCTCCTCAAAATTGAAGGAACTCATAGGCTATATTTGAGCCAATAATCACCTACACATACAGTATGTAAGGCCATAACAAGAAATAAAATTAGCGGCCAGCAACAACTTTCTCGTGCATGTTCTGAATAAGTCTGACGACTGGCCTAACAACTCTTCCATATCTTGTTCGCATTCTCTGCAAACTATCACAGGAATGGTTTTGTCCTGCCTCTGATGCAGTAACAGACCTAGCATCAGGAGGCAGCAAGTCAACTGAAAGAGAGACAGAAGGTTGAGAGTCAGGTAAGTCAACAGAACAGTCAGCATTAACAGCAGAACCACAAGGGTCAGACTGGTTCAGTTTGTCAGAAATGCTCTCGTCTGAACTGCCAAGTCCATTCTCATTGCAACTGTCAGGGTCAACTTGATCAGGTGCGTCAAATCCGGTCTGGTCATGTCCATCCACATCAGCCATAGAGGTCGACTGATCTCCGGTGGAGGCTGGGAGCTGAGAGATCCAATAGACAGTCCTGTCCTCAGGTCCACATCCAGGAAGAACAGTCAAACCATCATGTTCAACACCCACCACAGACTCATCCTCAGCCTCATCAGTCAGGTCACTGACAAAGGAGCCACCATCTTCCGGATCAGCAGGAACAGGTAAAAAGTTTACAGGCATGATGAGGTTCCTGTGGACCACTTTCTCCTGGTTTGTCGCACAGTTCCTGAGTCTGAAGGTGTGAGTGTTATTCTGTTTCTCCACAACAGTGTACAGATGACCCTCCCAGCGATCAGCCAGCTTCCTCCGACCTCGTTCTCCTTTGTTAGCCAACAAGACTCTGTCCCCGACCTCCACAGGTGCACCCCTCACCTTGCGGTTGTACAGCTCAGTCTGCTTCCCTTGTTGTTTTGTGGTTGAAATCTGAGCAATCTTGATAGCCTCTGCCAAGTCACGGCGGAGACACTGCACATAGACATCATAATCCACCACTTGCTCATCTATGAGCACAGACTGAAACATCATGTCCACAGGCAATCTGGGAACCCTGCCGAACATGAGTAGAAAAGGTGCAAAACCAGTGGTTTCATGGACTGTTGCATTGTAGGAGAAGGTGAGTGAACGTAGGAGCTGGGGCCATTTCTGTTTGGCTCTGGGTGGAAGAGCTCTGATCATGTTCCCAAGGGTATGATTGAACCTTTCGACTGCCCCATTGCCCATGGGATGGTGTTGTACGAGACTTCTCAACACCAGCGACTTGGAGCATCTCTGCAATCAGGCTGCTTTCGAAGTTCGCACCTTGGTCTGAGTGCACTCACTCTGGGAAGCCATAAACACAGAAGAAGTTGTTCCAGAGTTGATGAGCGACAGCCTTAGCGGACTGGTTGGGACAGAGGTAGGCCTGAGCCATCTTAGTAAAATGGTCAGTCACAACAAGCACGTCGAGAGATCTGTTGGATGAGTCTTCAGCCGACCAAAAATCAATGCAGATCAACTCAAGAGGTCTGGATGTCTTAACACTCTCGAGTGGCGCCCTGGCCTCAGGTTCAGGAGACTTACTGACCAAACAACGGCGACAGTGCTGCACATAATCCTTGACATCCTTCTCCATCCCGATCCAGTAAAACCGTTGTCTAGCCAAGTAGAGCGTCCTCTTCTGCCCCTGATGACCCGCCTCATCGTGGATACCTTTCAGGACCTTATTTTTCAGTTGTGTGGGTACAACATACTTGTACGTCTTTCTCTTTGTCACAACATCTTTCGACGTGCGATACAGAACACCTGCCTTGATGGAAAGTTGTTCCCAGTGCCGGAGAAGCCGCAAGGCTTCAACTGGCTCACGGGGGCGTTCTTGTCTCGACGGACGTCTTCCACAAAGTGGAGAACTCGAACCAAGCATGGATCAGCACGTTGCAATGATGTCAGTTTGTCAATGGGCAAAGGGCGGAAATCAGACAAGTCAGAAGGCAGAAGTGACTGAGTGAGTTGCGGCAAACAGAATGCATGAGGGGGCAAGCAATCATTCTCCAGGGAGTGTTCAAGAACAGCTGACACAGCTTTTGAGGAGATAGGAAGGTGTTGGGGCACTGCCACTGCACTGTTGGAGGCCACAGTCAAGGGACGATGTTGCAGGCGGCTGAGAGGATCACAGGACAACCGAAAAGCATCCTGCACACAGTCAGGTTCCAAGGCATTTTCTGCCTCCAAAAGTGCACCATAGGGGACTGTAGTGAGTCGATCACTGGGGTGCACAAAAGGCTCACGGCTGAGGGCGTCCGCCACCACATTCTTAGGGCCAGGAATGTATCTGATGTCAAAGTCGTATGGGGCCAGTTTCGACACCCACCTCTGCTCCCAGGCGTCCAGCTTTGGTTTACTGAGAATGTAAGTGAGCGGGTTATTGTTGGTCCATACAGTGAATTTGTGACCTCTCAGCCAATGGCTGAACTTGTCGCACACAGCCCACTTAAGTGCGAGGAATTCCAGCCTGTGTGCTGGGTAGCGAGACTGGGCATAATTCAGCGACTTGCTGGCAAACGCGATGGGCCTCGCAACATCATCACCATCAGCCAGCTGAGAAAGCACTGCCCCGAGACCATTGGAGGAGGCATCAACCGACAGGAGGAAAGGCTTATTGAAGTCGGGGTGAGCAAGAGTGACACTGTTCAACAAAGCCTGCTTTAGCTTACTGAAAGCCTCACTGCATGCAGGAGTCCAATCAGCCGAAGAGAGGGTCCGGACCTGCTTACCTCTTGTACGTCGCACCCTCTTTCCAACAGATGTCAGCGCGAACAAAGGCTTGCTAATACCAGAGTACCCCTCAAAAAACTGCTGATAAAACCCAACCATCCCAAGGAAGGATCTGATCTTGGTGGGGGATGGGATGTCAGTGCCCTCCACCATTAAGTCATTCTCCTGCAACTCCACAATAGCTTTGACTTTCTCGGGATCAGTTGAAATGCCTTCCTTCGTCACAATATGCCCCAGAAACTTCACCGAAGGTCTCATGAAGTGACACTTTTTGGGAGCTAGTTTCAGGTTGTGCGCCTTTAACCTCTCAAACACCATCTCCAACCTCTGTAATGCCAGCTGTTCATTGGGGGCGAACACAAGAATATCATCAAGATAACACAAGAGGCACAGAAAGTTTTGATCACCGAAGATAGCCATCATCATCCTCATGAACGTGGCCGGGCTGTTGCAAAGTCCCTGCGGGAGCCTGTTGTACTCATACAGCCCAAAAGGAGAGGTGAACACGGTGAACTTCTTATCCTCCTCATGTACCTCCACGTTATAATACCCAGAGGTCAGATCCATGGTTGAAAAGAACGCATTCCCCCCCAGGGCAGCCAAGGCATCAGCCTGGTGAGGCAAGGGATGTGCGTCGCGGAAAGTGCGTGCGTTCAGCCCCCGAAAATCAGTGCAGAGACGCAGGTCGCCGTTCTTTTTCCAGACAAGAACAAGAGGTGATGCGTACTCGCTTGCAGATGATGTCACGCTCCTCCATCTCATTTAAAGCCACCCTCAGCTTCTCATAGTGTGATGGGGACAGTCGGCGATAGGGGAGTCTGAAGGGCTTGCTGTCACTCAGTCGGATGCGGTGAACAAAGTCTTTGGCTTTACCACAGTCCAACCTGTGGCGAGAGAAGATGGACTCATACTTAGCCAGCAGGTCAACAAGCTTCGCTTTCCAGAAGGGGGACAGGTGAGTTGCGTCAATGTCAATGTCCTGCAGTCCAAGGTCAGAGAGCATAGGGTTAAGTGTCGGTCTGGCAGTACAGTCTGAGTCAACAGTCAATCTCTTCTCACTGGCTGTGTCAGGTTTGTCAGCTGTCTTTGTCACAGTACATTTCACTTCATCAGGTGAGTCAGTTACATAAAAGTAGTCAGTGTCAAAGTCTTCCAGTGCCACACTTGGCGACACGTCAGCAATCTTGCAGTTGCGTCTCAATGTCACTGGTCTGGGGGAGGGGTTAATGACTCTCACTGGAACACATCCATCGCCCCACAGTGGTGTCACAACACGGCCCACCATCACTGAACGCGGCACAGTTCTTGACACACTTGGCTCCACAACCACCGTGCTGCCAGCTGAGAGACATAGATGGGCAGGTAGGCGACCCCAGACTAAGTGTTCTGTCAAGGGCTGCAGGGTCACTGCATGCTTGAGTTTAACAGTACCAACCTTATCAGGACACTCATCACCTCTCCATGTCTCCACAGTGGTCAACAGCTGCAGCAGGCTCCCTTCCTCCACAGGGACCTGACCAGAAAGAGACGTTCTCTCCCCGAAGTCTCCAGAGTGCTTCAGCGCTCGAATGAGGTGTTTCATGACATTGCTGCCAAGAATGAGATCATCACTTTGGCCCTCCACGATGAGCGTTGGAACCGAGAAGCAACAGCCAAATACCCTCATCTGCAACTCACACACACCGACAGGGTTTGTTCTCGAACCTCCACATCCAACAAGGACAACTGAAGTGGGAGAGACAGAGTCAGGGGAAACAACATTGTTCTGCTTCAGGAGGGGGAGCACACTAGAGCTCAAGGAACAGGCCATAGAGCCACTGTCAAGCATAGCTCTAAGTTTTACAGTATCTTGGATCAGCACATCAGTGTGAAACAGGTCATCAGTTGCAGACAATCTTTGTGTATTTTGAATAATCACAGTGGAGTTATCACCTGCTAAGGAGCAGAACTGTGAGTATACTGACTCAAGATCAACATCATCAAAATATTGTGGGGACACGTCATTTGGCCCTACACTACTCCCCTGCTCATGTGGGCCAGCTAGTTTCCCTGCTGGTTGGAACCACCAGACTGAGCAGCAGGTAAGTCAGAAGGAGGAGCGCTATGACAGGTCACAGCCTGATGTCCAGTAGCGTAACAGCGAAAACAAAGCCGCTCTCTCCTGCAGTGAGACACGGTGTCATGGTCGTCACCCCCACAAACAGAACACGGGCCCCGAGACCTGCTGCGGCCACCAGCACCTGACCTTGGTGACCTGGAATGACGGGAGGCCTCTCGCTGCAGTAACCGCTCAAGGAGAGTGATAACATGGTCAAGCGACTGCCCTTCAGACTGTGACGTTCTGCCGGCTGTAACTAGTTGAGGGGCAGGGGCCCCCCCTGCAGACTGGGCGTGGCACTGCAAAACGTTCGCAGCCTGGTTGGACTGCAGGCTTCCGGTTGGGTTTGAAGACTGACGCTGCTGGAGGCGCCTCTTTCGGTGGTGTTCATCCAACCTCACCTGAACATCAGTAGCAGTCCACTCTTCCAGCGGCTTGCAGCTGAAGATTAGAGACAGCTCAGTATCTGGACAGTGAGTGATAAACATGACTGTGACTTCACGGGAAGGATTGTTGAGAGTCTTTCCCTGTCTCTTTAGTCCATCTACAACAGTGTCAATGGCTTTGTTAAGCCGGATCCAATGGTCAACAGCTGTCTCGGTGGGTCGTGGCTTTGTGTCATAAAAGTCAGCAAGGGGCATAAAGGAGGTCACAGAGTCACCAAAGTGCTGCTTAAGTATGTCAAATACTGGTTGAGGGCCTGACTTTAAGTCTAAGGAGGGTTGACTGCGAAGCCCAATGGTCACTACATCACGTGCCCTCCCCCTTAGCTTGCTCAAAACCTCATCCACCTGGTAACATAGCTCAATGCCCCTCCTACTCAGGTAAAGCCTCATAGCTTCCTCCCACTCAGAGACTGACATCCTATCAGTGTTATCCCCCCGGAAAGGATGTGGTTCATAACTGTCATGTGTAATTGTCAAGTTAACTTTAGAAAGATCTGCTGTGGTTGACTGAGTCATGTTAGCATCAGTAGCTGGAATGGACTTAAGACATGAAACAATGTTCTCACCTATACTGGTCCCTATCTGTTTCACCAGGTCACTGAGAACGTGGACATCTTGACCAGAAAGTGCAGACTCCCCATCCACCCCAACATCTGCAGTGGCACATGCACTATCCCTCCCAGGGCGACTGTGAGGAGTAGATGTAACATGTCTGCCTTCACTAAACCCATCCAGTGTAGGAAACTGACTGAACCACTGTCTAGAACCCCTACCAACACTTGACACGTTATGTTGAGCCATTGTCTTTGAATAAAATGAAATAAAATCTCAAAATCTACAACTAAGATTCTGTTGCCCTTTGCAGCTTTAAGTCACTAACTTATTACTCTTCTCTTTTTTTTTTTCCTTTTCTGTCTTGTTGACAGTTATCCCAAATGAGAAAAAAAAAAAACCTTGGGGGATTTATGCATCAAATGGACCACAAATATGATGAAAGAGTAGAAAAAGAAAGAAAAAAAAATATCCCCACTAATACACATTAAAACACATGTTCACAAAAAAAAACTTCTCTCTCTCTTTTTTTTTTTTTTTTTTTTTTACTTCCTTTTTTTTTTCCGTGGCACGGACAGGCCACCTTTAAACAGAAAAAAAAAAAAAAACACAGTCCAAACCCGGGTTCTTTGCTGCAACTGGACTCACGATACCCAGGGCATGGATAAAGCACAGGTGAAGCAGTCGCGTGCAGAGCCACAGATCCCACGTCGAGCTCGCATCGTCACCATGGAGACGAGCAGACCCCGGCAGCACTGAAGTCACGAACGGGTCACGGCACCATTGTAGCGGTTTTGGTACTCATCCTTGCGTTGTGTAGTTTTAACATACGAGTCAGACCTTCACCGTTGGCAACCTCGCCGTTTATTGTGCACACATGGACTGACCTGGCAGAGAAATCCACATTTACAGTCAGTCCAGCTCTTCTTTTCTCACACACACACACACATACACGGCTGAAAAATGTAAAATGAAACGAAAGTACAGGTTAGCTAACACGTGTAACCCTAGCCATGTTGTAAACAGAAATAAAAGAAAAACACCATCAACTTTATATGGAAAAGGACGTGCTCGACTGTTCGGGAGCTATATGCTTAAGAAATACAACTTAAACCACCTCTTAGCATTGAAATTAAAGTAATTAACATGAAACAATAGCGGAGCTCGTAGCTTGTGCACCTACCAGGGAAATAGCATAGTCCGACTGCGGCTACCCCCCGGGGTGCATGACCCTAATCCACAGGGGTGATGCATTTAATTACCATAGGAAAAACAAATTTTTGTGTTGTGTGCAAGGGGGCAGTTGTCGGTCTGAGAAGTGAAGCTCACTTCCGCGTTCAAAAAACTGCAATCCCCTCGGCTGTCGCTGGGGGCTGGCTCCAGAAGGGAGCAACTCCAATTGAGCCCCATGTTAAAATAGCCGACTTTACAGCTTAAAAAAACATATTTACAGCCTGGTACATTTTATTTTTTTGGTCTCAACCGATAGTTTCTACCCCCGCACACACTCTGAGGGGGGTGAATTTTTTTTAAAACTCTACCGTTTTACTGTTATTAGGTTTAAAATTCTGGCCAATTAGGGCGCGGAAACGTTGAGTGACAGGTCCGGAGACTGCTGCTTCGAGGCCAGTGGGCGGGCCCTTGGCCGGCTAACGGCCGCACCGCTCCAAATATGGCCAGTCGAATCCAACATGGCGCGGTTCAAACCCCCGTAGTAGCGGCACAAAACAGACTCCCCCAAACCAATGGGTGATGTCACGGATGCTACGGCCGTTCTTTTTACAGGTTGTGTGGTGAGTTTTTATGGCAAGTGGAATCAAATTATCTTTTAACTCCGCTACCGATGGGCTCTTTTCACCCTCTCAAAACAGCCTGTTCAGAACGGCTGGTTTCAGTGCCTGTCCCTTTAAATGCAAATGAACCACTGCTTGCCCCGCCCCTTCAGCCAGTCTGCAGGTAGAGCACTGGAAAGGAGAGTAATGACACGTATTGGTTCAATGGAAGCGCCTCCTGATGGAGGAATATGGGTTTTGCAAAAGCGCCCAAGAACTGACATCTCTGCATTGTTGGTGAATGAGCAACGGTGGTATTTTCAATAATTTAAGGACATTTATAGATCACCCATGTTAATAGCATCATTGAGGACCCTTTACAGATAAACATTAACACATAGGCGAGTAAAAAAACAAAAAAACAAAAACAGTTGTGTTTCAATCTACATTTTGTAATAAACTAATTATAAGTATAATTTGATATGACCAAGACACCTAAAAACAAAAACACGGCCGTTTTCATCAATTTACAAGCAAGTGGGCAACACACATTGGAGTGAATGGGTTTTCTGGGTGCTTTTGCAATACCCATATCCTGCCACTCGGGGCACAAAACCCTTACCACGGGAGTCAATGGTGGTGTCTTTACTCTCTTTTCCAGTGCTCTAGTCCCAGGTAGGGGTGGTATTACGCAAATTCGAGTCCTAGTTACATCACTGTAAGACAACTGAGGGAACAGCTCATAAAACCACATGGATTTCAATCTAGAGAGTCTGCACATTACAGATTTTTTTTGTCAATTCTCACATTTTGGGACCGGAAGGCAAAACAAACACCCTAATATATAATACTGGTTTTGTATTCTCAGCCACCAAAAGAATCTTACAGTAATCAGATATTGGTCTCCTATATGCACCGATCCATCCAAATGTCCAAAATACAGAACAAGACAAGACTTAGGAATCACATATCCCAGCACATTACAGAGAACTGAGTGAACATTCCCCCAGAAGGGCTGTACATTTGTGCATTTCCAAAAGATGTGTGTGTGATCTGAATCTATGTCATTACACAGTCTCCAGCATGGCTGTTGAGTACCTAACTGTTTGCTTTTGATTCTAGGTGTGATAAAATATCGAATTAGATTCTTCCAATTAAATTCTCTCCATCTCAGTGACTGTGTAGTAGTTTGGTGTGCTTTCCACAAATCATGCCATGTCCCTTCTGGAATCTCCTCACCCAGCTCCCTTTCCCACTTGGCTTTAACATATAATGTTGACTCTATTTTAGATTCCAGCCATATAGAAGAGACACTGCTTTTGGGATAGGATGACTATATGCCTTAAAGGTGTACAGAAAAGAAAACTGAATTTGAGCCCACTCTGGATCATAAAATTAATGTGATAACTCATCTTTCAGACGATGTAGGCCAAACTTTGTGCAAAATTCTATTTTTGAGTAAATCCGGGATGAAAGTGTGTATTTTTTTTTTCGCATTGGATAACGCAGGCGCACGGATTATACGTCAGCCTGTACACGATTCACCAGCCACTGATATTGGATCCGTAATCTGTCATTCAAACGTCTGAGACACGCACACACACACGGAGCTCGGTCTCGCCCCAAGCTTTGAATATCCCGCCCGCTCGATAACGACCAATCAAATTCGTTTTCCTTACTCGGGTAAACTCGTGTTGCAGCTCGTGACAACTCGGCGCGACAAACAGGACAAACGGCCATTTCTGTACACCTTTAACCAGTAATTTTATGATAGGATGAATTTGAATTTGTTCATTTGTTTTGATCTTTTTTATATAATAATCCCTTAATTGCAGGTATCTAGATAAATCCTGATTTGTTAGATTATGTTCATTATTTAGTTCCTGAAAGCTTTTCATTACACCCTTTTTTAAAGTTGTGCATATGGCTGTAATTCCCTTTTCTGCCCAATGTTTAAATGTCTCATCAAATTTTCTTGGTGCAAATTTGTCATCAAATGCAACCCATTTTAATAGTCCAATTTCTTTACCTATTTTTAATTGTTTCACTGTGGAATACCATATATCTAAAGTAAAGGATATCACTGGGTTAAAGTTATGTTCCCCTCTTATGTAAATAGGGGGCTCAATTTCCCCTATATTTGTTTGAATTGGGTTTTTGTGTATAGAAATTTCAATATCTTTCCAGCGAGCTACATATCCTTCATCGCACCAGCAAATTAGTTTACGTAGTTGCGCAGCATGAAAATACTTTTTTAAATTTGGGAGTGCCATTCCCCCTTTGTCTTTAGGTAATTGAAGGGTGGTATAACGTATTCTGGGTCGTTTACCTCCCCACACAAATCTTGATATGCATTTATCCCATTTGTGAAACTGGTCTTTTGATATGTGTACTGGTAAAGATAAGAACACATACAGTAAACGTGGCAAGATGTTCATTTTTACCACGTTGATCCTATCGATTAATCCCATGTTTGACATATTTTTTATTTTGGCCATGACAAACACACTGAGAATAGTGAGCTAGCTAGTTTCTTATAGTTGGGTGAGAGGTGTTGAGGTTGGTGTGTGAGGTGTTGACATAACTTGAGAACAAAGTGACATGGTGCAGTGCCTGACCAGCAGGGGGTGCTGTGACAACTGCAGGGGCCATTCTCCCTCTTGCAAATCAATGACTAGATAGACAGATAGATAGATAGATTTTTATTTGTCATTCAGAAATACATCTTGAATGTATGAACAAAATGTCGTGTCTGAGGCTGACACTAATAAAAACAGAGAATAATAAATTAGAATAGAGCTATATATCTGTTTTTATTAGTGTCAGCCTCAGAGGCTGATGGCTAGCAGCTGGCAGACTGACCCGTATTATCCACATCGCATCAACTGCTGGGTGCTGGACAAACACACATGTACAAAAATCTAAATAAAGTCCACAAACCAGGTCCTGCTCCTAAAGGTGCATTCAATGGTTGATCACGTATGTGTGACGTTTGGGCCACCTGCACTTCATCAAATGTCAAGCAATGAGGAGACACACCTCAGATCCCCGGTTTTTAGCTCCTTTTACTAAGGCTATTTAGTGGACCAGCTCTCCATTTAAAGGGTAAGTTCTCAAGTTCTAATGGTCACGGACCTGAATAGAAATTCTAGAGAATGTTTAGGCTGGTGACGAGGAAACTTGCCTAGCTTCTAACTGCCTTCATCCAGCTGTCTATCCCGCTTCCCCAAGCCACTAGCCCTGGTAGAGCAGGAATAGTCACCTGACATGCTTTCCTCAGCAGCTTTCCTCTTTGATATTGGCACTTGGTATTGGCTAGGTTAAGTTTAAGGGTTTGGAAAAACAACCCTAGCTATTCTAAAGTGGACACAAAACTAGATTAACCATTAAGAGTCCTAAAGATGTTGTGCACACTAAGGCTTAGCTTTTTACTATCATGGGCAGCATCACAGTGACAACAGACACAAAGATGAGGATAACATTTAACTTGTTTTTTAGGTTGAATATTTATTGCAGGAATGTAGCAGTGACAAAGCAGCATCAGAGCATAAAAACAAGATATTTAAAATCAATTTCTCCCTATCGATCAACCCTGCCTCTGATGAATAATTACCTGATTTACAATTCCTGTAGGATACAAGGATACAGGCTTCGGCCGACAGGTCACAAATTTCCTAAACCCCTTCTGCCGGGGTAACAGTTCAGGCTGAGGATCCCTCAGAGCGGAATGAGCTCGCTCTGGTTCTGGAAACCGGTTCTTCACCAGGCTCAGCCCACCCTGATGGCAGGGAGTGTGGGGTTCACCCAAGACCAAATCACTGAGTGCAAGTCTTTTCTAATGGCTAAGTTCTACAATTGCACCAGTTCTCGGGGTCCTCGTAGGAGTGGGGCCTGGCCAGCTTTGTTCTCGCACCCGGTCCCGCCACACACACTCCTGGGCTACGGGCGGATAACCGTTTTATAGGCTCGGAGCAGCCAACACCCTTCCCCTGTCATGGAACAATTTCTCCATCATTCAGTAGGCTACTTGCCTTATTTGGTCAATGTGTACTTCCCCCTCTCAAATCTCTGCCACCTTTACTGACCTTGTGGCCTCATACCTTAACCTTTGCCCTGTCTCTCCTACTTCCCTCTTTAACAGGTTACAGCAATTATCAGTTCAGGTTTCACCATAAATCTCAATACAGCAGAGAACACATCACTTTCTCATCCTGATCTTACCACTAGATACAATTGCAAATCACATATGACCGTTTTTCCTTGTCCATATTAAGCAAAAATAAATTTTCTGATCATAATATCATGAGATAGCAAAAATCACAGGATACTCTTCAGCATTTATCAAATCACACTTCACAAGATAGCAAAAATCACATTCCCTCTGAAGACTGAGCCCGGGACCCTCAACTTTCCTTGACAACCCAGACACATGATCTGTCACCTGACAGGTCACGTGATTAGCAATATGCAGAAACAAATGGTGCAGAATTTGTTTGTTTTTTTTCAGAAAAAAATACATCTTAGAGAAGCCGCATGCAGATGTACACACAATATATACATATATGCATATATTATACAAAGAAAATATTATTTTACATCCAGACTGTCTATGTATACGGGGGTGTGTCTCCTATTTGCTTGATGTCTGATGAAGGGCAGGTTCCCGGAATGTCACACATACATGTGGTGATCAACTATTAAATGCACCCTCAGCAGTAATGCCTGGTGTGTGGACTTTATTTTCCCCAATAAGTCAGTGAAAACTGGGTGTGTTTGTTTGTCCAGAGACCAAAACAGAGAAGTGGTAGAACATCGGAACAGTTGACATCCAACTGACACATTAAACAGAGAAGTTTGTGCAGATTGCGCAAGGTGAAAATATGCAACTAAGCATTTTCAGTACAAAACTGCCACTAGTTAAAAGGTTGAGTGGGGACATAAGCTTCTGTTGGTCCACTGTCACACAGACTGCTAAATCACAGAGTGTCATGTGTCTTGTCTACTTCACTTTACTGCACTTTATTAGGTACAGCTGAAAGTCTTAAGAGCAGGAACAGGTTTCAAGGTACTGTGGAAGTTTGCAGGGGTGACCTTTAATGACCTTCCATCAGCTCATAGGTACAAACTGCCAAGATACAGAACCAACAGACTTCAGACCTCCTTTGTTCTCGACGCTGTTGGTTTCTTAAAGGTCCAGTGTGTAAAATGGGGGAAAACCCTGATATCTAGCGTTCGGATTCTAGTTTGCATCACTCGCACTCACCCCTCCCGTCAGCAAGGTGACGGTGGCCTCCGAGGACAAAAAAACTTGTTTACTACGACTGGGACAACTGGGAGTATTTCAGGAGCATGGAGCCATGAGGTAGCCTCGTAAACCAGCCTCTCGTGGAAGTGCATTTCATTTCATTCTGAGGGAGAGTCTGGCCTCATCCCCATTCTAAGCGTTTGGACTGAAACCCTCAGAAGGCCGAGCCAATCAGCGTCGCCCGCTGTGATTGACACAGCACGTTGGCCAATCAGGGACCGACTGGTGCAAAGCCCCGTCACTACACCAACTTGCTGATTGGCTGAATGGGGTTGTCTGTCAACGCTACTACCAAAGATATTAAACCGTCTTTGCTACTACTCCCGCCCAGCTCCCGCCCACCCCAGACGCTTAGAGGGGGGATGAGGCCAGACTCTCTGAGAAATGAAATGAAATGCATTTCCGCGAGAGGCTGGTTTACGAGGCTAGCGATGAGGTGAAGATCTAAACCATTTTACCACATGTCTGCTGTTTCCTATTCCTTTCCTTCCGCCTTTTTCTCGGTTGGTTTATTTATGAACACGAAACTCGTGAAACCTGCTCTCTGGTTGGCTGGATTTTCTGTTTGGGCTGCCGTACAAACATGACGGTGCAAGATGGCGACACTCTCTAAAGCAAGACCCTTGCTATAGGCTATGTATATATAAAATAATATTTATAAGGCTACAAAAACAAATTTTATTTTATAGAGATTATACACTTATATATATATTAATGGGTAGTATGTTCAGATTTTGCCAATAAACCTTGCCAATTACTGTATTACACAATGGACCTTTAACCTTTTGTGGTTACACAGGAATGTGTGTATTTACTGTTAAGAAAGGGGTATCTGTGCGCTGCAGCCCCTCCACAGGTGGAGGTCGGTGCTCTCAGGAAGGACCAACAACTTGAGGAAACGAAAAAAGGAGCCTGGAGCACACGAGTCACTGGTGATGTGAGTAGTTTACTTAGTGCAAAGCAACAAGGCCAACGTTTCATCGTACAACGTGTGTATTTACTGTATTGCTATTTTAGGTGCTTATTCCGAGTGTGTATCATTGTTTAACTGTAGTTGAATTGTACTCTTTCTTATTCATGCAGCCAATGCTGGCTGAACAACAATTTGGCAGATAATTCAACCTTCAACCTGTTCTATTGGTCGTGTCAGAATTTGGCGTAAACAACATGAAAGCATGGATTGATCCTGCCTGCTATGAGTGGTAGTGAAGATGTAATGTTGTGGGGGAGGTTTTCTTGGCACAAACTGGATCTCTTATCACCAACTGAGCATCGTTTGACACCACAGCTGACCTGAGGTTTGTCTCTGACCATGTCCATCCCTCTATGACCAAAGTGGACCATCTTCTGGTGGATACTTCCAGCAGGATAACACACTGTCATGAAACTCAAATCATCGCAAACTGGTTCATTGAACTCAAACAGCCTCTGCAGACACCAGATCTCAGTCCAGTTGGGTGTCATCATGGTAGCTGACAAGTCTGCAGCAGCTGTGTGATGCTATTGGGTCAGTATGGACCACAGTCTTTGAGAGATGCACCGCGCTGACTCTACAGCACAAAGGCAATATGGTGTATCCACTACTTAACTCCTGACCCAGTGGCAAAATAATACATTTATTGTGTAACCTCCTCAAACTGTTTGGAACAGTCTTGGCTAACCTCTTCCATGTAATTCACAAATAGGGAAGTGAAATAGATCTGCATAGGAATCAACCAATGGAATAAATGATGATTGGCTGGATTCTGGTTAAACTGATGGAGACATGATGATAGGAGTATATAAAGAGAGCAGATACTGAGCTTTCAGGGGTTCAGACAGATTCTTTTCTTTCCATCTTTACCGTGGAATCATCAGAGTCCAATCAAAGTCCTCGCTGTCCAGGTAACATCTGTCATTTGTTTGCAGCATCACATCATCTCATCATGCATCATGCTCTCACCCTGAGCAGGTCACATTAAAAACATTTCTTTATCTGTCTTTATCCTGAAATGTGTTTTGGATTGACTTTGTAAGTTGTGATTTTACTCCTTTGTTATCTTCAGCTTTTAAATCTTTAAATACAAATAATGCAATTTAGAAATATCGATGTTATTGGGTTCTTTTTCAGATAAGATACAGTAGAATGCATTTTGATAATAATGTTGTGTTAATCAACTTTGATGAAACTACAACCGTGCACAGTCAGTTCAGAACTGCTAGTTAATAATGACTAAGAACATTTTGAGTTTTGCTTATCTAGTCATTAGATATCAGTATAGAGACATATTCAGAAGCTCAATATAAAGATGTTTTTTCGTCTGGAACTCACACTTGTATTTTTACCATTCAACATTTTGTGTTTATTTTTCAAGTTCTCAATTGTACAGTGACATTGCAGGTAAGAAAAAATTGTGGCAAATTTCTGAGGAATAAAACATTCTCGGATGTCTCTAAAAGTCACATTTTTGCAAGAAAAGAAGATGAAAATGTTTATTTGTTTGTTTGTTTTCATCAAGGAAGGAAAGTGTTTTTCTACCTTTTTATATACAGTGTTTGCTTGTTTGTTTTTCATTATAAATGTGCAACTTTAAACTTGAGAATTCTGAGTTTGAGATTCAGAGAAATACCAGCTTCTCTCTCCTTCTCTTTGTTTCTTTCTAACCCTCATATGCAGGTAAATAACAAAGAATGTGTTTGTTTGTCTTGACCAGAATGATGACACTCAGTGTAGCTGTGCTGCTCGTGGTGTGGACAGGCAAAGCTTGCACTTACGGTGAGTGTGATTGGTATAACTGTTAAAGGGATAGTTCACCCAAAATTCAAATTTCACTCATTATCTACTCACCCTCATGTCAACTAAGGGCTGGGAGAATTTTCAGAGTCCTCCTTGCCTTCTCTGAGTTACGGGGGGTCCGCGCAGCAGTATTTGTCCATATAATGATTGTGAATGGGGCTCACTTTTCTTCATCCAAAAAGACACACCAAAAAACATCCAAATACCTCCATGCTGCTCGTCTGTAATGTCCCTCTTGTATTGAAGCCCCGACATGAGAAATTGTTCCGCCGGTCAGTGCAAATCAGGAAGAGCAGAGCTACAAACAAGCTTAAAATATAGACTTATTTAATTTTTTTAGGAACAATTTCTCATGTTGGGGCTTCAATACAAGAGGGACATTACAGACGAGCAGCATGGAGGTATTTGGTTGTTTTTTGGTGTGTCTTTTTGGACGAAGAAAAGTGAGCCCCATTCACAACCATTATATGGACAAATACTGCTGCGCGGACCCCCCCGTAACTCAGAGAAGGCATGGAGGACTCTGAAAATTCTCACAGCTCTTAGTCATGAGGGTGAGTAGATAATGAGTGAAATTTGAATTTTGGGTGAACTATCCCTTTAAACATAAGCTGCTGCAGACACATGACCCTGAACAAGTTGTTAAGTCATGACTACGTTCACTGATGAAGATGAATTAAACACTGGACTCCAGCTTTTGCTCGAGGAGTAGTTTGCAGTGGAAGCCATGTTTATCTTCCACAGCAAAACACTAATGGAGTCAATCATCATTCTAATAAATGGAGAAATATGACTTTCTAACGTTGTTTTGTCAGCAGCGTCTCAGACCACAATAAATGCAATCTTCTTTTCTTTGCATCTTTCTTGTTTTGTCAGTACAGCTGCAGCCTTTCTGTGATGTTTTATTTCCATGCATTGCCGTATGAGGAAACACAAAATTGTTGGTTGAGATAGAAGAAGAGTAGGCAAAATAAGCTGAAGCTTCAGCCTACACCTTTTCAGTCAAAGTACATTTGTTTTGTATGATGAAAATAATTATTGTTTTTATTTATGTTTAATTCATATCGTATATAGACCAAATTAAACTCACTAAAATTGTAAAAAAAAAAAAGTTACAATCTGTAACATTTCAACTGTCTCATTCACAGAGAACGTGGCCCTGCGTGGGAAAGCCACCCAGTCCGACCGTTACGAGACCATGTTCGGAGAGGCCGCCAGCGCCATAGACGGAAACCGTGACTCTACGTTTAAGGCCGGGTCATGCACCCATACGGACGAACACAAAAACCCCTGGTGGAGAGTGGACCTGCTGGACACCTACGTGGTCACCTCTGTGGCCATCACCAACAGAGGAGACTGCTGCGCTCACAGGAACAACGGCCTGCAGATCCACATAGGAAACTCTCTCCAGCTGGATGGCTCAACAAACCCAGTGTGAGTAAAGATAATAAAGTAGCAGACAATATCCTACAACATGACCCCTAAGGCACAGAGGCAGTTCATGGGGCCTTAAAGGGATAGTTCTCCAAAAATTGAAATTTCATTATTCATTATCTACTCCCCCTCATGTCAACTAAGGGCTGGGAGAAGCTTCAGAGTCCTCCGTGGCTTCTCTGAGTTACAGGGGGTCTCGGCGTAGCAGTGCATGTCCATATGACGGTTGCAAATGGATACCAACTGTCTTCGTAATAAAGACACACCAAAAAACATCCAAATACCTCCATGCTGCTCGTATGTAATGTCCCTCTTGTATTGAAGCCCCGAAATGCAAAATTGTCCCGAAAAAAATAAAATAAGTCTATATTTCAAGCTTGTTTGTAGTGAAAGCTCCTCTTCCCGGTTCGTCAAATTTGAACGAACCAGGGTCCGTCCTCTTCCCAGTTCGTCCAAATTTGACAAACTAGGAAGAGGAGCTTCAAGAAGCTTCCGCTACAAAACAAGCTTGAAATATAGACTTATTTCATTTTTTTCGGGACAATTTCTCATGTCGGGGCTTCAATACCAGAGGGACATTACAAACGAGCAGCATGGAGGTATTTGGATGTTTTTTGGTGTGTCTTTTTGTTACGAAGACAGTTGGTATCCATTTGCAAACATTATTTGTACATGCACTGCTACGTCGAGACCCCCTGTAACTCAGAGAAGCCACGGATAACTCTGAAACTTCTCCCAGCCCTTAGTCCACATGAGGGTGAGTGAGTGAAATTTCAATTTTGGGTGAACTATCTTCCCCTTTAAGGGGCAACGCTGTATCCTGGTTCTATCAAGGCTCCCCCATACTGTTCCACAAAGGGCCGTGTGCCTGCAGGTTTTTGTTCCAACCAAGCAGCAGCACACCAGACTTAACTCATTTAATTAACCAATCTCAGTCTTCAGACAGTTGATTGGTCAAACTGCGTGCTTTTGATTGGTTGGAACAAAAACCTGTAGCTACACAGCCCTTTGTGGAACAGTATGGAAATGCCTGTTCTATCAGCTTTGTGTACATTACTCCATAACCTTCTGTGAAGGTCTAGAGCCTTAAATATAGCATTCAGGCAGTTCATTGTTTCTGTATTTAAAAAAACAACAACATACAAATGTATAAATTGCATGCATGAATAAATAATTTTATAAATAAATATGCAAATGTATAACTATAAATAACAACAAAGTTAGAGATGACCTCTTCATAAGAAAACTCCAATATATAAAAACTGGAGGATAGAAGATACACGTAGTTTGGCCTTTCATGCCTTCCGTAGATTTCCATGTTTGATCAAATTTAAAAATGAAAACAAGTAGTGGCTTTTATTTTAAAATATTTACTCCCAGTGGCGTACCACCAGGCTACAATTCTCCATTTTTCTATTCATTACGGAAAACGAAAACCAACAAAAACAAATTCACAAATTTTTGTTTCAAATAGAATCTTATAAAACAATGTCCGTTACATTGCAGCCACTGCCAAACGACTTATTAGGATGATCATTGAACGCATCTCCACCACACAACAGTCCCTGGTTTACCCAGGAGCGCAATTGCCTCTGAGGAGCGACTTTCCCGCGCTGTCGCACAGGGAATTACGCATGCAACGCAACACGTTCGGATTTGACGTAGGGTTTAGAGCACTGGTAAACAGAAGAGAAGAAGAACATGTTATCTTATTTTTGTCTAGTCTGATATGCAGCCGGTGGAAGCACTGACACTGCAGCCACCGGAGCGGAGGAGACCCGACGGCGGATTCGTCCTGCCCCCCTCCCCCCCCGACACGCACCGCACCGTAACTGGAGAGATCCGCCCGGTGAGCGCGTTCAGAGTCGACCACCGTACCCCCCCTCTCGCTGACTTCCGCGGTCCTGGACCGCACAGGTACCAGGAGACCAAGACCCCCTGTCATGTCGGTCCTCCACCCTCTCTGATCCGCCGCTAGTTGCCAGAGCCCCGCGGAGCCCAGTCTCTCCCTCCTCTCCCACACTTCAGCACCTGTCCTGGGCTACAGCTTGGCTCGCTCCACCGTCCTTTACTTTTGAAGTAGCTATAACTAATAATAATGCAACGTATAGCCTAACTATACACGCGTATGAGTGATCAGAACAGTAAATTGTTTACACTACTTTTAAAAGGAGTAAAGTCATTTAAAACGAGGAGCGAGCCGAGCCGACACGGTGCAGTCTATGGGTGCAGCCCAGGACAGGTGCTGAAGTGCGGATGAGAGGAGTGGACCGGGCAGGAGCAATACAGAGGCGTCTCGTCGGTCCTCGGCCGTCTTTAATGTCCCGAGACACCTCTTTCAATCCGTTTAAGGTTATGTGTTTGTGTTTAGGGAGGCTATATTTGCTTAGAATATTTTTTGGCAACCAGAAAAGCAATGTTTGACCCGGCGTGGCGGCGCCATCACACTCGCTCGCAAAAAAAAAAAAGACAAGAAAAAAGGAAAGAAAAAACGCACTTACACACATTTTGGAGGAGGGAAGCGCGTCACAGCATCATTTTTATTAAATCATAGTTTTCTCTAAATTAAGACAGTGTGCGGGACTATTTTTCACCCAGCCCCCCCCCCAAAATGTAGGCCTATGTATAAAAATATGAAAATAAATTGCGTGTAGGCCTAGATATCGTTTAGGGATTTTTTTTTTTTTTTACATGTATAAGGTCACACCCCTAAATAAATGCCAAAGCTGAATGACCACAACTTTTTTTTCTCTTCCTACTTCGCCAGTCACCTGGTTGCCTGGTTACCTGCACTTACCGTTCGGGGAGGGAGGGGGGGAAGGGGGGGGTTCAACGTCATCGAACGGCGCAGACTGACTGTTGCAGTAGCCTACTCGAAAAAAAACACGGCTGATGGCTCGTAATGAGCAAAGCTCCACAGGGCAGCTTTAAGTTTCTGGTTTGAAATGAAGAAAGCAAAGCACATACCTTCTAATTGAAAAATCTGTTGCTGTTTTTTTTTTATAACTAACCATCCTTGTCTCAACATGTGAAGTTGGTTGTTAATTTATTTTCAAAAATGGAAAATTGTACCTCAGCATCTGTGTAGTTCATATTTCATTTCTTTAAAGCCTGCTGCTTTATTTAACCCTGAAGGATGGCAGGTGCAAAATGGAACTCATGTATCTTTACATTTCTCTCTTAATTAGTGTTGGTACGATTCCCGTCATGCAGGCGGGAGAAACAGCTACAGTGAAGATGGACCATCATGTGGAGGGACGTTACGTGTCTGTGGTTCTACCAGGTGCTATGAGGATGCTCACAGTCTGCGAGGTGGAAGTCTACGGCTACCGAGCTCCAACCGGTGAGAATCTGAGCTCTTGGTGGCATGCAAAAATTTCAAGCCAATGTGAACAGTTAAAGCAGAAGTAAGCAGAATATTTGTGTTAATCTAAGTCTTAAATAGTTGTATCTTCCGACAGCAATCACTTCTATAGAGTGTTTGGTCTGAAACACGGGTCTGTCAGTCACTCTGCTCTGCTCTGAGCCCAGGAGAAAACTTTCCTTGTATCCTACAACCTTTATCCAATGAGGAGAGAGAACGGCATAAAGGGGCGGTCCTCTCTGTGTGTGCAGCCAAGGGATGCGCCTGAATGTGGTGACGTAGGGACGAGGACCAATAGATCCATGACGAGGGCGGGGACTGCTAACTCCATCTGCTGACAGGAAGTTAGACAAAACCACCAGATCGCTGACTTCTGCTTTAAGCGAGTGGGAGATGAAAGATGAAATGTATTTTGCGAGGGCAGAATCCATTTCATTGCATTGATTGTACATTGTGCTTTTTAATATATATGACAAATAAACTAAACTTGAACTTGAAATTATCTCCAAAAGGTATAAAGTTATAGATGACACATTCCCTTTACATCTTTTACATTTTCAAAATGACGATTTCATCTTCCACTTGCCTAACTCTTCACATTAACTGAATTTTGGACCAGGGGTGCCCAAACTTATGAATGCCATTGTATATGTTGGTTCATGGACAAATAAAATGAGCAGGCTCTGTATATTTAAAGTATATATTGTTCTTTTTGCAGGAGAGAACCTGGCAGTCCATGGGAAAGCCACACAGTCCTCACTGTATTCCTTTGGCTTTGCTAACAACGCCATTGATGGGAATCATGCCGGCGACTGGGAGCAGGGTTCCTGCTCTCACACTAAGAACAACATCAACCCCTGGTGGCGACTGGACCTGGGCAAAACCCACAAAGTGTTTTCTGTTAATATAACAAACATGGATGAAGACTCAGATCGACTAAACGGCGCCGAGATCCGTATCGGAGACTCTTTGGAGAACAATGGCAATGATAACACCAGGTAGCTTCCTCAGTGGTCATCTGAGTTTGCATTCTGCAGTTAGTGGATTCATTCATTTGATCAACCTCTGGTTTCTGCTCCTCCTTCTCCCAGGTGCGCCGTGATCACAAGCATCCCACCAGGTCACGTTGCTGAGTTCAAGTGCGACGGGATAGACGGCCGCTACGTTAACGTGGTCATACCGGACAGAGAGGAGTTCCTGAGCCTGTGTGAGGTGGAGGTCTATGGCTCCAGGCTGGATTAGTCCTCAACAAGCTCCCAACTCAGGACAAGAACATCTTAGTGCTCATCTACTGTATACTCTTGCTAACCACAGTTGCAACAGCAGCTTCAATACCGTCAGAAAAACAACAACACAGAAACGGTCTGAATTCACTTCCTCATTAAATCGTTCACCAGCTCCTGGTTTCAAATCCCTTTTTTATTCGACTGTGGGACGTTTACACAGTGTGCTTATGATCTAAGCACAAATACAGTTGGAGAAGGTAAACAAAGACCACAGACAAGAAGCTCTGACAAGGGACTGACTGTCTGTATTTTAAGTATTGACTGTTATTAATACTGAAAACACAAGAGAACTATAATACTGTTATTGTTTAACACTTCTAATCTTGACCTTTAGTAAAAGTTTGACTGATGTTCCCTGTATTCAACTGAACAACATCAAATGATTAACCTGTGTATCTAAGCATGCAGAACACATCGGGCAAGTTCTTATGTTCACTGTTGGCCTATTAATACAAAGTGAAATCATACGTTATTCCCATTTTTATAGTTAACTTTGCTCTATATAGTAACTTTGTATTGAATGAAATTACAGTGTATCTTCTGTGACTGTAACCCATTTTGAAAATGTCATTCTGTGACCCATTAGTGTTTTTATTAATGATGACTGTACGGGGGGAATTGTCTGCCAGTGAATAAAGAAAAAACAGTGTGCGCTGATGTTGGACATTTCTTCCTATTACACAGTTCTGTATATTATACAGAACGTGGTAAATATCTACATAGAACAAAAGAGAGAAACTGACTACACAACGCTTTGGTTTTTAACTTAACCACAGACATTATCTGTGTTACTGTTGGTTCATTAAATCTGGGTTTGGAAAATTGCTAGTAATGCTGAGGAAAAGACAATAAAATAACTGAGTAGTTAGGAGCCTCCATAATGCAAATCTGATTGAAATGACACTGTTCAATGACGGCATTCATCTGTTAACCTTTGCCTTGTGTCAGCTTTCTGCTACCGTCTCTTGTGTTAGGGTCAGTTTTTAACAGTGTCTTAAATCAGCTGTAAAATACACTAAAAACTTTTTTTTGTTCATCCAATTTGTTTTTCTTCTCTTGGTTACATTGTTAGGCTTCTTTATCCATGAAAAAGTTGGTTCTGCACTTGTGATTTCAGTAAAAAAAAAAAAAATCTTTTATTTTGTCTTGAAATATAGGTTAAATGACAAAGTCAAAAAGCCTTGATGCAATAAACTAATTTATGTGGTACTTTTATGCCTTAAAGCCTAAAAAGGGGTCAACTGCCAACCCTAACACAAGAGGAAGGTTAAGAGAGCATTGCATGTGTACTATAGGAACTCCATCATCCATAGCTGACCAGGAAATTGGGCTTAAAAACATAGGAGATTTGCCATTATTCCCCTATTTTTACTAGCAGGAAATGGGGAAAGAGAATGGGGGAACAGACATACAGTAAATGATTATCATGGTCAAGAGTTGAACTGGCACTTGTATCCTGTATAAAAGCCAGAGAAGACACAAGAGCTCAGTCAGTCATCTGAAGAGGAGCTGAATCACTGGACTCACATCTATTATCGCCAGAAAACAAGGTGAGCCTTTCATTTGTCATTTCTCTCACTCTCTCCCTTATTATTCACAGCTATCATTTCAGCAGGATCCTGTCATCTCTTTCTTCCATCTTGTTCTCCCTAAGCATCGCAAAGAGTCCAAATTAACTTGTGAACAATGTAAAAATGTCACTGTCAGCTTTAACTTTCAGCAACATTTCTCTCTTCTCTGTCCCAGTCACAACTATGAATCACAGCGAGGTGCGTCTGTTGCTGCTCCTCTTGTGGACGTACTCAGCTTACTCTTATCGTGAGTATGACGTAAGAATGGTGTATCCCCGAACAGGTTGGAAAGAAGTCCAGTAAGATCTGGTTTGGTCTGGTCCAGAACTCCTACTATGGGTTACTAAAAGATTAAGAGGTGGTGCTCAGCACCAGTAAAAGGAGAAGGCAGCTGCCTTGACCTTGATGTCCTAGGTCAAAGTGTGCTGTCATTTAAATAATGGCTCTTTAATAGACAGAATTGAGTTGGCCATTGCTGCCCTGTAGATATGAGGCAGTGGATGATGAGACTCAACATGGTGGATGAGATGTAACACTGTTGTGTATTGCACTTCTAACCCTGTAACGATGCACGCTATTTTATGGCCCTTTTCCATGACACAGTTAGCTATACTACTCAGCTCCACTTGGTTTCGATCATTTTCCATGAATACCTCATAGATTAAGAGGTACTATAAGGAATTAAGTTATGTTCAGATGTTTCTTTCACAGAAAATGTGGCCCTGCGCGGCAAAGCGACTCAATCCCATCGTCGCGAGGGATTACCCTATGGGTTTGGGGCCGCATACAACGCCATTGATGGAAACCGTGACTCAGATTTCATGGCTGGTTCATGCACACACACTGTGGCAGAAACCAATCCCTGGTGGAGAGTGGACCTGCTGGACAACTACATCATCACCTCCATCATCATCACCAACAGAGGAGACTGCTGCGCAGAGAACATCAACGGGGCGGAGGTTCTCGTTGGCAACTCTTTACGAGACAATGGTGTTTCAAACCCTCTGTGAGTGCATCTTATTACAGGAGTTCTTGTCTATAGATGAGGACAGCCACTTCTGATCCTTTACTTCATCCAGGGAAACTTAACGGCCCATTTTCATCTTGGCTGTGCTCATTTATTGCCACCATTTCCCTATGGGTCAGTAGAAATGACTCAATGCTCAAGCAAAGAGGAGACCACCCATTCAATATTCCAGGGGCGAACTGTGGCCCAATATGACCATGGGGCCAGAGCCCTAAGTCACATGGAAGTATTACATTTATCCATTTCATACTGACTATGTCCCTGGCTAAGCGACATGTCAATATGAAATTCATGTTCAATTGAATTACACAGGTGTTACAGCTACTTACAGCACCTTCTATTCGTCTATAAAGCCTTAAATGGGATGGCACCCCAATACTTAGCCGAACTTCTAACCCCTTACCAATCACAAAGACCTCTGAGATCTGCAACATCTGGCTGGTTGTCCCCACAGCAAACCACAAACAAAGAGCATCATTAACAGTTTTCCTCACTTTGTGTCTCCTTCTTAGGGTTGGTGTGATCTCTGAAATCCCTGCAGGAAGCTCATACATTCTGACATTGTCCAGCCGTGTGGAAGGACGTTATGTAACTGTGCATCTACCTGGTGCACAGAGGAATCTTACACTCTGTGAGGTGGAGGTTCTTGGTTATCGTGCTCCAACTGGTGAGGATTTTGACACACCACAAGTATAGACACTCTTGGTCACTCTCTAAAACGCAATGGGAAAACATTTGCTAAGGGAGGGTCGATAACAACTGTCCACCCATTGTCTATACTGCTTATCTGTGCAGGGCCACATGGGTGTGGGGGGGGGGGGGTGGAGTCAATCCCAGTCGACATAGGATGAAGGCGGGGCACAGGTCACCAGTCGATCACAGTACTGACACATACACTACTCACAAAAAGCCTGGGGTATTCCACTTTAGGATGAAATTAATGGAAAATGTAAAAAGCTGATGCTGCAGTGTTAATATATCATGAAAGTAGGGCATTTAAAGGGATAGTTCAACATTTTCCCAAATTGGCCCATTGCCATAATCCCTATAGCCACGAGCTGTTCAGAGCTACGCTACAGAGGCTAATGGGATTTCTTGGTTTCCCTCATCAAACTCATCAAATACACAATACAACAACTCCAAAATGCTCTGGTGGACAAGTTGTGAGCTGCACATTCACCACACTATGAGATAATAACGGAACGTCACGAGACAGAGTTGTTTTAGAAGTAAATTCATGCAAAACCACTGATGCGCATTCCCGTCTGGGCTAGTTTTTCAGCAAGCAATCTAAAAACAAAGGGAAACCAACTGTAGTGTAGCTCCGCTGTTCTAAAAACAACTTACACCGACAATTAAAGGTAACGAACCTACTCCTAAAACTATAGGGATTATGGCAATGGACCAATTTGCAAAAATGTTGAACTATCCCTTTAAGTAGAAGTATGGAATGGCCATTTCTTCATCTCAAACAATGTATTGAAACCAAAGCTAACAACAGTGGTGGGTAAACCAAAACATAATTTGTCATGTGACCAAATGACGTCCACTTCTCTGTCTCTCTGTGTCTCTGTTCAACCTTCTTGCTGAAACACAAGAATGTCAACCATCACAACAGTGTGCCACCCAAGAACTGACTATATAGACCCAGATTTTTACAGGTCGAAATTACTAATACGTATACTGTTCACCGATTCCCTGACTTTTAACCACCGGATTGTGACGAAGTTTGTCCTGATGAAACATACAAACCTTGTGTCAATATCACCACCCTATGAGTCTGTTTTTTTTGCAGGAGAAAACCTGGCACTCCAAGGAAAAGCATCACAGAAGTCACTGCTTCAGTTTGGCCATGCATATAACGCCATTGATGGGAATCGTGCACCCAAGTGGGAAGACGCCTCCTGCAGTCACACCCCTTACGTCTACAACCCGTGGTGGCGACTGGATCTGCGCAAAACCCACAAAGTGTTTTCTGTAAAGATAGTCAACCGAGACGTTACCCCAGAACGACTTGAGGGAGCTGAAATCCGCATTGGAGATTCTCTTGACAACGATGGAAACGGCAATCCCAGGTAATTTATTTATAGACTGTTTTTTACAATAGTAATACAATTAAAAGTCATTTTACTGAAGGGACAAAAATATTACCCTCTACCAAATCATTCAAAGCAGTAAAAATCTTGGCCAATAGGCCTACTGTCTGATATTGATTTTGAGTTAACTCTGGTTCTTGGATGGACTGGCCTGTGAACGTCCTTGACTGACAGTGATAGTGTTTCTACCACGTCTGGGTTGTGTACTAAACTGCAGTTTACTGAGCTGCTCTGGCAACTGCAGGGAAGAGGAGGAGCACTACTGATACACTGAGCGCCGCTTTCAAAAAAGCAAATCAAATACTTTCAAGAAGGCAGTGGGACGACTACCAACGATTTATGAAAAAATAAAGTCTTAAAAAGTATCATTAACAAGGTATGGTGAATGATATGGTGAAGAGCATACCAGTAGTTAACAAAGTGAAACGCTTCTCCTTCCAGGTGTGCTGTGATCTCCCCATACATCCCAGGAGGTGCTATGGCTGAATTCCAGTGCAATGGGATGGACGGTCGCTACGTTAATGTGGTCATCCCTGGAAGAACCCAATACTTGACCCTGTGTGAGGTGGAGGTATACGGCTCTGTCCTGGATTAGTTTAACTAATTTGCAAGAATTTAGATGATAGTGTTATATGCAGCAACTATCTGCTAATCAGAACAATAGATTTCACAAGAATTTAATCAGAAGAAGTAAAATTGAGTGTCTTGTCATTGACTGCAATTATTACATCATTTTGTTTCAAATTTGATGCATGTTTTTTTATTGATTATGCTGTTTTGAGACCAAAGGTGAGAATTGTTCTTCCACTGCATGCAGATGCCTGCGTAATTACATTTTTAATCGTTGCAAGGGCTTATTGATCTGGAGCATAGCATTCATAAAATCTGATAATTAAACTTTAACAAAACTGCATCAACTGAGCTGCATTTCCACTGAGGACGTTCCCAGTAACATCTTAGAGGCCCCCACCCTAAACTCTCAAGATTCAAGAACTTTATTTTGCCATTTTGTGCACAGAGACTCTAAAGTGTTCCCTTAAAGCCTGTCGTCTACCTGACTTCCCCTTGAAACAGAAAATGATGAAGTGATTCTTGAACTGTCCTTTTGCTGGACCAAATCATTTTACATGTTGAAGACAAAACTCTGCTGCCAATGGCAAATATTTTATTTTTGTTCAAATACAGACAAAATAGACAAAATATTATAAAAGACACCTGAAACACTCCTATGTCTGCGACAGGAACAAACTACTCATGTCAAAGTGTTTGGGGAAGTGTGACAACAGCCTCACTCCTTAAGAAACGGGCACTTGACTCAACATCACATCTACATCGTCCTCATGAGACACACATCAAGTAACAGCTCTGAATTCAAATGCATGAGATGTCGCAGGTTCAACGTGATGTGTGGGATTTGTTCAACCGCTCAGAAACATATTTGTTTTGTTTGAAAGTGACTGCTCAATCAGTGAAAACGTGTTGTACCAAAATTATCTCAACTTGTTACGAACGAAAATATACATTAAAACCAAGAGAAAAAGTGCAACCTTCTCTTTTTTAAACACATTCTGCAATAACTGATGAGATGTGACCAATTACTGTAAAGGACCGGCTGCCATGTTGGAGTGAACATACACCAGAAAACTGAGTCTGAGTGCTGATGGATGTTTGTTCAGTTCAGCATGGCGGCTCCTCTCTGTTACAGGAATAGGTCAACATTTTGGAGAATAGATTTATTTGCTTTCTTGCTATCAAACAGTCACAGGACCAGACACATCTACTGCTTGTTGTTTCTTTATCTGTAGAGGTGCTGGTTTCTTCCGCCTCCAGTCTAATACTATGCTAACAACTGAATCACTGTACTGGTCTCCTCTGATTTGAATGGTCTCGGGCTCAAACTCATGTCCAACCAGCAATATGAAACATCTAGACTTCACAGGAGGTCTGAGACAGGTCGACCATGTTCCCACTGTCAACCCTTTTCACTCAGGGCTTATATGCATTTGTAAGTTTTGCTATTGCTATGTAGCAGATGTTAGCATTAGCAGCTGTTTACTAAAGAGCCTTATGTTGCTAAAATGCTCTAAGAGGTTATAAAATGTTCTCTGAGCAGTTACTAGTTTCTTCTTCAAACCAGATGTGACGGTACAGTGACTCGGTATCGGAAAATGACATGCCAGACCGACCAGGCTGGAGCTAGCTGTTAGCATGCTAACTGCAGTGTAAGAAATGGAGAAAGGAAGTTGGTTACCATCAGCAGTAGCAGCTCTTTGTGGTTAAAGAGAGACAAATAGCTCCATCACTATTTGTCAAAAAAAAAAGAACTTGTGCAATGTTCGCACTATTTTTAACATCTTTTTACACAAATAGCGTCCTCAGTTTCTTACCTGATTTTGTGCAATAATGACATGACTTAATCCTAATTAATATTTTATATTTTTAAATAAGATTTTATTTGTAATTTCAATATTGTATTTTTAATGTTTTTCCATGCCTCTGTAAAGACTTTGAACTGAACTAAATAAGCTGTAGTTTAGAATTCACCTGTTGTTTCAATGTTCTCATCTAACTCTTGGCAAGAAAGCAAATTAATCATATTTCCAAAAATAATAAACACTTATTGTTGTATAAGAACCAACCAAACACCTGCTACTGATAACATTAAATTCACTGCTACAAATAGTTTGGATTGGCTGTTACAGAACTTGCAAACTGATGCTACAGAACCCCAAACACTCAGCTCTGATCACATGACTTCCTTTGGCAATAAACAACAACTGAAGAAACACAAAAGAACCTTTTAAAGGCTGTAGGTCGGTATTGTACAAAACAAGCATTTGGGATATTTACAAAAACGTAACAGAGCACAGTTAGGTGCAAACTACAGTTTCTTTTTACTATGTTTGGCCATAGAAAACTCTCAATCTTTGCCAGTTTAGATGACAACTGAAATATTCCTCTGTGAAACGGATCTGGACACGGATGCTGAATGATGATATGTATTACAAAGATTTGAAAGGCTTCCAAACACTGGAACAGAATTCATCTCTGTGACTTGTAAAACACTGTTGGCTTCAAATGAAAACGACTCTCCATAAAAATATTCACACAAATAAATTATAAAAACAAAAATCTGCTATCGTTTTTTTTTTTTTCACAGATCAACACTGTGCTTAAAAGAAGTTAGCTTTTGTCAAGTTTGCAAAGGGTATTGCTTCACAGTATGTGGACATCATTGATTGGTCCTGCCAGACAAAATTTACTTCTTAAGCCAAAGTCACAGGAACGTTTTTACATAGAGTGAAAAAACGACGTTTGAACAGCTTCTCTTGAAATAAGGGCTGTTTGTAACAGAACTAATATAACAAGCTAAACGAGGAGCTACAACAGCTTTTGCTCTGGCACCGCCTGTAGCATGATGGGGAAAAAACACCGGGGCGACGGAGACACAGTGAGGAGGACCATTGGCAAAAATGTGGGAGGAAGGAAACACTGAGGTCACCAAGAGCAGAGGGACTCATGGCAGATTGTTTTGGTATATCCAACCGTTTACCTGTCCACCACTCAGTGAATCAAAGCACCGCGATAAAAGAGGGGGACTGTGGGAGGAGGAGGGGGGGCTAAAAGCAGCAACGGCAGTGAGCGACCAAAAGATATTAAAAAAAAGAAGTGGTGGAAAGAAGAAGTTTGGTGCTGGACTGGTCCATCCAGCGCTGTTATCTCAAGTCTTTGGTGACTTTGGGCACTTTGAGAACCTTGTAAATGTCATTGGAAAAGACTGTGGTGAAATGGGGACGCGAGTTCCTGGACATGTGGGTGCAGAGGGGGATTTTACCGACGTTCTCTGGATCCTCGATGTCCCAGATCTCTGGCATGCTGCATCCGGGCCTGAGCGAGGAAACGGAGGAGGAAGGATAAAAGATGAATAAGAAAGACAAAGAGAGGACATAAGATCACGATAAAGTAACACGGCACTGGGCCCGTTGGAGTACCTGGTTCTTCTGGTGCACCAGGAATCTTCAAGGACAAAGAAGTCCACACCCAGCTTCATCAGATTCCTCTTCACAGCTTCACCAGACATGCGGCTGTACATGGAGTAGACCAGCTTGGTTCTCTCCCTGCAGGTGACAAGACGGTCAACTCAGCATGGAGAGGAAGAGGAGGAGACAGAAGAGGAGGAGGAGATAGATGAAGAGGAGGAGGAGATACTGTAGATCAGGGGTCTTCAACGTTTTCCAGGCCAAGGACCCCCAAACTGATGGAGAGATGGAGCGGGGACCCCCTACTTATATACAGTATATTGTATAAAATTGTGTTTTATATTTAACTGGTCCTGTAGTGCCATACAGGGCCGTTGTATAGGGGAGAAAGGTGATGATAATTCTAGGGGCCCAGAGCCCAGTGGGGCCCACAAAAACCCCAGTAGTCTAATCTTTGTATGACTGAATTATTCTGCATAAGACCCTGACTGATACTCACAGTAATGCTGCATTAGCATCAAAACAAAGTAGGCTAAATAAGAAATGATAATAGATACGTAAAAGTGGAAAAGTCAGGGGGCAGGGGCCCACTTTAGTATACTTTCAGGGGGCCCAGGATTCCTAGCAAAGGCGCTGTTGCCATATGCCAAAAGTACCATATTATGAACTATAAATCACACTTTTTTAAGGAGTTTTTCTGGTCATGGGACTCTTTATATTTCAAAGGGACTTACATAAAAAATATATGCCATGCCATCTATGATCACAACAGGTCACAACTACGCTCGTGGTAACTGAACGCTGCTACTGCACCAATGAAAGAATTACTAAACCATAAAAAGACAGAGAAAACAAAGCAGTGTTTCCCCTACTTTGTTTTTTCCTCTGGCTTTCTATGCATTTATTTAGAAAGGGCAGCTGGAGAGAGACGGGGGCGCGGAGAGAAAGTGAGAGGGGGGATTGACACGCAGCGATGGGACTGTCGGAGGGTCGCTGCAGCGGCTGTGCTCTACCAACACATATGACGCTCGCGACTCACCCCCAGTCGTCAGCGCCGCGGTCACCGGAGCTGATTCTGGGAACATTTACACCGGCCCGCCGTGTCATGTCTCGGTTCCACGGAGCGGTTCAGTGACGCTGCTTCATTATTGCTGCGCTATGAGCAGACGTGGCGGCGCGCGTAAACGTCACCGTCGTATGAGTGTGTGCTGTTAATTAACGAGTGTGTATGGAGAATTAAAACTACAGTCCCATCGTTGTGTAGCCGACGGTTCAGGGACCGAGTGTCACAGCAGCAGTGGTGTGTGTGTGTGTGCGCGCCCGCCATCGGGCTGATTTTAGAGGGGGGTGGGGGGGGAGTGAGGGAGAGACAGTGCGCAGTGTTTGTATCAGACACAATACAAAGGCTCACTGACACCTATACTACAGGAAAACAAAGGACTTTTATGTAAAAATCTGATGTTCAGCTGCAGGGAACACCCCTATATTCACAATGGATCTTTTTTTCATAACTTCCATATCTTTTTTCATATTTTTTTTTCCCTCAACCAAAACTTTCGCGACCCCCCTGCAGTACCTCCGCGGACCCCCTAGGGGTTGCGGACCCCCGTTGAAGACCTCTGCTGTAGATGAAGAGGAGGAGGGGGAGATAGAAGAGGAGGAGGAGGAGGAGATACTGTAGATGAAGAGGAGGATGGGGAGATAGAAGAGAAGGAGGAGGAGATAGTAGAGGAGGAGGAGGGAGAGATAGAAGAAGAGGAGGAGGAGGAGGGACAGATAGGAGATAGAAGAGTAAGAGGATGGGGAGATAGAAGAGAAGGAGGAGGAGATAGTAGAGGAGGAGGAGGGAGAGATAGAAGAAGAGGAGGAGGAGGAGGGACAGATAGGAGATAGAAAGAGTAAGAGGAGGGGGAGATAGAAGAAGAGGAGGGGAAGATAGAAGAGAAGGAGGAGGAGATAGTAAAGGAGGAGGAGGGAGAGATAGGAGATAGAAGAGGAGGAGGAGGAGGGGAGATAAAAGAGAAGGAGGAGGAGGAGATAGGAGATAGAGATGAGAGATAGTAGAGGAGATAGAGGAGGAGGGGAAGAAGAGCAGGGGAAAAGGAAGAGGTGGTAGGAGATACAACAGAAGGAGGAGAAGGACTTCAAAAGTGACTCTCCTCTTGCCTTGTAACTGTCCCTGTGCCACTGGCCGCCACACAAACCCCAAACATTACCCCCCACCCTGCACTTCTTCCTAGTGCTGCAGAATCAATTGTATATCCATATCTGGGATCTGATCTGCTGTGAGCTGCACTGACTGACCTCAGACCAGCGTCTTCGTAGTGGGGGTGGTTGACGATGGGCCGACCCGTGGACAGTTTGACGCTGGCCATGGTGGGCATCGCTCCCGCAAACACAGAATCTACATCACAGGGGGAAAAAAAGCATAAAGGAAAGAGTCAAGAGTCAAAAACTAATGATGTGACGATGCACAACAGTGTTTGATGCATTTTACATTCATCAAAAAAAAGTACTCCTGTGATTTCAATAACACTGGATTGACTTGTGAATGAACTAGGACTTGAGTCTGAACAAGATACAGACCCAATGAGAGACAAGAGAGAGGAGGAGGGGAAGTTGTCCAACTGTGAAGATGAACTGAGATTCTTTTTATCTCATGCTGGGATCAGACCACACAAAATCAGGCTGATTTTCACACGGTTTTGTCATGGCAGGATTTGTTGTTTTTCCCTGCCTCATTTAACATCTCCTATATTGTGAACCTTGATGCTGACCAATAGGATGACAGAGCATTATGATGCGTCAGACTTCTCTCTGAAGCCACGCCTCCAGAGCTCAGGAACATGCAACGCTAGTTCAGTGTTGGGTTCACGTCATCAAGGTGAAGCCACGAAGGTATCGCGCTCACGGCCTGATCCAATGTAATCCCAATAGCTCATTCATCTGAAAGAAAACACCTGCCACCATCATTAACCACCCAACATCCAGCTCAGAGCTACATCACCACCCACCAGACTGAGGTGTGGTATATTGGATCACTGTTGTTGTCTTTTCCGCGGTCGTTAAACTTGTTGAAGACTCTGATCGTGCAGTCGATTAGTGCGGGAGAGCGGTACGTCCAGAGGGAGGGACAGAGACGACATCACAACCCAAATGACTTTAATACCGTCTTACCGATGATTGGATGAGGTTTTTACAGGACTGTCCCTCCCACAGGTGACTGACTTCTTTCATTTTTGTGAAAAAGCATTGAATTGAATGCAATAGGAGTGTGAAGAGGTTTTAAAACAGTTTTGTAAAAAATGCTCCAGAATAGGATCTCCAAGCCTACCTTTAATGTACACAGTGTAAGTTAATGGTTTTGAGGTGTACACATTGGTTAATGTAGCACAAGTTCTCTGAAGGACAGACAGTCATGCTGTCCTCTTCAGGACAGCATGACAATCGACAATCTATGAACTGGTGCAGGATCATGATCAATGACTGGTCAGGGTCGTACCTGAAGTGTTTCCAAGATGATCATTTAATGTGACATGAGGACCATCAAGAAAGACAAAAATATTGTGCAGTCTGACCCTGGAGTGGAGCTCTTTGACTTTTAATCGATCTACACCTCTGCTGTAGTCTAACATGTTTATAAAAGGCAAAGGAAACTCAATCAGAGTTCACCAGTGTGTTGTCAGCTCATAGAACTCGCACTAATTACTGTAAACCTTCAGCCTGTTTGGCTCAGTTCAACTAGTTGTGCCACATTAGGAGCTCTGCTGCTCTGACACCCACCATGGGCTCCTCCTTTGATTAGTGATTGACAGTCATTAGTTTAATTAGTGTTGACAGCAGGTCACTTCTTTGGACAGGATTTTTTGCCATGAAACTTCCACTGAGCTCCTTCCAAGAGACAAACAACAAGGGGATTTGAGTTCAGTGCAAATCTCGACTACACCCAAAAATAACTGAGCTGTGAGGCGTTCGGTCCAGGGGGGCGACACCACGACTGTTTTTCCTTCCTCCAGAATAATCTGGGATGCTCTTCAGTTGGCATTTTGATGTTTTCTGTAACTTTAAACAAACATGTTCTACTGCATCTGGATACGGAGGAGACGTGATTCTCAGTTATGCCTCTAATTCTTCCATCTCATTACACTGAGCTGAACGATCAGGGTCATTATTCCCACTGTAACCATGGCAACGGGAGAGTTCACTCACCAGGACGGGTGTTTTCCTGGATCCAGTCCAGCAGCTCCTCCTGCGGCATGTTGCTGAACTCTCCGATGATGCCCCACTGGGCCTGCAGGTTGGCCACTCCCTGCACCGCCATGACGGCCATGACGGAAAACGCCAAGATCTGGAGCTTCAGCCTCTCCCCGATCCAACTGAACAGCTGCCACAACATAGACGGTGTGAAAGAAGGAAACATCTGTATCTTTTAAAATGCAGTGGATGGTGAATGGTATTTATTTATTTTAGAGCAGTTCACTGGTGGTGGGACTCGGACCTGTTTGGAGCAGACGAGAGAGGCCATGATGCACATGTGGGGGGTCAGGAAGAGCTTCAGACGCATGATGAGGACGGCCAGGACGGCAAACGCCACCAGCTGCAGACTGTGGTACACCAGCTGGGGGGGGGGGGCAAGTTCACATACAGTCTGTCATCACAACAATTTGCAGAGGAAATAACGAAGAAAATAGGAAAATAAGAGAAGTTGTGAAGCTAATGGAGCTTTGAGCAAACTGAACAGAAGTGCCAGCTGACTGTCTGACCAGGGCTGTCATAATCAAGACATTTTAGTTGAAGATCATTTGCCATACAAATTATAATTGCGATTACCCATTTTTTCTGTTCATTTCATGCTGCTATTATAATATAAGCCTAAACATAGTTTAATTATACACAAACTTGTATGAAGAAGAAGAAGAGCTATTGATTGGCATTAAACATTGGAACATATGAATAAAAACTACATTTCTGTTTGACTTTAGGCTTTGACACTAAACCCATAATGCTGAAGTCAATAGATGCTCATCGAAATGTGGTCGTCAAATATTAGAAATGAAGCCCTGCCAGGTAAACAGTTTGTGGCGCTACACTGTATTCACATTTCATCTCTCCAACACTGATCTCTGAATATGAAGTAGATTTAAGATCAATCTGTAACTATAATTCGACAATGTGTTATAAACTCAGCTCAAATCTTCAATTGTTCTGTGAAGTTTTATTTAAAGCAACACCATGTAGAATTCGTGATACTGGTAGTCTGGTTGAGAAGAGCAACCGTCTGCTACCTCGTTCTCAAAGAAGCACAGTAGCCTACGTGAATTTGTTTGCCATTGCTGGTACCACCGGTACCGTCGCTGTCGTCATTACCGGTACCAGTGCCGTGCCGTTGTCATCATCGGTAGCGGTGCCTGGTCTCCAGAGCTCAGAGCTGTGTGGCCCAGCACAGGGCGCTTGTGTGTGGGTGAGAGGAGCAGGGAGACCGGGCCTTAGCTTGGTCTCTGGATCTTAGCGGAGCTGCAGAGTACCAGGACCACAAGGGGGATTGTTCCTACCCGCACAGGAAAGTTACATATTGCAATTGCAGCCTGCGCGACCCCGTTCATGCTGCAGCACAGCACGATTCAACCTATTAACTGTTTCTCTACAACTTAAATGAGTTTAAAAACAATATTTAAAGGTCCAGAATTTACATAGTGTTGCTTTAAATCCACAATTTCAGTGTTTGTGTACAAAATGAAATGAAACATGATGAATTTGTTGCACTTCTTTTCTTGTAAAACATAATTTAGAACCATCCTGCATACCATCCAAAGTGCTGGACTGACCTTGTTGTGTGAACAGGTGGAGCTGGGGTGGACAACCCACTCCACCTACTCCACCCGACAAACAGTGTCAAATCACTGCCAAGAGCTTGTATCATCAAATAAAAGGAGAAAGCACTTGCTCAACAGAGCAGATTTTCTCATTTTGTATTCACATAAAAACATCTTTAGGTTTGATTTCTTTGGACTGACAAAGAAAACTATTTGAAGACTATACGTTAGTCTTGAAAATTCTAAAACTACGGACAGAAGATTGGAAACATTTTTAATATTCAGTCTGCAGTGATGTGTTCAAATACCAAATATGCCCCCTCTTCCTGGCCCACTGCTTCCCCTGATGTCAGTAAACTGTCAGTGATGTAATGTGAGGAAATGCCACAACAGATTAAGATGATAAGGTCTGCTGTCTGCTGATGTGAAATCTAACTTTGGCTTGTCTGAAAGTGTTAATTGTAAAAGCTGCAAAATACTTCAGGATTGGGCTACATTCAGATGGGCATTTTCTTAAGCGTAGGAAAATCCTTCTGAAGTTTTCCTGTCACTGTAAAAGCTGCATTTTGTGAACGGGCTGCAACAACATCTACATGGCGCTTTGATCTTAAGTATGTTTCTTAACACGGCTTTTCCTGTGAGGAGTGAGAACCCTCCTTGTAGCGTCACTCATCAAGTCATAGGGAAACATTAAAGCAATTATGTGGGAAAGCGTGGCAGCCTCCACACGCTGGTGGCTGGTGGAGGAACATCTGAACGTTTTTCCTGCCCTGGGAGGGGGATATTAGAGAAAATGAGACGAAGCAGCAGAACAAAAGGCAGCGCAGTGAGATTTCTGAAGAGAAGAGGAGCTGCCTTTCATTTCTCAGTAATGAGAAAAGGGGTGAAAATCACTTAGGGACACAGTAACTGAGCAGATGTAAGTGCACTGGTGGAATCTAATAAAAGAGGTTTAGGAGAGCAGAACAGGACTGTAGGAATGTCTGCAGGTTCACACTACACTGAAGTGTTACCAAGATACTGTTCAATGTAGCGCATGACAAAGAGTATTGGATGAGAATTTTATCTCACCTCTCCTTTTGCAGCCATCTCAGACCTGCAGCAGAGCAGAAAGAAATATTTCAACTCAGCTGTGATCACAAACTCAACTCAAAGACATTTCAATTTTCTGATTTACAGTAAAGCTACATATTTTACATTTCTCCTGACTTTTTATATATAAACATAAGTATATTTGTGGTTTTAAGAACCAAAAACCATATTAGTGGAGTCTATCAGACTTTTCTCTGGAGCTTTGGTAACAAAAGGTCAGCCTCAGCCAATCAAAGGAGAGGAGGCTCTGAGCCCTTCCTCTGATTGGCTGACTGTTTTCTGAGTGGTCCAATAAAAAATATGGCAGATTTTAAGTGAACACCCAAATCCTGCAAAGGTTTGTACGGTTGGTCCAGGTGGGCAGGGATTGGTGAATGCTTTGTTGTGACATCACAAAGTCACACAAATCCTGACAGCTCGTCAGGGTCAGTCTGTGCATACAGGCTGTGTGTGTACATCTCTGTGGACTGAGGCTTTGATACAGTATGAATATAAAACCTACAGCTGCTTTATGATCAAACCACACATGGACATTTACGTTCATACTTTATGGGACCTTTAAAACTGTTGGTAAAGCAATGAGGAGGCCTGAGGTCTCTCACCCTGCAGCTTCATCAGCATCTTCGCTCCTGCCAGACGCCTTCCCTCCGTCCCTCAGGAAGCGGACTACGTCTTTGATGGTCTGAAAAGGGACAAATTGTTAAAAAAAAAAAAAAAGCTCTTCCTAACAGCTTGCTCATGTATTCCCTGCCATGCTTTGTCACGTCGACTCATGTATTCTTAGCTTAGCGTGGGCAAGGCATAATGAGATTAGACAACATGAAGAGCAGTTGCTTTAATATTTTTTTTCCTCTGATGTTCCCCCATAAAAAAAAAAAAAGAAATCACTCAGCTGGCAGTTTATTAGGTACACTAAGCTAAACCTAATGCAGCCTACTCCCAACAGTGCTGCTAGAAATCATGACGGTTTCAGTGCTCAGAGAAGTACAAACTGATTCAGCTGTGTGATTATTTTGGAGGAAGTAGTTTGAGGTGTTTTTATTATTTGGCTGACTCACATATACATAAATAGGTGAAGGAAATTAACGCCCCCTCCCTCCTCCTTTCTAAAAGCTTAAATATACCCATGCAAGTGTTAATTACACACCCCATGCAGAACTAATAGGACAATAGCTACTTTCTGAAAATGAAAAGCAGAATTTAAAGAGGCGGGCTCTTCCTCGACTGAAGCAGCTGCGTGGTAACCAGAGCAGATAAGACTCGTGGCTCTTCTTCCTGCTGCAGCGAGGCAGCGTCTCCAGGCTCTAAAGTGATTTGAACTTCATGTTCGAGTGCCTGCTGTATTGTTCTGACAATAGAGAAGGCAACAGATGAGGCTGGAGACTTCACGCTGCAGAACCTGACGCCGCGTGACAGTCGCAGCATCCGTGTGATTCCTGGCACAGCGCGGAGGAGCTCGTGCTTTCCCACAGAATTTAAAGGAGTTGATGTGTTGATGTTTGGTTTTGTTACTGCATGATGTGCTGTGATCTATTTTTAAATGTCTCTCCTTTGTTTTTATCAGATAACGTTCTCCTCAAAAATCACACCAATCAGAAATAAAGCAGTTCAGATGGAAATACATAATGAAGTATAAACTTCTAGGACTCCAGGACAAATCTCAATATTGTATCAGTAAAGCTTAACATAATTTGAAAGTATGATTGGTGTATTATTAATTCAGTCATTTACATAGTGTCTGGACCCAAACCTGCAGCGATGACTGGCGCATAATAAGCTCCACGGTGATTGTGTTCTGCAGCCTGCGGCTTTATTGCAGTAGAACCGTGCTGTTTATTGTTGATTACAACATGCAAGGGCCTAATTTCCACTGGGAATCGGGGGATAAGTCACCTTCACATCTCAAACTCAGCGACTGTCTCCTGCTGCTTCACAGCCTCTGTTTGGTTTCAGAACTAAAAACCTCTCTGAAGATAAAAACATCTCACCGTCCAGCTGCTGAAATCCAGACGAGAGGAGAGGTTGATTGCTCTGGATTTGCCTGACAGGTTATAAGCAAACTGTCTTTACTGTGAGAGAAAGACTCAAGGGCCGCCCACATGGATATAGGTAAAGGAGTACCCGCAAAAGTTTTTTATCATTTCAGCATTTTGTCCACATGGAAACAAAACTATTTTTTTTAGAAACAGGCCCCAGAATGGGTTTATCTCAAAACGCCAACCCAGTGTTTTTGTGTAGACAACCAAAACAGAGGTTTTGTGAAACAATGATGTCATACCCCCTCACCTCTCTAACCTGTAACCTGAGCCACACCGCTAGATGTCACTTAACAACATCAACAACAACATCAACAGCAGCAGCAGCAGCAGCAGCAGGATACTGCCGGGTCCCTCGGATACCGTGTCCATTACATCGGCATCGATCCGAGTATTCGGACTGGAACAACTCTCATTCAACATCTAGACGACTTATGTTTGGAGTTTGAATACAGCGTATTGTCTTCTTCTCCATTTCTAGTGTATTTGTGTGGCAGCGGTGCAGCGCCACATCCAGGCCTATGTAATACAGCGCTTTTAGTCATTTTTAATGGATTTGTGTGTCCGCAGACATTTCTAGAAACAATTAGTGTTTAAACTTTTTGAGAATGAACAAGAAAAAGATTGTTTTGGGAAAGCTCCTTTTTCGTGTGAGCAAGACCTCAGATTGGGGGGGGCGTTACAACACAGAGTTGTGTTTGAGGTAAATTCATGCAAAACCACTGATGCGCGTTCCCGTCTGGGGCAGTTTTTCAGCAAGCAGTCTCTGCATTTACCCCTAAAACTACTCTGTGTGGTAACGTTGTGTTATTATCTCATAGCGTGGTGAATGTGCAGGTCACAACTTGTCCACCAGAGCGTTGTGGAGTTGTTGGATTGTGTATTTGATGAGTTTGATGAGGGAAAACAAGAAATCCAATTAGCCTCCGTAGCGTAGCTCTGAGCAGCTCGCGGCTCTGCTCCACTGTTCTAAAAACAGCTTTCACTGACAATTAAAGGTAACAAACCTACTCCTAAGACTATAGGGATTATGGCAATGGGCCAATTTGCCAAAATGTTGAACTATCCCTTTATGAGGGTTAGCCCCTAACCCCCTAACCCTATTTCTCCAGAAGGCGAGAAGTTTCCTGCCTGAAGACTGCAGCACTTGTTTGTGTTTTTGAGGTATGAAAGAAATAAACTGATCACAAACTTTCATGTTGTGTGTGATGGAAACGCAGCTGCTTCTTTTGCAGAGTTCACCACCGTCTCACTAGATTTCCTTCACAGTTTCACTCACTCCGACTGACTCTGCAGCCACACCTTCTGCCTCTCTTTTCTCTCTTTTGTCCGACCTGATCTTCATCTTCTAAACCCAAACAAACCGTTTCTGATGTATGATCCAGAAGCTGAGACGACTCACCCTGCCTGCAATGAGAGCAACCACCAGCATGTTGATGGGCAGCAGCAACGTCTTGAGGTAACGGAGTGGAGTCTGAGGGAGGGAGAGACACAGAGGCACTCGGTCAGGTGAGGTGAGGTGAGGTGAGAAGAGAGGGAGGCGATAGGAATCTAAAGGTGCTTTAGAAACGCACAAAAACAAACCCTGGCAGCTGTCGATCACGCAACTCTTTCCAGATTGAGCTGCCAGCTTCTGCTGTCAGCCTCCCCCCCCCATCTTTAAACTCAGAGCACAGAGCCGGCTCCCTCTACGCTCAGCCCGCCTTTGATACCAAACAGCGGGTCTTTCCTTTTCATGTCTGCTATCTTCCTGAGCGACATTTGGAAAACTAAAACTCGGCAGCGTTTTCACAACAAACCACCTGAGACTTGGACTTTATCTGCGGCTCTGTGGGGAGATAAATGTCAGCTGTGTGACGGAGGCCGCGGTGCTGGTTGAAACAGGCTTTACCTCCAGCTCCATGAAGTCGAATTCTGCAGCACACGTGTACATCAGAGTGTGGAAGTCCTTGTAGCTGGTGAACTTGGATTTGATCAGGCCGCTGATGTGAGCCTGGAGGAGAAAGGAGATCGATGGGCCATACATTTTATTCTATTTTATTTTTTTATCTTATTTTTGTCTTTTAATATTATCTAATTAGCCAATACACAATACAATATACAAAAAAGGAAAGTTCACTTTTACCAATCTAATCCTCCTACAGACTATACTTTATTCATTATTAAAACATTCTTCCTAGATTGATACTAATTTGCATATAATTCATAGATGGTTATAAATGTTTAACTCTGGATTAAAAAGCTAATTTATCATGTGTTTAATGACTGCATTTTCATACTTAATAAATGGAGGGAATAATGGAAAGGAAAGAGAAAAAGAACGTTTTATAAAATATGAAGTATTTAATAATTCTTAACAAATGTTTAACAGTGTGTAGTTATTTTAAAGTGTTGCCAAGTTTTCATTTGTGGGTTTCTTACTCTCATTTCTTTAATAATGAGTCAGTAATGTGTATCATCAAACATTCACACTGATCCTGAAAGTTATTTTTCACATTCTTCTCATTTCTGAGGAATCAGAAAACTCTCTGTACTCAAGAACTATGATTTATAGACAAATTACAATCCTTATTTCATCAGGAATATTGTTTAGTGTGGATTTAAAACTAAATATCTGCAGTGTTAAAAGATTTAAAAAGAAACTCCCCACCAACAGGAACTAAGATCAGTAATAACTTGATATATTTATTGTAACTGGTACAATAAATTGATGAATAATATAAATTGACACGCTGTGGATTCAATGTAAAGTGGCTGTCACTTACATCATCCGAGGCGCCGAGGACTGTGGACAACATGAATTTGAGCAGAACCGTGGAGCCGACCCACGCCAAACCCTGCACGACCTGAGGAGGAGGGGGAGGGAGAGATACACACTGACAGGCTGACACACACACACGCAACAAGCTCAGACAGGCAGCAGGAATCAAAGCGTGGAGGAGCTGAGGGGTCGGGAGCTTTGCTGCTGTCGACTGGACTCAGTGGCAAAGACATTCAGCCAGTGTCGTGGTGTTTTTACCTGGTTTATCTTCAGCTCTTTAAATGAGAGTTGGCTACTCACAGAATCTAACCACACAGTCCAAAAGCTGAGCAATCAATAACATACAAGCAACACTGGATTAGAACATTAA
>NC_140922.1:4215145-4279001 GCF_045865225.1 Trachurus japonicus
ACATAGAATGGCTGCATTTGGTTATTTTTAACTATAATTAAAGTGAATTCCTCTAAACACAAGAAGAAATGAATTCTGTTGGATTATTGGAGACGGTCTAGTGCATGGATTTAATATGAGTCCTGCAACTGAATCATATAGAGGAATTTGTAATTAGTGGAGGCAGATGTTGAGAGTGAGAAATAATAGCTGTAATCGCTGAATGATTTTATGGAGACTTGGTTTTCTAATTCTCTTTTTGTACTCTGGCTCTTTTTTCCATCTTGCCTTACATTTGTTTATTCATTTCTTTCCATGTTTCTCTTTCATATACAAATGTTGGAGTAATGCCAGAATATGGAACATCATCAGCAGCAGAAGTAACAGAGTACAGTGAGTGAGTGCAGTGAGGATAAAAGCACAGTAGTAGTGGTCAGTTGCACGTACCCAGATGATGAGGCCAGGTCTGCAGACTTGAGTGAATCGATCCCTCAGTGCGATGATCGCCTGAAAAAAGACCATTAAAAGTAGAGTCAGACAGGTACCTGGGTAATGTTCTACGAGCTGCAACCAAGAAGGCAATCACCAGGAAATGGTGTAGAGAAGACTCTCCCACTGTGAACAACTGGTTGGACACAGCTGAGGAGATATTCGACATGAAAAGACTCACATATACTATATTTCCTATTCATAGACTGTATTTGCTTTTCTTCAGTGCTAAGTGTGTATCCACCATTTCTCCCGGCTTCACGGCGTCCAGTCACTATGTTTTATACGAGCCCATGGCGCCACACGCCCAATGTCACCTGTGCCCTGTCTTTGGCTGGGGAAAACACACTGACTCCGCCCAGAAATGTCGAAGCCCATAGGAGTAGTAGTAGTAGTTTAACAATTAACCTTTCCTTTTTCTTCGCTGGTCAGTCTGTATTAAATGCCACGGTTACTTAACCACAAAGATCCCTCAATACTGTCGCTTTACAAAAAAAGATTATGCGGGAATTATATTGGTTGATCAGCGCAACTCGCACAGAACGAAAACAAATCAACCACGTGTGTAACTTTGTTTTCGTTTCATGCCAGCTGTAGAACAGAGACGTGATCGAGTGGTAAAGTTTGGCAGAGGACGACTCATTCCCTCCAAACAAACGTATTCAGTCGAGGACGGCTCGCCAGCCCGTAAAACATGCTGCAATAAAGTAGCAGCTCATTGGAGGAAATTTGTCTAATATGTATCACCACCTGCTGGTTATGTAGGCCAAAGGAAAGCTAAATGCACAGTAACTAACTGGGTTTAATTACGTCAATGTCAATTTACTTACACAGACCCCGAGGAGTTTGCTTTTGGTTATAACAGAGTCTCATATTAATGTGGATGAATCTACGTTACCCACATTTGTTAATGGGTCCATTTTCGATAAATATATCGTTTTGTCTTTATAGTTATTTTGTTATCATAGTGGTCGGCTCACCCAGCATTTCCTACTTTCGGTTTCACGGACGCTGCCAGGCGGGTCATGGGAATAACACAGCAGAATTGCCATTTATGGTCGAAACTACGGAGGCTCATGGGAAATGTAGTGTGAAAATGCTTAGCTAGATAAATGTCGGTCTCATTGATTAGTTGTTGAATGTTTGTTTGAATGAAAAGTTTTCCCTTTCCAAAACTCCTCGTAGTCCCTTTGACGTCAATGAATTTGTAGGAATTTAAATGTTAGCGTGTCATTTGTAATATAAAATAAACTTAAACATTTGGTATAGATGACACTTAGTTAGATCACTTTAATATTTTAAATTAAATTTCCCCTGGGGGATAAATACTTGGCCCTACACTTATAGATACTTAGTAGTGTAATTATACGTATATTGTCTATATTTCATTTTACACATTCATAGTGTTGTGAAATTGCTTAATGCAGAATAATTGTGATAATTACAATACCGTGATTATTTGTCAAGAAAATCTACAGTATAACCATGAAATCCCTAGCCCATGGGTGATGATTAAGCAGGATTTCTTTTGTTTAACTCTATATTTAGATTTTTAGGAAAATCCTGCAGACTCTACCTTTTACAAAATGTAAATCACAAACCTTCCTAAAATGATCAAACGCATATGGCCTCAGTCGTGGTCTGGTTTCAGTCTGTTTTGTCCCGTCATGCTTTTACTTGTACTCACTATTTTAGACGAAGTCGTCTTGTCAGGCCTAATAAATCTCTGAGCGCACACAGACGTTCAGGTCCGACTCACCCAGATGGAGACGAGCGAGGAGGCGTAGAAGGACGTGAGGAGCATGGAGTTCCCGAACATCAGGACGAAGCAGACGCCGAGTGTGATCTGTGTGTGGGGGGAGAGGGAGGGAGAGAGAGGGGTGGGGTGACAGAGGAGGGTGTTATAGTGATGAATAACACCTCTTTAACATCCATCCTGGTGCTGAACAGGGCTGGGGACTGTGGAGCAGCCACAACAACCACTGCCTTCTGTAGCTTCATCATTTGTGTGTGTAATTTGAAATAATGCCACACACACACGTACACACACACGTACACACGTACACACGTACACACACACACACACACACACACACACACACACACACACACACACACACACACACACACACACACACACACACACACACACACACACACACACACACACACACACACACACACACACACACACACACACGAGGAGCTCAGCAGAGAGAGCCAGTGTCTGTAGGTTTTCAGTCTCTCCAGCAGGAGGGTGGTCTGGGATGGATCGCATTAAGAGCCAACAATACGTCTTTCTGTGCCACAGTGTTGTTGAAAACACTCCAGAGATTTAAAGCAGTGCATTAAACTTTGAAGACGCAGCCGCTCGCAGAATATAATCCTATTACATTAACTTTCTGAGGCTTAATCCCATAGTGAAGAGTGGAATAATGCTCTTCTCTGTATTGTGTCGACAGCAGGGTGACACAGAATGAAAACATTTTTTGGAGTTTGGAAACAATATTAACTGAGTAGTCAAGTCATTTATTGATGGATCCTAATTTGCTTACTTCATTTTCCAAGACCAAGAAAACCAGCATTTCAATGCTTTTTTTTTCTTCTTAAAAGGTCCATAATTATCATATTTCCTGTGTTTTAATTTGAAATGTTGATCCATAGTGAGATATATTTGTTGTTTGATACAACAAAACCCATCTGGGTGTAATTTTACATCCATCGGTTTCAGAACCTTTCCTCTCTTGTTCTCTGGTGAAGTATGGCCAGGTTAAACAGGTTTGAGTAGAAGACTGTAGTGGCAGTCTGCTACTAACAAATCTACTGATTAGAACAGACTGTGATGGTCCATCAGTGATGAAATGAGCTGAACAGGGTTTTAGCCAATGGGCTTTAATACCACTGTACTACTGCGCAATACTGACTTCCTGCCTCATAGTTTCTTTGCTCAGCTATGAAATGACTGCAGCGTTGGTGTCGCCGCTACAACAATAACAAAAAGAAGGTTGGATGCTGTGTGGTCCACAGCGGAGGCATCAGTGAGGATGGTAACTGTATAGTTGTGACATCACAAAGTTTCAGAAGTCCTGACAGCTGGTTTTAAGTCTCAGTTTCTGAATACAGGCTGTGTGCATTTCTCTGTGGACTGAGGCTTTGATACTTTCACTGTTTTAATATAGAACCTAGAGCTGCTTTATAATCACACTACACATGGACATCTACCTTTATACTGTATGGAGCTTTAACACAAACATCTACCTTTATACTGTATGGAGCTTTAACACAAACATCTACCTTTATACTGTATGGAGCTTTAACACAAACATCTACTTTTATACTGTATGGAGCTTTAACACAAACATCTACCTTTATACTGTATGGAGCTTTAATACAAACATCTACCTTTATACTGTATGGAGCTTTAATACAAACATCTACCTTTATACTGTATGGAGCTTTAACACAAACATCTACTTTTATACTGTATGGAGCTTTAACACAAACATCTACCTTTATACTGTATGGAGCTTTAATACAAACATCTACCTTTATACTGTATGGAGCTTTAATACAATAAAAAAGGTCAAATATCAAACTTGTTGCTGATTAATTTTCTGTCCTGCTGCACAACTGAACTGAATTTCAACTCTGTAACTGTTTCTATTCTGAGACAAAATATAAAACCCGATTCCTGCTTTATGAACTGAGACAATTCTTTAGAGATTTTAGAGACTCCCAGCATTCATAGGAAAATAAGACAGATTCACTAAAAATGAAAATATTGGTCATGTGCAGCTCTGCATGTAACGAGTGACTTTGCTCAGACTACGTTAACAACTCTGTAGGTCGTAGAGGACACGCGTCTGGTTGTGTGTTGCTATTCTCTTCTCGAATGCGCACACACACACACACACACACACACAAAGCCAAAGTCATCATTGCCAAGCTCTGTAAATTATGCAGAGCCATATGCCTTCCTCTGACACAAATCTCCACCATCTTACCACAAAGGGCCTCCTCCTTATCTGTGGAGCACACAGGCCCTGGCTAACAGCCTGGCATGCTGAGGGGATTAGGGGGAAAGAATGTGGAGCAGAGGGACAAGTGGCCAGAGTAACACACACACACACACACACACACACACAAACATCTTTACACATTTCGACATAGAGATATACTTTTGTCCTTGGCAAAGTCCACCACATATCCTCTGTCTTCAGTGCTGAAAAGACGCTGGTGCAGGCGTATGTGTAATTAACGCTGAAGAAAGTCGTCCCTGTCTCCGCTGGTGTCGTCCTCCCGGCTCGTGTAAAATTCCTCCGGCCGAGGAGGCGAGCGAGATAAGGAGAAGTGAGGCTGATCGCATTACACCTCAGAGGACGGCACCAGGAAAGACTTCCAGTGGTGAAGGGTGCGACACATGATGCAAAGAGCTTTTTTCCCCCCTCCTTCAGGACTATTCAGGATTTTGCCTTTCTGCGTTCCTTATAATTTTGTCACCGTGGCGCTGCATGATGCGCCGCTTCTTGTAAAGAGACAGAAACCGTCTGAACGGAGTGATCACTGCAGGGTTTAGAAGAGACATCTACTGTACCATGTGAGTGACCAGGATGGACTGCATCTTGGAGGGGCCCAGGTAACCCAGGATGTAGGAAGCAAACAGAGACGCCACCTGACGGAAAACACAAATAAACAGGGAGTCAGAATAAGAACAGGGGCAGCAACACAGTCCAGAGAAACATTGCTAAATCAATACATTAAAGTACATGCAGCATTACATATTTTCACTGTCCATATTTTTCTAACACTGACTTCTTTGAAGGTTTGTTGTTTTTAAAGTGCTGATCCACATATAGCAGGCTAAGGTAACTGACAGGTCAATGGAAAACAATACAATATACAGTTTATGTATATGTGTATATATAGCGCTCTGGAAAAAATTAAGAGACCACTCCCAAAATGATAAGTTTCTCTGGTTTTACTATTTATAGGTATGTTGAGTAAAATTAAATTTAGAAAAAAATTGTTTTATTCTATCAAGTACTGACAACAATTCTCCCAAAACTGAAATAAACATATTGACATTTAGAGCTTTTATTGGCTGAAAATGACTAAACTAGTCTAAATAACAGAAATATCAAGTCTTTTCAGACCTTGAATAATAATAATGCAAAGAAAACAACAACGTTCATATTTATTCCTAAACAACACAGCAAGAATATTTTAACCCAGGAAGAGTTTATAAATTAGTTTTTGTGGGATAATGTCAATGTTTAATCCCAGCAGTGGTTTTTATAATCTTCAGGTGATGACCTCATCAGTGTCTCATTAAGGAGAATGAGTTGTGTTTGTGTTGGTATTTAAAAAAGAAAAGAATGACTGTCATACATGTAGAGATGATTTTAACATTTGCGAAAGTGGTCTCTTGTTTTTTTCCAGAGCTGTATATACTGTATATATATATATATATGAAATCTTAGACTTGAAACTCGGACTGTGTTCCCACTTTACGGCCTCTGTTTTCGTAGCTGTAAAGAGCGATAATGGCACAGCAGCGTGTGATCTCACATCTGCGCTGGCGGACTGTGATGAGTTTGAACAGTCCACCCACTCTGTTCAGCTTTGACTAGAGAGCAGCACTTGTGACAGACAGTTGACAGGACAATCTCCCTCCTGTTTCACGGCGCAGAGACCAAGAGTCTGGATACTACAATGATCTTATAAAAGAAAAATATTATTTACTGTCTGTTGACACGACAGAACATACATGTAATGTTGGACCAAGTCATAAAAACAACGACGCTACTACAGAATTATCATGAGTTACTGGATGTTTGATGATAATTTAATACCATTAACACATGTGTCATTGTCACTCTGAACCACATGTGGAGGACACGTATCACTGAAAACCTACGGGGATGATACAGCTCTCAATTATTTACCAAGTGCATGACTTGAATGATATTATATCCCATTTTTGTCCCTATGTCCCATCTGTGTGTCCTAATCATTCCTCACAATATCATGAATGAATCATTAAACAGATGTGAACCTCACTAAGAGTCAGAAAATGGATGGATAAATGGATGGAAGGATTAACCGAATACAAATAACCTTAGTTAAAAGGGTCCACATATGAATATATGAATATACATGAGTGATCTTCAACAACTGTACTGAATGCTTTCCGGCCATTTTCTGCTAAAATCACATACAGATAAAATAATATTACTGCTCAGAATGTTAGACCTTTGTATATGATTTTTTTTTTTTTGGAGATAACTGTAGAATATAAATGAATGCTGCTGATTTTAATTTCACTACTCGCAGACATCCTGTTCTAATGACATCCTGCTCAATAATAGGGGCGGGGGAAAAATCAATACAGCATACTAGTATCGCAAAGACTGCCTTTTCAGAAAAATCTGATGTTAACAAAGTTTTAACTCATTGAGTGCCAACCACGTAATTTCTCGTTTTTCGTTCCCATGCGTTGAGTGCCAAAAACGAAATTTTTCGTTTTTTGCTTTTTTTTTAAATTATGAAAATAGACACTTTAATACACATTATATGTAAATTTGGGGACTCTACGACGAGGAGAACTGAAATAGATGACGATCAAAGTCACATGACAGCTCATGATCTGGAAGTTTTTATCATAACTCAGCTTCTGCAAACGGAGTTCTGCATGTGGATGCAGCAGCTGCTCCGCTGCTGCTCCGCTCTCACCCGCGAGGCTGCAGCAGCTGGGAGCTGAACCAGGAAGCTCTCAGCCCACTGTCCCGCCCGGTCTTCATCTGGAGCAACACCGTGTCCTCCCCAAAGTCCTCCCGCGGTAAAATCTGATGGTCTCTGGACCAAAGCAGACCGGCATCACCGACCCGTACCACAGACGGACCGCGACCACCGGCGGGACCGGTGTTCGCGAGCCGCTGTGGCCGGCAGAGCCTCACGTTCCGTGGCGAGAGGCTGTGACACGGCACGGTGCGTCTGTGTTATTGCTGTTTAGTGGCGCCCCCCCCGCCCCCGATGGTGGTTTTGTGAATAGAACAACAATTGTTGTGTATATTTATCTTATACGAGCCCTTTGATCCAGAAACGCGAGTGTCTGAAGAGCGACAGACACAAACAGCGCACCTTTCATAAAAGACGCTCTATCTCCTTTTCTAGAAAAAAAGGAGGGATTTTGGTGAAACCCAGCCATGTTTAGCTTGACTTTTCTCAGGAACGGAGGCACGTAGAAACAAACGGTTTGTGGCCATTTGAAGGATAAAGTTAAACCTTTCAAATGAGCTACAGTATGTGTTGGTGGCAATAATATAGAATACACTATGGCTCTAAAATAAAAAGTCAAATATGGTCTAATTTGCCGGTACACTTGACTAAAACTTTGGAAAGGAGCGCGGCACTCAATGAGTTAATTTGGAGACATCATTTGCAGTTGAAAAAAGATAATAAATCGCTGCATATTGCCAGATTTTTAATATCGCAAAATAATCGTTAGAGACGACACAGGTATCATGATAATACTGGCTCACAGGGCCTCTGGTGATTCCCACCCCTACTCAATAATGAAACAAATCTCCTGTTACATCCGTGAACACTGTATTTCCTCATAAGCTGGTATTCAATGAGGAAGCAGGTCTCTTATAACGATCTTCCACCTGGGAGAGTTGCCATCAGACTGGCGGAGCTGTGACGGACCAGAGACAGACCACTGTGGACCGCATGCTGTGGAAATGCTCAGACTGACTTGAATAGGAGCGAATTGTTCTGGGATGTGCAGCGCAAACAGAGCAAGTGGAAGGAAAGCAGAAAATAAGGAGACTTAAAAACAGAGGGAATTAGAAAAAAAGCCTCTCCAATATGGGCCAGTCCCCTGGATATAGTATATACTGTATAAATATTTGTCATAGCGATAAAGTTTAAACACGTGTGAAGTTTTTTTAAACACATGTAATCAGTGTGGTTTAAAGCTGCTTCATGAAACTAGACATGGACGGCGTAGGAGTTACATTTCCTTGATGGAGTGTTTTCTCTCAGCAGCTGAGGGAGAAAATGTTACAAATTAACTTCTGTTAAACTGTGATGAGATTCATTATCTGTGGCTGAGATGCCTGTTAGAGCCACAGCCCACACAGCTCATTATCTCTAATTAGTCTCACCTTTACAGTCTTTGGATGTGGCCTGCATATACTGTGTGTGTGTGTGTGTGTGTGTGTGTATGTGTATATATAGTTTGTGTATCCACGCCACATCGTGGGCGCAGATACAGCAGCTGATTTATTGAATACAACACGATGTGGAATTAATACTGCATGAACTGAAATAAACTGAACATCCAATAAATGCAGAGCTAGTACGGCTGCACTGTGCACAATATGAAAAAACATCAGTGTGACTATATGAGCACATTCAGTGTGTCAGGTCAAAAACATAAAACTGATCATTTGATGGTGGTGGGTTTATTACCAAAACAAACATGTTCCTTTACGCCTGTGTCACAACAATGTTGTGACACATTTTACCTTTATCAAAAAAAAATGCAGCTTCTACAATATTGTGTATGGCCACATTACAAAAATTACAAATGATTTTGTTGCAGTTTTGCGCTGCCATGAGATGCAATAATAAAGGGATGTGAGTGTTCGCGACCGCAGAGATCATTACTGTTGGTTGTCTCTCACTTTCTAGACTGAGCAGTGAGCAGCAGTTTGGTTTAAAGACACACACAGCGGGTGAGGAGAATGGGTTCAAATAGCAGCTTAGAAAATATAACAACAAAGACATAATAGCTGTTAAATAACTTGTCTCTTGTTTAAATCCCTGGGGGAGGGGCCGACTGCAGCGTGGGCTAAACTGCAGACACTCACAGCTCTGACCCATTTGTTCTGGAGTCAAGGTTGAACCTGCAGCTCCTCAGTCTGCCAGCCTACACTCTTTGACTTATTACTCCTCTGTCTGAAATAGAGATTCACTGACCAATATGCTTTTTTCAGGGCCTAAACCAAATCCCGAAACCGGAAACCAATATTTAAAAGTGATATTTATCTGCAGTAAAAGTGAAAATTTTGGTGGAGAAAAAAACACCTTGGATTAGACTGAATACAGTAAACTGCTTTTGTGCACTGTGAAAATCTGTGATGAAAAGACCTTCACTTTTTGTAGAATAACACAAACTCCAACACAGATCTTGGTTCAGTGGGCAGGACACTGTTACACAGCCAACAGTGGTGACTTCAGGCAGAGAGAGGCGTTTTAAAATACTTTTATTTTAATGGTTATCGGTGGAAAAAAAAAGAAAAAAAAGATGATGCTGATTATGATAAAGTGTTATTTATCAATCTGAAAGGAACCTCAACTCAACAGTCTCAACTAGCCCGCTTCAAATGTTCTTAAGATTTTAGATGCAGATTCTTCCAGTTTATGTTTAGAGCTTGATGGAGATGTAAATGGCGGATCCCTCTGTCCCTTTTCTCTTCCCCGGTTCTTAATTTCTTTGCCAACATCTCAACTCTTTCCCTCTGCTCTCTCCCAGTCTCTATTCTCTCTTTCTAATCTCCTCTGTCCAATCTCCTTTCTTCCCACATTCCCCCTCAGTGTTTCTCTGGCGCTCTGTTTACCTGGGTGAGCAGCACAAACTGGGCGAACTGCCAAGGCAGCATGAAGCACAAATTGGAGATGCCCAGAGCGACCATGGCCGTCCTGCTCGGGTTCCGTGCGCTGGGGGGGAGAGAAAGAGAAAAGACAGAAGGGAGGAAGGAATAAAAAGAAATAGATTAGTGAGAGAGAGTGGGTGTAAGGGAGATAAAAGAAGATGCATTAAGACGGCTGAAAAAACACACACACACAATTTACTGAGCGTACTACAGAGACTTTTTTATGCAGTGAGAAATACGACTGAGACTGAGCTACTGTTGAATCGATATGAGTCACAGTTTACTGACGACGCGAGGTGGCGTCCGCTGGCTCGAGTGCACAGAGAAGATTACTGGTCTGTGACAAGTGCTTTATCTGAGCAAAGAGCTGCTTCAGTCAGTGCAGCGGGCTGACAACAGAGGCGAGCTTCACTTCACCCCGGTAATTACCACACAAAGGACAAACGGTTAGAAGCTGTAGCTGCTGCTGCTCTGAGAGGAAACAGCTCTGTGATCGGCCCCTCTTATTTCGCACTTTTACGATTCAACAGGCTGTAACATGGAAAGAAAAACACAGCCCTTTAGCAGTTTTCTGATGGATCCCCTCATTGCAAATTAGGCTCATCTTCAACAAAATGCATTTAGAAACATAGCTGAAGCCAGTTAGCAGTACATGTTTCTGCCTAGGCTTTTAAATGTAGATTCAAAATTAAAAACTGGACACAATACAACAAATAAATCCGTTAAGGCTGACATGTAGGTGTGATATCAGTCATGGGTGATATGGCATATCACAATTTCTTTACATTGATATTTAACTAGGCCTGCACGATATGAGCACAATGTGCGATGACAACGTATTGCTGATGGTATGATTTGCGATATATACCGTAAATTCCGGACTATTAAGCGCACCTGAATATAAGCCGCACCAGCTAAATTTTAAAAGAAAATAGATTTTGTACATATATAGGCCGCACCTGAATATAAGCCGCAGGTTTTTCATGTTATAACATGAGACACAGAAAGACAGTACACGGAAGATGTGTGGAACTATACAAGTCCGCTCGCTTTTCCGCTGTTTTGGTTACGCTCCTCTCAGCCATGTGCATTTGTTGACAACGAAGCCGGCGAAAAATCAATAAATGGAGCGTGGATAACGTTACATAACATACGATGTTATGCGTGTGTGTTTGTGTAGTACCGTCATGAACAAGAGATTATGGGTTATGGAGCGCGTTTGTGTTGCGGTGTGCAGACGAGAGCTGGGACACGGGGCAGCGACCAGGTGCTGTAGTGATGTTGCCAGGTTGGTTTTCAGCCGTGAGACGCCAGGTGAAGACAGAGAGCCTCCGTTCTCACTCGTAACAAGTCACAAGTCATGTAGCGAGTTAAACCATCACAATTACTCCGGAGGCACCAACACAGCATCAACACAGCATCAACACAGCACCAACAGACAGTAACATGCCTGGTTAGAAAATAAAACTCTGCACCAAAACGCAAAACCAGTGTCTTCTTCGGCGCATAATCCTTCCCCACATGTCTGTCTCACTACTGTTTCCTGCTAGAGCGCCTCCTGGAGGCCGTTGGCCAGTAAAAATCTATAAATTAGCCGCATCGTTGTACAGGCCGCAGGGTTCAAAGCTTGAGAAAAAAGTAGCGGCTTATAGTCCGGAAATTACGGTAAGCAAATATTTAACTGTGTATGTTAAAACGATAGTTCAAAATTTTGGCAAATTCTCCTATTGCCATAATCCCTATAGTTTTAGTAGTAGTAGTAGTAGGTTCATTACCTTTAAGTGTCAGTGCAAGCTGTTTTTACATCGGTGGGGCAGAGACGTGAGCTGCTCAGCTACCGCAACGGAGCCGCACGGTACTTTCGCCTTTCCCTCATCAAACTAAATACACAATCCAACAACCCCAAAACACTCTTGTGGACAAGTTGTGACCTCCACATTCGCCACGCTATGAAATAATTTTGTAACATTACGACCCATGAAGCAAATACTCAGAACTACTTGCGTTTTTGAAGTCACTCTGCCCAGCAGCCGTGTCTGGGATGTAGTTCCGGCTACGCATTTTCCTTGAAAACAACTCTGTCTCGTAATGTTACATGATTGTTTCATAGCGTGGTGAATGTGCAGGTCACAACTTCCCCACAAGAGCATTTTGGAGTTGTTGGATTGTGTATTTGATGAGTTTAATTAGGGAAAAGCAAAAGTACCATGAGCCTCCGTTGCGTTAACTGAGCAGCTCGCATCTCTGCTCCGCCGATCTAAAAGCAGCTTGCACCGACAATTAAAGATAATGAACCTACTCCTATGACTATAGGATTATGGCAATAGGCCAATTTGCCAAAATGTTGAACTATCCCTTTAACTATACAGTTCCTGAGCCTTTCTGCTTTAAAAGGTACCCTTCTAATAGGTACCCTGAAACACTGAACAGAATAATATAAATAAAATATTTTAAGCATACTATTATTAAACAAATTGCACATGAATAATAAATCAATTATACATAAAGTTAATTTAACCCTCTCCTTCCTCATCGCATTCCAGGCAACCTTTTGAGATGTGTTTATCGCGCATGTTCATATCACAACGACGATGAAAACACCAAACTATTTCCCTGGATAAAAACGATACAACAGAGCATTTACGCCAAATAACCTTTCTGATCAAATTTGAATCAGTTTGAGTAATTTTGCAATGGACATTTATGAAAAACATTCATATGAATAAGGGTACAGTACAGTACAGTAAGGGTATCTCAGGCTATTTTGCTTAACTCAAAAATTATCATTGGATTTTATGCTTTTCCCTACCATTATAAGACTTAGGTGTACATGCCTGAGTGTTTTTGCCCAGTGTCCAAACAGAATGAAGGGGATAAATGAAAAACAAAATAAAAATCTCCACTCATATCCTTGAAGCTGCAGCTTTATATCACACTGATTTCACACATGGACCTCTGTACCTTCATAATATCAAACTGATGCTGTTTTGTACTGAGGTGATCTGACACAATCAAGCTGATTTGTATTAAATAATTGCATTTGCAGCTTCAATGAAATGAAGACATACGTAGATGAAACAGCTTCTCTTGTGACATTAATCTGAGCTCTTAATGTGTGAATATGAAGAACTGTCCACTAAGTCAAAGACAAAGACTTCTAACGACGTGTGGTGGAGTGATGTGGACTGATGGTGGGTTTACCGTAGGATGTAGGTGAGAAGAAGCATTTGAAGGACTAAGAAGGGATAAGCAAAGCTCTCTCTCAGGGGTGGAGTCCACATCACACGAGTGCTCTGAAAACACACAACAACACGTTCAATAAAAGTTATGAAGTCCTGAGTTAACACATGAATGTGTGTGAAGACACAGAGAGTAGAGGTGAGGAGGTTCATGAGGTCTTGGTGCAGACTGCTGAAGGCCTGGGACACTGCACAGAGCAGGACATGTGTTCCAGGTCAGCATTCTTCCAGCTGCTGCCAGATGTTTCTCACAGGTCTGACATTACATTGATCTGACAGATGTTTTTTAGCTAAATTCTTGATTGTATTGTTTGTCAGCAGGTTGCGCTGTTTCACATAAAAGCTGAAAATGTTCATGTCTGATATTAAGACAGCGTCCTCATCGGATCCTCCACTGGTATCGACTAAAATAAACCTTTTACTTTTTCCCCTCAACTCTTCATGAGTGTGTGTTTTTTCCAGCTCTGACGTCGCAAAGCTGCTCCTCTTCATGACAACCAGACTTAACAAACTAGAGGAGGGATAAATTAAATTCAGCTCTTATCAGGGCTGTGTGCTCTCTGTAAGCTGCACTCGGCCAAAGATCATCTGTGAGAGAAGAACCTCGCTCTCTAACACTGGAGAACAGACACACTCTAATAACACTGCAGATCATCTGCTCCTATGGATATATCCACTTTTAACATGTGTGCTGAGAATTACTGGAGCAAACAACATAAAACATTTATGTGTTGTAAGTTGAGTGAGCACTGTGCTAATGTGTTTGGTAGAAAATCAGTGGTTCTCAAATACCTCTAAAGTTTAAACTGATGCTGACTTAACCAGTGAACCCATCTAATGAGATTTAGATGATTTAGTAAAGAAAATGTTTGGAGCTGATGACCAACACAGACACACATTCTCTCTGAAGGACCCAACTTTGAGACTGATGTAAATAGAGGACTGGACTGCTTAGCAGGTAATCTGTGGGGGTGTAGTGGTCAGGGGACACGGGCAGTGAAACAAATAACTATAAAATCACTAAAGCAATTAACAGCAGATCTGACGATTTTCCTGAGATGCCGTTTGAAGGCTGCCATCGCTCCATTAAAATACGAGATCGTCCTGTAGCCTTTTTGCAAATTAAAAAGTGTTTGTCTTGTATGGTGGTCTTGAATGCAGCATCATTCTGTGAAAAGCCGTCCCACTGTGGCCATGACCAGGTAAAACTTATTCATTTATCATCTCTCCTTCAGCGTCACGTTCTCGCTAAACACTATTATGTAAATAAACACACGTGCTGCGACCGAACTACACAGCTGTTACATGATTGGCTGTTTGCCTGTCATACGTAGCGTCCTACATCCTTAAGTTTTACACTGCTGACATGTATCACCAGAACAAACATGTCCTGCGGCCCAGTAGCCTACCCCACAAGTTAAAATTACAATATAAACAATAGAGAGTTGTATCGTACAGTAGACATTTTTATATTGCACTACGATATATATCGTAATATCGCACAGCACTAATGTCAGTCAGTGTTTTCTGTGGCGCACGGTGGTCGGTCAGATGTACGGCAGCTTCAGGAGAGAAACCTTTTTCTATTTGCTAGGAAGCCTGTGATGTGATTTATTCATCAAAGATACATAGTCATTTATAAAATACATTATTGTTGCAATGAGTTATATGTATGGTAATGAGCAAGACGCAGTCCAGCACGATATAATTCTTGTTGGTGATGCTGATTGACTGATTAGCTATATAGTTTCAATGTCTGAAACTCTTTATATGTGCACACAATGACATGGTATTCCATCCTCCCACTAAAAAGAAAAAAAACCTGATACTCTGTATGAAAGCACTTGGATTGATAAAGAGACAGCCAACTTGACCAGAGATCAGTTTTTCTGTCTCCTTGTCTTGACCACCTCCTCTACATAATGACACACTTCACCCTATAATCTTGCACAAAAGTGAGAATCGCAAATGTTCCCGAAATGTCACAGAACCCACGGTGGAAAGAGGTGAGCGGGGTGTCGGCAGAAGTGCGTGCCTGTTTGAAATGTCAGTGTATCGATCTGTAAGAAACAGAGACTCACTATTTGCTCTGGAGAAAAACTGGAGAAGAGGAGGTGGGAGGAGGGACTCAGCTTTTTGAGTGCCAGCCCAAAACAACTCTAAGCTCCTTTGAGGGCTTGAAATGAGCTCCTATTAACCACCCTCTGCTTCTCCGAGTGCTTTTTCTTTCGGAGTTTTACACATTTCAGAGGCTTACACCCAGAGAGGCTTGCACTGAGCTACAAAGCTTCGCCATTAAAAAAAAAAAAAATACTGACACAGATAGTAAGTGAGGTGGGGGTGGCACACTCACCTCGCCGTGATTGAAGAAGAAACACATGGTGGTAACAATGCCGCCCAGTCGACTGCCACTACAGACAGAAAAGATGGGAGGAAAGGGGAAAAAAACAAAGTGGAGATGTGTGATGAGAGAGGCAGACAGCAGCAGGCCGACTCAGAAAGGTCATCCTCCATCTGATCTTTCAAATCCACATTTTTGTCAGATGCAAACAGCAAAACTGTATTTTCTGTCTAGGTGTGACAGCCGAGAGATGAGACGGATCATAAAACTCATCCTCCTCCTCTCTGATGCCTGCTGAGGCGCGACGGGACTGGATGGGAGGGAGATACCTGAGGTAGGCGCCGTAAACGAAGAACAGGCTCATCATCAGGCCGTTCAGCAGGAACACGCAGGCCACGTAGAAGTACGCCGGGTCGCCCATACCTGATACGCACAACACACACACACAAAACATAAGAGACGGTGCTGAGCCTTATACAGAGTGAAGGATTACCAAGACTGAAGCTGGTGCTACAAACACCAACTCATTTTATTAGACACTAAACAAAAGGACGACTCGACGGCGAGTGAGTAATCACTGATAAGTCATTTATCAAGCAAAAACATTCAACTGGTTCCAGCTCCTCTGCAGCTTTGTGTGTCATTTTTAATGGAATAACTTTGGGTTCTGTGCAAAACAAGCTGAAGACATCGGTTTTGGTTTGTGTCTGTGCTGAGTGCAGGCAGCAGGATGCTTCACCCAACACTGACAGCTGTGTGCAGACGTTCATGATCCCAGGAGGAGAAATCCTACTCACTGTCATGTTTCCTATTATTCACTTCACCACCAGCACCAGGCTGACTGCAGTAGTTGTTGATCAAATATTTGCAGAGTAATGACACCACTGTCACCTGGCAAACACTGGCATGCTGACACACAACAGTAAGACAGTGAACACAGTAAATATTACATGACATGTTTCTGAACTTCACAAACAGAAGCCAGTTATGCTCTTCTGGAGGAACTGTACATTTATGGCGCTTTTCCACTAGCACGGCACGGTACGGCTCTACTGTTTTTGGCTTTTCCACTAGACTAAAACATGACGTCAGCCTTCCACTGATTGGCCAGAGCGTTGTCACTGGAAGAGTTGCGAACGCGACTTCCAATACGAGAATCAAACCCGCTAATTTTAAAAACAAACCGTCAGCAGCGACCACTGATCTGTATGAGACTGTTCTTGTTCTTTCATGTGAGTTAAGGATAACCGGCTTTGGTTGTGTAGTTTAGAAACATGTCAATACCATGGTTTGGGTGAATACTCAATTCTGACTGGCTGCAGGGTGTCCGTTAAAAAGGCTTATATGACACCTACACATCTAAGTCACTGCACTTGTTTTAATTCATTTCATTGTTTCTTCCTTTGTGTTTTATGCTGTGTTATTAATATTTTATATGTGCTGTTTTTTTTATGCTGTGTTTTGATATTCTGTATGTAATTATTTTCTGTGAGGCGACCTTGAGTGCCATGAAAGGCGCCATACAAATAAAATCTATTATTATTATTATTATTATTATTATTATTATTACCTATAACTGTGCGTTCACACCAAAAGCTTCCAAAGCGTCAAAAACGCTGAGGGTGGGCTTCAGACAAGACAACTTCAAAAACGGCAAATATTTTCAGCCGCTTTGGCCGCTCGTCACGTGACTGACGATTCGATCACGCTGGTCACTGGGGAGCCGAAGGACAAAAAAAAGAAAAAAAAGGGAGCCGAAGGACGTCTCTATTCTGACAGGTTGCCGCCAAACCGCGTCATAGCTTATTACCCTAAAGTTAACCATGGCTCAACTTCTCGTTTGGTGACGCTTTGGAAGCGCGGTGACGCCAGTTGATGCTTTGGTTGCTCAGTGCCGCCGGGCTCTCATTGAAAATGAATTGACTTCCGGCGTTTTGACGCTTTGGAAGCTTTTGGTGTGAACGCACAGTAAGACGTTCCGGTGGTGCCTGATGATTCAACCGCTAGTTGGTAACCATGGCAACAGAGACTTTTCTTCAGCGCATCGTCCTCTGACCGCCATGTTTGTGGTAAGAAGTGCACTGGCCTTGTGAAATAATACTTTGTGTCACGTAACGTTAAGCCGCCACCTCACTTCCTATCACTGATCAACTATCAGGCCGTGACAGAGTTGCTGTGGCTCTTCACTGTGGCCACAGTTGGTTTCCTTGGCAACGCCTGCGGACGAGAGATATTAAATAGTCCGCTCAGCTGTGGCTTGTGAAAAACACATGATTTTTAACTGTAAAACACATTCAAGTATGAATAATTGTTTTAATATTAATTCATTTGGTGAGTGACCACATATCAGCAGAAAAGGAAGTGCAAAATTGCATTTCTGAGTTTTTCTGCTTCAAATGGCTGTGAACCAACGGCAGATCAAACTGGCTGTTTCATGCAGACTGGGGTTGACCGGTCACAACCCCAGGGCGGGCCGATTGTAGCTCCCGCCCCGCTCTGCATCTGGCTCAACACTGAAAGACTGGACAGCTCGGTGTACGGCCCGCCACGTTTTTTGTTTTTTTCAAACACTCCAGCGGTCCGCCACAGTCTTGTTTGGGTCCGCTAGTCTCTCACCGAGAGAAAACAACAACAACAAAAAAAGTTGTTTTTTTTAAACAGCATTTCACCATCTTTCATCTCTGTCAGTCAGCCCCTCGCCCTGAACTCGGTCTCTCTCTCGCGCTCGAGCGCACACACACACACACACACACACACTCTTTGATGCGAATGGGGGGAGGGTGCAGAGCAGCGCAGTCTCCGCCCACCACTCAGAGGCGCATTGCTAATGAGCTGCTGGTGCTGTGCAGAAGGAGAGCCCTGGGAAATGGCACAGGTTTTGTGATTTTGGCTAAAAACTTAATAGTCACAATTTAAAGACCACAGAGAATGTTTTAAAATAACTAAAAGGATGGAGGGGGTCTTTAATGTCAATGTGTCTAGCTTATCAGGTATGAATGGACTTTACGTCGGACAGTTGACACCTCCACGTCCATTCATTCCTGATAATTGGACACCTCGTCGGGCACCATCTCTTGTAACAGTGAACAGGCTGATGTTATAATGAAGCTGACCCAGCTGTCAACTCTGCTGACTGCACACTGAACTTTTAGAGACAACAGGACCAATGGAAAAAATGAAACAACAGATCAATCAATTTCATTACTGCAATAGGAAACTCTGCTAATGAATAAGGAGACGACAGGATGAATCTAGGTTCACAAAACCTCCCAGAATTCTGCCGCACCTCCTCCTCGTCAGTGATGTGGGAGTGATGTGAGTCTCCTGCAAACTGAGCTGCTTGTATTAGGGTGCAGTATAATTTGGAGCCCTCAAATGTGATTAAGTCAGGTCAGTGCAAAAATAGCCTCAGAAAGAGGTGGCGACTCTGCAAAGCTTCTGGCCAGGATGATAAATTCATGGTGCTCTGCTCCAGCGAAGAGGACGCCACACAGCCTGATCCCCTGCTGCAGCTGCCTGTGGCCTCACTTGGTTTTCAGCCACATTTTTCTCTACTGTGATTTCATGTCAGCTCCAAAACACCATTTACATACTATCCCTCCCACACACACACACACCACCATTGTACATGCTTTTATCCCCTCACACCTTGATTATTGTAACAGTCTATTTTCATCAAAAAGCTCTGAATTGGTACCAACAAGTATGAACACATCTGTTTTAGCTTCTTTACGCTGGCTCCATGTTTGTTTCAGGATTGATTTTAAAATTAAATTGTATGAATTACTTTTAAAGCTCTTCATAGTCTGGCTCCAGATTACATCTCTGACCTTTTAACCCCTTATGAACTACAACATCATTTGAGATCCTTGGGCAGTTTTTGCCTCTGGAATGACCTGGAATGGTCCGAGGAAATAAGATTCTTTAAGTCTTTACTTAAAACATATTTCCTCATATAGCAGTTCCTGATTTTACCTGGGTTTCATCATCCCTACTGGATTTTATTTTCTTGTTTTAACTGTTATCCTCATTTTCTCTGTTATATATATTAAGCACTTTGTTCTCCTGTTTGTTAAGTGCTCTATAGATAAAGTTTATTATAATAATAATTATTATTGTTGTTGTTGTTGTTGTTTTATATAAGGGTTCTGTAAGCTGTGACATACAGTACACATACAAAATATTATCCAGGGGCTAATGATGTATTAATTATTCACTGTATCACAACACAAGAGCAAATGAGCTCAAGCTGAAAGCACAGTGCAGCTGTACAACCTGCAATACAACAACTTTACACAGCAAGAACTGTAATAGAGAATAAAACTCCATCAGCCAGTGAGGGATCATAGAGACCTGGTTTCTTACATGAAAGCTGAACTGAAACTATTCAGCACTGAATATTTATTTGACATCTGGGTAAGTTTTACAGAATGTTCCCGTTAACTGGTGTGATAATTAGCAGCAGAAGATGTTAAATTAAAATCCCACTGAGTAATAGGTTTTGAGTTTTGATGCAGAAACAGAGGTTCCTCAATTTGGACTTGAGCCTCACTCACACTCTTACTGGAACTGCAACAGATCATTTCCTCTCAGCACTGCTGCTGGACAGAATTAGCAGGTAGACCGAGCAGACTGTCGAGGCTGTGAGCATTAAAAATATATGTGGAAATGTAAAGGTCATTACTGAGAGCTACTTCATCACCACAATGTGACTGGAAATTACTGGGGAAAATAAATCACCAACGCGGACAAATAACTAAAAAACACATCCATCTGTAGCTGCCTCTAACAAACAAGATGCATGGACTGACTGTGACAGTAAAGGTTTACTCTTGTCTGACCGTTGGCTCTTGTGCAAGGCGGCCGGTCCTGCACTGGGTTTATGTAAACACAGTGAAAACATTGACCCCACTGTGGCTCACTTCACTAATGAGACAGACAGAAACGCACAGACCGCAGCTCAACAAAGGAAAACTGGAAACTGTTTGGTCTTGTTTACTCTCAGCTGGTTTACTCCTCAGGGAAATGTGTCTGCAAAAGAGAGCAAAAAATACTTCTGTGTAATTTCTTTCCCTCAGGCCTGATGTAATAATTACTGTTTCCCTCGCTGTTGCTGTGTTCTACCTGTTGTTCTGCCATTTGTTTCCCTGATTTTCAGACCCTAAGACTGCGTGAGTCTCTCTTATTGATGGCAGCTCTGAGATGTTTTGTCAGTTTACCCACTGCTTCGTTTTCATGTTCTCTGTCTTGTGTAGCAACATAAAGGAACTAGAGGTGGTCAAATGAAGGGAGAACTACACGCTAATGTGATATAAGCCGTGTATAAAATAAGACATAAATGTGAACAACAGTTTACTTTGCCCTACTGAGGTCGATCTGCTGTTCAACATTAATCTGTGATTTATTTTCCTTTTAGTTTGTTCTCTTGTTGAACAGATGTGTTGTATCATAAAATGTTTCCACCTCCACTATTAGTTTTTCTTCATCCATAATGTATTGTACGCTTTAGGACCAATGATGTGTTACTAATGTTGACAATAGATGATTTTATTGTGATACATTTTTCCAGAGCTGCATCTTTGTTCTTTGCGTCGGGATTCCATACTTCCTGTCGGGGTTTATTTCTCCATAACAACCTCCGAACTATACATTATCCCTTACACACACACTTCTTTGCTGAGCTAGTGACTTTCTTAAGTTTCCACTTGTTGCCTAGCAACCTGGCAGACTTTTTACAGATTAAACAAACAAGATATAGTGTGTTAAATAATTAGTGAGACTCTGAGCCTCTGTGTCCAGTTTTGATGCTAAGCTGAGGCGAGGTGAACAGCAGCCTCTCAACACTTCACTTTGTTTTCGGCTCTAATATACATTGGTCGGATGTGAGACCTTATAGAGGGATGTGTGTGTGTTTCTAAAATCACGTCCAATCAATTGAATGTACCATTAGTGAAACATATCAAAGTATCACTGCAAAAGGTCTGAAAATTGCAACTGTGACACTGCAGTTTGGTCTTTTTTTAATACACCTACAATTCTGTTTTCACTATGCAGTGTTCCCCACACATTCATTTATTCGTGGCGGGCTGCCACAAAAGAATTATGTCCGTCACGAAGAAATCTTCTCATCTCATGCCAGGAATACACTGGGAACGGCCGTGACGCGATACGTGAGCGGGGCGGAGCGGAGTTTTTTAACTGCTACACTTGGCACGGACGCGACGCGACACGGCTTCACTGTTTGTTTGTTTTTTTTGTTTTTTTTAAAGTATATTTTTCGGCTTTTTGCCTTTATTTGATAGTGATGACAGTAGAGATAGACAGGAAATGGGGAGGCAGAGAGAGGGGGAATGACACGCAGGAAAGGTCTGCCCGACACGGGATTCGAACCGGGGACGCCTGCGGCGAGGACTGTAGCCTCTACATGGGGCGGCCGCTCTACCCACTGCGCCACGCACCGCCCCGGCTTCACTGTTTGTTGTTGCAGCTTCAGCTTCACCTTGTCAAGCTGCAGTAAATGAGTGACTTTATGCATCTCAACACATTTTTACATCCCTCCTGTTAAAATGGATTGACAGGACCTTTTCCACAGGTAATCTGCTGACTATGTAGGTTTGCAAGTGCAGACTATATTAAATGGTATCAATTAACTGTTTAACTACACGATCATGGATCCACAATGTAAAAAAACAAACCCCATAATGTTGCACTGCTACTGGCTTTGCCTCTCGTACATGAGACATTTATTTTAATCACTTTTAAACGTAATATATTCGTTTTATACGCAGTTCTCTGTAGTTTTCTACCTGTTGGAGGGCCGCGTAGCCACCAGGAAATAAAATAGACTCGGCGCGAAAAAGAATTGAAACGCCGCGCGACGGCCGCTGGAGTGCGCGTCGCTCACATGGCCGGTGGAGGAGCTTCCATTGACTGAATGGGTGCGAGCTGCTGCGGCTGTCGCGCGACGTACGTTTCGCGTCGCGGCCGCTCCCAGTGTATTTCAGCCGTCACTCCTGTCAAGGAAGAGAATATGCATATTCTCTCATATTTTAAACTTTTTAACGAAAAATGCGAAGCCGTTCTAACTCTTTGGGGTGTGTGGATTTACAGTTTTTTTTTGCTGTATTATCTCATTTCAAGTAGACTAAATCATTAATTAAAAGCTTTCATAAGATTTAATGGTGGATTTCCCTGATGTCTATATTATAAACCAGCTCTGGGTTCTGTATTAATACTGTTAAAATATCAAAGCCTTAGTCCACAGGGAAATGCACACACAGACTGTGTTCAGGAACTTAACCTTAAATCCAGCCGTCAGGACTTCCTGTAAATTTGTGATGTCACAACAAAGTAGCACCTATCCCCACCCACCTGGACCACCTGGACCACCTGGAACACCTGGAACACCTGGAACACCCACCATTGCAGGATTTGGTTTCTCTGTGTGTTTTAGCTGAAATCAGCTATATTTTATTGAATCTCTCTGAAAACAGTCAGCCCATCAGAAGAGATGACTCAGACCTCCCTCTCCTCTGATTGGCTGATCTGTTGTTACTAGAGCTCCAGACAAAAACTAAGAGATGGAGAACTACACTGAAATGGTTTTTGGTTCTTAAAATCACAAATCTTCTTGTGGATCAACACATTAAACTAAAACACTGGGAAAGTGTAAAATAACAAACAAAAAAAAACCATATATATATAAAAGTGAGATTGCTCTATAACTATAACTGCTATGCTTTTAATCCGTGCATATGAAAATAAAACCTCAGGATTGGGGGAAGAGTTATTCTTCTGATCTGTTGAGCACTACTTATGAGCATACAGTAACAGAGAAAAAACTGTCAGTGGATGTTTCAGTTGAAAGTAAAAAGAAGGAATAAAGAGTGCTGGATTCCTTTGTTCAGGTCACTCTGTAAAAGGCATTCATCTCCTCTTAACCGGCTGCTCTGTATGAGGCCGCTCTGCCTGTGTCTGTCCGAGTGAAGAAAACCATGACTGTGAAGAAAATTAGTCATCCAGTCAAGTCAGTGTGAGCGTTTTAAATGTCAGTGGAGCTGCAGGTCAGGACTGTGATACTATGTGCTTGGGTAATGTAGATGTACAACCCACTGTCTGTGTGTGTGTGTGTGTGTGTGTGTGTGAGAGAGACTCTGTGTGTACGCATACACAAACAAGCATATTTGCAGATAAGACCGGGGCTCCACGGCGACGGTCTTTACCTTCACAGCTATCCACGGGGGTGAGTCCCTCCCCTCTGTTGATGGACCAGCACGTCTTGGTGGGAATCCCAAAGTAGCCCATCACACCTGTGTACGTCCGGTACCAGCTGGCCAGGACCACCTGAGGAGAGGAGGCGGGCAGCCAGTGAGAAGCCTTTTCAAACGTGTCTGAAAGGACCTTTCTGTCCTGTTATCTCTGAGGAGAGCAGACACATGCGGTTCTATTGTAGTCCTGCACAAGTCGTTTACCATGTTGATCTTCCCTGCACTGCTTTGTGGATTAGCTCTCTCATGACTCCAGGAAGTAAAAGCAGCTCACTAAATGTGTGAAACCTGTTGTGCACTAAAGTGGAAAATGGACTGATGGTGCTACATCTTCTATATTCTTCCTGATCAGACTTTTTATTCTGGCTTTAATCCCAGTCTGAGTCTTTTAATACAGTGTTTTATCTGATAACACTGAAATAGCAGATGAATTAAAAGCGACACAACTTTTTTTATTTTTTTTTTGGTTTCTTCATTAAATACTGTGAGCTTAGATTCATAATTATTACAAATGTATCTACAGGTGCATCTCAATAAATGAGAATATCAAGTCAGCAGTCGTCCCCATGATAGTGTAGAACCAGACTAAGGGTGTCTTCAGACCTGGCTCATTTGGAGCAGTTATTCAGGCCAGGTTCTGTCCGAAAATATACAGGATGACTCGGTTCGGCTTCCTAATTTTTTTTGACCGAGTTCGGGTGGACAATATTGACTCGATTGGGGTCGGAATTTTCAGGTCCATTGATACCTAGAGTATACCTAGAGTATATTCCATTGTTTCTGTTTTTCCAGGGTAAGATTTCTGATCAATGAGAGAACAGTTGGTTCGCGCATGGCATTTGTTTACAAATTTGGACCGCCCGGGACCGTTCCTGTGTGAACACAAACGACCCAAAAGAAAAATGCTACAGTTGCATCGGTTGTGAGTTTGAATCGGAACAAAGCAAACGAGCCACAGGTCTGAATAATAAAATACTGTACACCCTCAGAGAGCATCTAAAGGCTCAGAAACCTCAGCAGGTGTTTGGAGTTAATCAGCTGATTAGAGTGTGACACCATTAGGTTACAATAGAGAACTCTTTCACTATATTCTAATTGTTTCAGATACTGAATATTGGGTTTTCATTCAACGTAAACTATAATCATTACAATTAAAAGAAATAAGACATGAAATATGTCAGTCCGTGTGTAATGAATCTATAATACCTGAGTTTCATAACTGAAATAGATGAACTTTTCCATGATATTCTCATTTACCGAGATTGAGATCCTGATCCGGACATAACACAATCTATTGTTACAATAGATTCATGCAAATGATCTTTGGCTGAGTAAAGACAGCAGCTGCAGCGTGAACATTAACCAGACTGAGCTGCACAATTTAACGAGTTGTTAGTTGCGGCCCAAACCAGACGAGAGGTGCATTTAATTCCGGCCTGTCCTCCAGTTAATGAGAAGCTGCTTCAGAATCTGGAGGTTTTCTCTCCACTGCTAATAAGAAGTTAAGTGGACCCATGTATTTGAACTGGACTCAGAGGTGCTCACTGATGCAGCCAGAAAAAGAGGAAAGAAATAAAAAGCATTTCCAGATAGCTTAAGATAGCCTAATCATATGAATGACATGTCAACATTACCTCTGGGTAGAGATTAAATCTCTTCAGTGTGTTTATGACCAGGGGGTGCTCTGTCAGCCGATCGTTCATCACCATGTGGAGGCCGTCCAGGAAAGAGGGAGCCTCGATGATGGTTTTGTAGTAGGAATAATACAGACCCTGGAACCAAGAGGAAGGAACAGATTACACTCAGGAACTCAAAAGGAGAGAGAAGTCTGGTGGAGGATGTCTGCTCGATGACACCCAGCATGCCAACATCCCAAAAAAAGAGTCCCCAGCCCGGTGCCACATTTCAAACCCCTTGGAAAACACTTGAACACATCACTGCAAAAGCTCAACAGCTCCACTTCCTCAGGCAGCTTTAAAAAAAAGAACAACAACAACACATCCAATCAGTCAATAACGTCTGGTTCTGTTCTCCTCAGCCATCACCGAGTCCATTATCACATCCTCTGTTACAGTAGGCTACAGCAGCACAGACAGTCACAGACAGATTGTTGGCAGCAGCAACCACTTCCCCTGCACACATAAAACTGCAAAGCGAGCAGAGAAGATCGTCTCCGACCCCTGGCTTCCTGCTCAGCACCTCTTCCAGCTCCCTCCCACTACAGGTCACTACTCACTAAATGACTTAATGCTTCACAAACAGCTTTTTTCCTCAGCTATCAGGACCCTGAATGCCTCTCTCTAGCCCGCCCCCCCCCCCCTCTCCTCACATATCATAACCGTCTGATGCTGTCCAGTTGTGAATCACAGACAACGATATCCATCCATCTATGAGAAATGTCAAGTCGGAGTGATGGAGACAGGCAGAACTAGAGAAACAAAGGAGAGACGGAGCAGAGTGAGACGGAGTCAGCTAAATATAACTCTACAACAGACGACAGAGGAAACAGGAGTTGCACAGGCTCAGAGCCCATCTGGTAGCACACAGCAAGAGGAATGTTCTGCCTGCATATGATTAGACTGTCACCTTTAGAAAAAAAAGGTTGTGAAGCCCGAGCTGCATGTCGAGCATCAGTTATCGCAATGGTATTAACATATGCTGCATTAAATCACATCTTATAGTCTCTGATCTTGCTCCTGTGCATCTGCCTTTACCACAGGAATCAGAAATGAAGAGCAAGTCGTCTATTGTTTGTACTGATGTGAGGGCAAACAAGGACTTTCTATGAATGTGTCGGCATAGTAACGGTCTGGTCACATCGCTCTTCTGCCTTGCAAATATTCTCTCGTCTCCCTCGTTTACTTACAGTGAAATCTGTGTAAGTGACACACGACACCTCTACATCCGTTTGGACTCAACCGACACGTGGGAACCGCTGGTCAAAGCTCCTCTCCACTGCTGCTTTGGTTTTGCAAATGAGCATCGAATAAAAAACGTCTGATGCAAAGTGTTTGGAAATGTCAGTGTGTTGTGTCATCACGTTGCTTTGGACCAGTGGTTCTCAAACTTTTTTACATCAAGGTCCCCGAAATTGACACAAATTGGACTTTGAATTGAATTTTGAAGCAAACACTATAAAACACAATATTTGTTCTGAGACTGAGGAACATTACTTTTTTTAGTTAATGCACTTTAAAATTAGGGCCAATGGCATGATTTTTTGTAAATGCTGTAGAGAAATTTCAGGGAAAAAGTGGTAAGATTTATTTAAAAAAAAAAGAAGTTAAAAAATTTCTATAAAAAGTGGTAAAAATTTCTCAAAATTAAAGTTTTTCAAAAATTCTAGAAAAAGTGGTAAAATTACTAAAAAATAAACAAATAAAATTCTCAACAAAAAAAACGTTTAAAAAAGTGGTAAAATTTCTAAAAGATAAATAAATATATAAAAATTCTCCAAAAAAAAAAAGAAGTAGGGGAGCCCCCTGAACCTTCTCAGGACTCTGGGGGTCCCCAAACCCCACTTTGAGAACCACTGCTTTGTGAATTATAATCCACTGCCTTATAATGAAGTGTAGCATCGCTCAAACAGACCATGATCACGCTGCTCAATATGTATTCACCACCAGCAATATTCAAACCTCAAAATCATTCCTTTTTTTGAGGTGGACAGCTGCTGTATTTATTGACTGATTAATGTCAAAAAACAGAAACATTTCTGTTCTCAAGAAGCAAATGTCTAAAGGGTGAGGGGATGCTTCTGCTCTGGCTAAAGAAATGATTGTCATATATCTTGCAAACTGTTGAGACAATATTACCACCAAAGCAGAGGACAGTGGCTATGTTCATGTTTCCTATCCTCCACACCATAAATCAACTCAGAATCCAGTTCCACACAGTAGAACACCCAGAATCACAGTATTAATAACAGACTGAGTTTGAGTCATTTTTCACCCGCAGACGTAACATATTTCCTGGTAACAACTTCCCTCTGTTCTATATGTTCATAAATTAAACCTCTGGCGGCTTCAGATACTGTAGCTGGTCGAGCAAAACAAGACATTTAAATACACAATCCTCAGGCTCTGGAATTAAAATCATTATTATGCTGCATATTTCTCACCTATTCCGACCTATTAAACATGAATTAATTTCTCTGCAAATGAATCAGTTGCAGCCAGACAGAGTCTTTCCTTTCAAAAACAATCTGAAAACATACTACCATACTCAAATGTCATTGACAGTCAATGGCTGCTGGGATCACTCCATAATGTTGTGTAATGCCCCGCAATGCATTCTACTGTTATGCCAAATAAAAGCATAAACCATTTACCATTTCTGTCCGGAAAGCCATCTCCTTCTCCAGGTTGGACAGGTGGGAGAAGTGTCTGTCATTCTCAAACAGCTGTGACAGGTGATACCTGATCATAGGAGGAGAGATGTGTGTGTGAGGGGCATCTCAGAGGCAAATCACAGCAGTGTTGTTGTTGTTGTTGTTGTTGGACTAATAATCACATGCAGGTAGAGCAACGTACCAGTGCAGGTATCCAGTCAGAGCAGCTGTGGACAGAGAAGAGGAACTTTCAGTGCCGCTGCCTGACAAACTGTGACGGCCAACTTTAGACGACCACATGCAGTGTTATTTACTGTGGCGCATTGTGAGGAGAAATCATAGTAATATTAGCTTGAACTTTGTGAGAAACACGTGTGTAGCTGTGGAGAAGAAGCCAGGCTACTTTGACGGGGTTTAAATGATTGGCAACAACGGGAAGCTAACTGGTGAGCTAGTGTTTAGGTGAGCTAACGTTAGCCAACAGATGAGCAGCAGCGATAACTTCATTTAGCGGACCCGCTAATGCTAAAAAGAAAGAAGATGTAGGGCGCGTTAGCAGCGGTTAGCAGCAGCTAGCGGCTGCGGCTCGCAACTTACCGAGCAGAAGAGTGGTGCCCAGCTTCACCACCGCGGAGGGAGTTAGCCCCAGCTTGTGTCTGATGCCCGACAGCCCGTTGGGATGGCAGCCGGTGAAAGCTTTGCCCTCTCTGCCAGGTCGCCTCACGTTACTTTTGCCAGGGGGCGAAAGCAGCGGGCTCTTGTCGCGGTCAGCCTGGGTCGCCGCCGGACTCTTCCCGGTCTGCTTTCTGGTTTTAGCCACCATGGTTTCAGGGAGAGCCGAGGTAAGGCAGCCACGGAGCGGAGCGACGAGGGGGAGGAAGCACAGCCCCGCCGAGTGCGTGTGTATGTGTGAGCTGAGCTAAGCAGCTCCACGGTTGCTGCTCTATCTGCTCCTCGGATCTGCCCCTTTACTACCTGAGCGCCGCTTCTTCCACTGGCTCTCGTAGAAACCTGATGAGGCTTCGCCCCCAACCGGCCGCTGCGCGCCACTGCAGCGCTTCTGGCGGTAGCCATGGCAACCACGGTGAGAGCGGTACCTACCTACCGTGAGATCTAGCAGCTCGAGCCTCTCTGAGACAAAACACACAGAGGGTTTAAATGGCAGTCTAAACTGTCAGGGGCATGGTAAAATATGAAAGATAATACATCAATTTACAGACATCTGTCTAGTGTTGATTCAAGATGCCATTCTTTTCTTCTTTTTTTAAAATCTGGTTTTACTTTTTTGTAAGAAAAATATAACGATTATGATAACACTACAACACACCAAGTATGAAGACATAGTCCCAAAGTAAAAAAAAATATAGTATATAATATAGGCCTATTAAGTTTATATAGTAGCCTATGTGTTTATAAAAAACACACACACACAAACACATATTGATGTTCCTATTCTGTGAAACCATTCTTAGACTTATTGTAGCATATGGCCTAACATAAAATATACAGTAATGCTTTGAGATAGATACATAGGCCTACAACATAGCCTACCTCTTTGTGCTTTACATATTGTTGATTTCTAACAGGTTTAAGTAGTTCTCTTTCATGTTTTATTCATATTTTATATAGAGAAATTCAACCTATTCTCAAACATGATTAATTTGCTATAGACAGACTCAGACTTTAACAAAATGCAAGAGAGTCAAATATTCATAGGAGAAGTACAAAAGTCAAGCAAAAAGAGTGGCTAAAATAATATTGACAAGGGAGAGAGGGAGAGAGAGAGAGAGTCCCCTCATCACTAAAACGTGTTGATGACGCCCCCCACTGGTCTCCACTCTGCACCACAGGACTCTGCAGGAAGGCTCATGGGACGTGATGTTCCTTACAATTCTCTTTGGTCCTTTCAACACATAGTGAGAACTTCCCATTTAGGTTAATAATGGAAACAATACAGACAATTCCCACTGATCTTTTCCTCCCATTTTATTTCATTTTGAAAAGAGATATATATACATCCTACAATTGAGTGCATGCTTGGAACAGTTCCCAACTCCCAACCCAATTACTGTAAATCACTGTTAAAACCCCTCAGCATTTTATCAACACTATTATCATATAATTATGTCACTGCTATTATCAATAGTAGGTATACACATCTACAAAAAACAACTGTAAAATCAATCATTAACAGATTTTTTTTTTTTCTTGTTAACTGCATAATACACAATAAACAAGTGAGAGTTAGCAACAGTGGGATTAGGGAAATCCTGCTTGAACAAAATTGACATATTGTGTTAATTTGACAGTAAATAAACATTGTTATTGATTTCTTTTCAGGCTTTCTTTTGCATCAAAAATACAGAAATCTGCACCCTTACATTCAATGTTTACAGATCATAGAATCACATTACCCAACTCTTTTACAAGATTGCAGCACTATCACCCTTACGTTTCAAAATTTCACATTTGCTTTTTTGCAGTTGTCTCATTCTTGGGGAAAATGAGAATGCATGCATGTGAAAATGCAAAGAAAGCAAAATATAAGGAATTGAAATCTACTTTGTGTTACTACTCACTCTGCTTCATTTGACCTTAAGTGGCACAGCTTTTAACCCTTACATACTGTTCGGGTCAAATTTGACCCGTTTTGACGTTTGACAGCAGAAAAAATACCCTAAACATCATTCTTTGAGGCTGAAATTTTATGACTTTTCCTAAAGTGACCCACAATACACAAAAATGAAAATATTTTTAAATTGTATACTTTTGAACAGGTGCTACACATTTTTATACACTGAGGCTGTTTCGGGTCAAATTTGACCCGTATCTGTTTAGATGGATTTTAGATCCACCAGTGTGGGTCAAATCAAGGAAAAATGTGGTTTTAGGGAATCTTGAAACTGTGGAACTGTACAGGCCATGTTTGTGTGTATAATTTATGGGACAGTGGTGACAGAAACAGAGTTCAATGGGGACTTCGACACTGCCACGAGAACTGCCTGTGTTCCCACCACATTTGCCCAGAGACAGACACCTGCTGGTCTTTGAGGGAGCATGGGGGAACCTCGAAACAGTGAAATAGTAAAACAGCATAGTAGTGATCATACAGTGTGGTGCACAAATGGAACAGAGGTCATCTGAGGTCAAGGGGTGCCTTGACACAGACATGAGATCTGCACCTGCAAGCACCTGCACCCGCAATGTAATAAAATCATCTATAAAGTAACAAATTTGAATCAATTTGCGTTGGGAGGGTGGTGGTGGGGGGTCATGACATAGATGTTCCTGAGCTGCCATTTCAGTGACTGACATCATGGCAGCAAGACTTGGTACAACAGGCCCTTTATCTGATCTCCCAAAAGGAGGAGGTTGATGGTGATTTGGTGGAGGATGTGTCAGAGCAGGAAGACAATGCCGAAGAAAACCATATTATATATAAAGCAGGGAGAGTACATTTTTTTTTATAATAAGCATTTGATTATTTAATGTTTTTGTGTTCTAAGTGGTAAATGTTGAATTAATATTGATAATTATGATTTCTTATGATATAGCATCTACCTTATAACATATAGCACCTAATGGTCGCAATGGTTAAACATGGTCATATTATGAATTCCAACAGTTCCACAATGTTCATGCCATTTTAAAATTCAATGAAATATATTTAAATCATTGTGGCTTTTATGTGTTTATGTCTTATGTAGAACAGGATGTAATACTGTGTAATAGTAGAAGTTTTTCTCCAAAAACGAGTGTTGTAAAACTTAAAAAATGCACTCTCCCTGCTCTCTGAATTTTTTTTTAACACTTAATCATACATTAATTTATGTGTTATAGGCTATTTAAACATTCTAAATAGATCTGTAGTTAAAATTCAATATAGACACTTACTATGAGGGAATTCTTGGTCCGGGTCAAAATTGACCCGAACCATACTGTGAAGGTATCAAATTTAAACAGTATGTAAGGGTTAAGTGCAATATCTGCCAAATTAGACATTTATGTAGGCTAATGCATGTGCCTCTTAGGAAACCATATTATTCCACAGAGCAGGGTTGGAATGAGTCATTTCGATGTTTAGGCTGCAATAGATACATGAATCTCATAATGTTCACAAAAGCGCAGCAGTCTAACAAATATTGCCTCTAATGTCATTAACTGGAGCAGGAAAACACATTTTCTCTTCCGAATATTCACATAAAATTTGGCCTCAGTGTTCCTGAAAGCATCAAATTAGTTCCACTGATACCTTACAACCAGTAGATGGCGTTAAAGGACCACAAGATATCTGAACCATGACCTCAGTGCATCTGAAGTCAGTGGTTCAGGCTGTCTGTTGCTGATTTGATATTATTTGATTGAGAGCTTCCACCTTCATGTGGCCTTCATACTTATTCGAACATTGATTTTGTTTTTTAAATCCTTAAAAACAGGTGTTTTTATTGATATTATTGTTTCCTCTGCTTTACATTTAACATTAATAACATAGCATTAACAACAGTTACTGCCTTATAACCTTCATCCCTGGATGGGAGAGATGCTGCAGATTCACAGGCTATAAAATAGAATTGGAAAATCACATTTTCATAAAAATATGAGGAGTCTGGCAGTTTAGCGGGCAGCTTGAGACCGATGCCTTTGGGTCATAGTTTGAAGCTGGATGGCGTGGTGCTCTCTCTGGCGACATCAGAAAAGATGAGTTGATCTCATCTGTTTAGCTTGGAAGCTTGACGAGAAGCAGCGAGAGAGCAAGAGGAGGGGAAAAACTGTCTGCCGTCTGGTGGTGACATCATGACAGCTTCCCTCAAACTGCACGAACAAACACTCACCGGGAAGTCTTCCATATACCCATTCCTGCTCAGGGCAATGTGGTGGTGGGGTTTTTGGGACTGGGGAGGGTATGTGGGTGAGGAAACCAGGCAGGGATAACAAGCATTAGGAGACAGTGTGTTTGTTTTCTCCTCTGGCTCAGCACAGACAGCCAAAACGCTGCATGTGGGAAACTGTGAGATTCACCAGGAAGATGAACAAGGAGTTAAAGCTGTTAGTGGAGAGATCTGATCAGCTAGGGGTTCATCAGTTGGAACATGTCTTACTGGGATAAGCAGCGTTGGTCAAATCATTTATTCTTGTTGTTTTTAAGACAAAAAAAATAGAGTCCGTTCACCTCTGAATCACCTAAGAAGAGTCCAACTGGAGTCCTCATGACCTGAGTCTGAGTCCAGGTCATCAAGGTTGAGCTGGTCTCCAATTATAAAGAAAAAACATCACAACTGCCACCATTACAAATGCGCTTCACTTACTGTGTGTGATGCAAACAAATAGCCAATCTCAATCAGATTAACAAAAGACTCAGAGTCCTTACCTCCAACTCACAAATGCTCCACACTGTTCAACTTCTTCCTGCAGACATGTTGTTATTCCTTTCAGGCACAAACTATCACATCGTTTCTTAATTTTAACTAATGGTAACCAACAATGATAGCTTACAAAGGGTTGCTTTTCCAATTTGTTACCAACTTGTAAGTGGAACGCTGTCATCTCGGATGTGATGTCAGTTACACATTTTGACTTCTGAGGTAAATAGAATAAATGAACAGAGCTTGAGTCCAAGTGATGAAGCCTCAAGTCCTGAAAACCAGAACATGAACCTTTTTCCTACCATTAATTGTCATGCTATAATTACAAGTCCAATTCTTTATTTATTTTGCTCTGCATTACAGTTCAGATGACCTGCTGTGCTACTTACAGACAAGAATTGGATATGCATTTCATCTATCATCATCTATAATTATGCCCAAATTACTGATTACTGAATTTCAAGTCAAGTATGTAGGAGCCTATACAATTTAAGTTAATTAATTTGGATGATAATTTAAGGTGATTTATGTTTATTCTGAAAAAATGGCTATTTACATTCACAGATTAAAATGTTTTACAGTTCATATTTACAGTAAGTAATATAAGTTAATAGTTTAATTCATTGTAGTATTAAAATGTATGTGTGGATAATTTAAAAGGTTTAAAATTATATTGCTTTTGTTATATTTGAGAGTATGCTGTGGCTTTCTGATGTAAATATTTAATTCCCTTTAATGCACAAGGATCTGTGTGGTTTGAGTAATTTTTGAAGTTAACTATGGAACAGAACCAGGAGGATCGTGTGGAGTTTTTATTGTTTGTCGTTGACATGGATGACGAGGAATGATTAGAGCGTCAAGCTAAGGCTTCATCAATTAGGAACCTACATCGTAGTAGGGCTGGGCGATATGAGAAAAAATCCTATCACGATAATCTTTTTCATATCAGTTGATATCGATATATATTACGATATGACTCAAGTCACTATTTTTGTCAACATATCAGAAGGTTATTTTTGATTTAAATATTTATTTTCTGTCAAAAACTGAACATGCAGATGTAATGATGAACATATGATAAAAGCAATGAGTAATAAGCCCTAGGCTACATCGTAGATAATAAACTAAGAGGCCCAGGGAAGAAGGTGCTGCAGATGTGATTGTCTTAACACACCTGCACACAATGTCACTGTAAAAGAAATGCAAAAAATTCTGATCCTGCTAAAACACACTATTTTTAATTGTGCAAAGATTGGTTATTGAACATTTCACATTCAACTGCCCTGTTCAAACAGGCCTTCTCACAACCCACACACATCTGACAGGATGCTTGTTGTTACACCACCCTACAGCAGTTGTTGTTGGAGCACCATGCGTTTGTGCCTTTCCTGTTTCGCCTTGCCAGAAAACCACCAGCACATGTGGACATGGCATGAGATTAAAAAAAACAAAAAAACCCTCCTTGCGTGCCACATCTCTCATCATCAACCCCAATTTCCACTCCACCATCTCGCACCTCCTCGCTCTCATGGTGGTATTTTTTTCAAAAGTCCTGGCCGATTTGTGGCCGGCGAGTCGGACCAAAATACAATAACTGAGGCTGAGTGGTGGTGGGGGCCGTCAGCAACGTCCACGGTGAAAGACAAGCGTTTGAAAACTGTTAGCTCAGCTTGGGATTACACTGAGGGAATTTGTTTTTACACCAAACACGAGTGTGGCGCAGGCTGTGGTGGGGGGTGAGAGGGTGGGTGGGTGGGTACAGTCAGGGGCTTTTTTGGCTGAGTAAGTGTTGGGGCTGGGGGGGTGACGACACCTTCTATCTGAGATGTTTCATGGGGCGTGTTGCTGATTATTAAAGACAGCTGACCTGAACAAAACAGAGCTGAGTCCATGAATGAACCCGTGTCCCCGCTGAAGAAAAGACTCCACTGGAATTTCAAGATCACTGTCGTCTGTCCTCAGACCAGCTCCGACTGCAGAACTACGTTCAGATGTCAGACAATCAAACGGTTGCTGTAGCTTCACATTAACTAAATCCTTGCGAGCTTAGCCACCTGATTCGTCAAGCTTTGAGTTTCATGTCAACTGAACTGAGTTTGGAGCGTACCAAGCTTTTTCAAAATAAAATGATAGGAGCAAACAGAGGGTGTGTATCTTAAATGCAGCAACAGCTAGCTTCTGGATATCTTTTTTTTTATATTCAATGTACAGTATGTAATAAGCAGTAGGCTACTTACTGATCCCAATGTGTTGAAATAAACAGCATGTATCTAAACACCTTATAACTTGAAATATTAGACATCAGAAAACATGTTAACTAAGTAGCCTAATGTAGTTGATATCCAGGATAGTTAGCATTTCAGCACTTCAGGTTAATTTAGAAGATTTTTTTTTAAATCAGTTTTGGTTAGGTGGTTGAAATAAGGTCTGTTCCACCTCAAGACATTTTCACATTTGATCCTACAACATGCAAATGCAGCAGTAAAAAGCCCTGTCCTGATTTCTTTACGTTAGCCGGCTCTTGGCCTGATCAGCAATCCCCCTTTGTCTTGATCTTACAATCTGTGCTTAACTTTGTATTTGTATTCCTGCCCTGATTTGTTCTTTTCTCAGTTCAGTTGAGCTCAGCAGTGAGCGTGCAGGCCGACAGTGGAACAGCTTGCGTGGTCCGTGAATCACTGAATCACTCTAAAATCTGGTGGCAGAGACTCTCATTGCTAAGGAACGGTGCATGTTCAGTGATGCGTTCACCAAACTGGTACATTCACTGAAAGTACCACAAACAACACAATATATTCGCAAATGACACGATACATTCGCGAATGTGTTGTTTACTGAAAGTAGTGTTGTGTTTTGTGCCGTTAGTGAACATGTCGTTTTGTCACTCGCAAACGTATCAGAATGTATCAGTATGTTCACTGAACTGGGAGTCAGACTACAGAGAGCCTCAGTGGAAGCAGGAAGTAACGTCACCATGGGAACTCAATTCGAAAAAAGTCTCCATGTAAATGAACGGGAGTCCAAGTTTTATTTCGTGATCCGATTGAATTGTGTCATGAGAAAAAACTCTGTCCTCTACCTGTTTAAAACATCACGTTTCATGAAGAGAAATCAGCAGTTTGTTGTAAAACTATTGTAAAATAAAATTCAGAAGAATCTGTAACCAGAAAGACTCCAGGTGGCGTAGGTGATGTCACCATGGCGACCACATGCCGCCCTTTCCCGTGTCAGTTGGTGACGTATTTTTTGTGGGACACCTGGGGCCTCATTTATCATTGTGGATACACCTTTTTTTACGCCATTTTCCCCTCGTTTTGTGCGTACGCACTTTTCTCCGCCAAATTTGGGATCTATCAAGCCAAAACCTGACGGGGAAAAGTGCGGACATTTACACCCATTTTGACCCTGGCGTACGCCTTTTTTGAGGAACAGGAGGAATTGGCGACACCGTTGCTGAGTCAGAGAACTGCAGTGTGCCCGCGGATAATATTTAAAAGACAATCAAAGCCGTTAAGGAAACATTCCGAAATAAGTCAGCCATGTGCGATTTTCATATTATGATTATATATATATATATATATATATATATATATATATATATAAAGTTAAATACGATCATGTAACTTAATCGAAGTTAATATATATATATATATATATATATATATATATATAGCTTTATTTTACAGACTCCAAGTCCATTAATTGACATAAACAAAGAAACATAGACAAACAATATAGACAGCACACAGTCTGTCCACACACAAGCTAAAAACGGTACAGTAAATATATAAAGCGCACCATCAAACCAAATAATTGCAGATGAAATTGCTATCAAGATATGATCAAGCACACCTGTGTGAGGTAGCTAAATATGATCAAGCACACCTGTGCGGCAAGCATATAAATACCGCGCCGGTGCGCCTGTGCGTAATGGCACAACATGGATCCAGCTATTCTCGGTGTTTTGGACGTCCTCGCACGTGCCATGCGGAGGGAGCGGGTGTTCCGGGACCACCACGATCTGCTGGCCCATGATGATGACTGGCTGATCAGCCGATTTAGACTCCCTAGAGCCGTGCTCTTGGAGCTATGTGCTGAACTGGGTCCAGCATTGGAAAGGAGCACCCGCCGCACACACGCACTACCAGTACCAACACAGGTAGGTCCATTGGCCACATAGCCTAGTTGTTGAATACTTAGTAACGTTGAATAATGAAACCAGTTTGCATTTTGAAATTCTGAAGTGACACATGATTTGGCACAGGTATTAACCACACTGGGTTTCCTGGCAACCGGGACATACCAGCGGGAACTAGCCGACAGGTGTGGATGATAACATTAACATTAACTTGTTCACCCTTGTGGCTGAAGCCCCTGCCGGGAATGATCTAATCCTGCAACATCTCTTCGTTATAGATCCGGGATATCACAGCCGTCACTCAGCGCCATAATGCCTGCAGTCTGGGATGGCATAATCAGGATGAATGATCAGTACATTCGGTTCCCTTACACTGTGGAGGAGCAGGCCAATACAAAAAGGCGATTTGCAGCAATGTCCGGTTTCCCCAATGTAATCGGAGCCATTGATTGCACTCACATTATGATTAGGGCACCATCTGTGAATGAATTCGTTTATGTGAATCGCAAACATGTGCATACGATCAACACCCAAATCATATGTGACGCCGACATGCTCATAACAAATGTAGTGGCACGGTGGCCTGGCTCTACACATGATTCATTCATCCTGACGCACAGCAGTGTGGGGGCGAGACTGGAGGCAGGCGCTGCGCGTGACGGCTGGCTTCTTGGTGAGCGCATACACACACTCATTCATTGAAAGCTGCTGCTTATAATCAACAATTTAAGGCTGATACTCACCCCATCTTTGTGACTTACAGGTGACAGTGGCTACTTCTTGAGGGAGTGGCTGCTAGTTCCCATCCCGGACCCACAGGGTGGCCAGGAAACCCAGTACAATGAGACCCATGCCCGTGCGCGCAGCGTGGTTGAGCGCGCAATCGGGCTACTGAAAGGCCGGTGGCGCTGTTTAGATGCGTCGGGTGGCAGCCTACTGTATCAGCCCAAGAAGATCTGCCGCGTCATCTGGGCCTGTGCAGTCCTGCACAACATGGCCTTGAGGCGTGGGGTTGCGCTGCCGCCGGGCCTCCCTCCTCCCCAGCACGTCGATCCCGACCCACAGCCCCCTCCCCGTCATGAGGGTTACCAACGGGGACTGAGGGCACGTGATGCTGTGCTGCACCGGCTGCGAGCACCCCCCCCGCCCCATTGTTAATTTACGTTAAGAATGTGTGAATAAAATGCTGCATTGTGACAAAAGACACGACAAGGAGATGCTTCGTTTATTTATTTTTTATTGCCTCAGTCAGTGACGTGACCGCAGCTGTGAGGGCTGCAATATTGTCAGCAATGCGCTGCTGACCCGCGACAATGCGCTGCAGTGCTGCAGCGATTGACCTGTGGCGATGGTTAAGGTCAGTCAGCTGCTCCGCCACTGCACCGACTGCAGCCATCGTGTCCCTCTGAGCCTGCAGAGTGTCCCTCTGCGCTTCCAGCACCGTGTCCGTAAGGACCCCCAACCGGTTTCCCCCTGCCCTGCTGGGTTCGGATGCACGGCTGGGGCCTGGTGCGCTGGTGCCGGGGAGCGAGCTGGGAATGACCGTGCGGACCAACTCCCCCTCCTCGGTGTCATCCACCTCCGAGTCTGAGAAAATATGTTAAAATCCACATCATTTTCTTATTGGAATTAATTTTCTTTCACTGGACAGCCATAGTGGCGGATGAATGATTAAAACTGTGATTTACCGGGTTCATTAGTCTGGGTCTCCCTCATGGTCATGTCCGAGTCCCCCTCCTCGGCCGGCACAACACCCTCCACCGACTCGGTGCCAATGACGTCCCCGATCATGACATCCACCGGGGTGAGGTCGGGGGTTGCTGGTCCCCCACCAGTGGCCGCCACACTTTGGCGGTGGGCGGACAGTCTTTTCTTTGCTTCTCTCTGTAACAATGGTAGTGACAGTGTTGACATTATTGCATTACAGATTATGCTGTATTAATATGCCATATTGCAGATTAAAACCCACTTTCAAATCGGCCCACTTCTTGCGGATTTCCGTCTCCGTCCTCGCCGTGGCACTTGCCTCGTTCACCGCTCTCGTTACCTCCTGCCACTCGTTTGTCTTCCTCTTGTTGGTGAGGCCGGGGCTGTGGCTGATTAGATGATATTGTTGCCGGACGAGAAATTGTTTGGTCCAACATGTGTTCATCTGTTGTGATTTTCTATGTGTTCTTAGTTACATGTTATTGTTCCTAAATACACGACAAGACGAAGTGATCATACATAGTTAGTTCAAATACCTGCCGAAGAGGACTTTTTTCCTCGCCTGCACCTCACCAACAAGGACATGGATCTCACTCTCCGTGAAATTTCGCTTCTTCGCACGTTTGTCTGCCATGGTTCGTCTTCCACTGACGTCACTCCACAAATCCACAGCGCGCACATGGCTACTTTATATTGCAGGGTGCTGATTTGCATTGACCATATATGGTGGGCCTGGGCGTTTAGAGGGCGGGGTTGGAGGCGCGGTCACATCCGCAAGTTACTTGGGTCCGGTGTGATCTATCAATGGAACATTGCGGACACCTGTGCGTACGCACAGTTTGATTGATCTGAAAATGGTGTAGATATTTCGGGTGTACGCCATTTTCGGCTTTTCGCCGTACGCAAAAAAATAGTAGCAGTTTTACACCCTCTTTCATAAATGAGGCCCCAGGGGTCTCATTTATAACCGTTGCGTACGCACAAAACGGGGCTGAAAGTGGCGTACGTGACTTTTCACGCCAAGGTTGTGATCTATAAAAAACAAACTTGACGGGAGAATGTGTGCAGCTCTAAGCAAACTCTGAGCCATGCGTACGCATGGTTTGAAGGAAAAGGGGAATTGGCGACACAGACGGTGTGGTGGTGAACTGAAGTCACACTCAGGAAATGATGATTGAGAAGAACAATTATGTTTTTATTATCGGCCGTCACACATTTAATTTCAACCCGTATGCGTTAGATCCATGTTGCCACGGTGATTTAATTCAACAGCGCCCTTATTTTGCATCGGACTGGTGTTTCAGAAACATCTTCTTAGAATCTAACTTAAAATTTAAAATCAAAATTCCTTCTCTATATTTAATCACCACCATCTCTCCGTCATATTGTCCACTAGAGCGCAGGAGGAGGAGAGGACGGCGCGGCTGCATGGGATAAATACATGGTGTAAATAACTATATGTTCCTATGATACTGTGTGAACATATGATCGAGAGTCAATTAAATCTCAAACCCTGGGGTGGGAAAAAAAATCCAGTAATCGTTCACACAATTGTTACATTCTGTTTTCTTGTTATCAAGAGAAGTGTCAATGATCATTCCTCAGAATGTAACTGATTCCGCTAATTATTCAAAGTTTTATCGATCAGTCTAATTACTGTAAATGTATGAATACAGCGGTGCCCCGTGCGTAATTCTGCACCACGGCACCGCTGGAGGAGAAAGGAGGGAGAGGGAGACCATGATGAAGGTTAATAACTCGTTTCAGATTAGAACTGTTGTCATTGTTGTAACTATGTGCCGAACCGGGTCCAGCATGTGAGAGGCAGTGCACCAAAACAACACCGCGTGCGCTCTGAGCCGCTGACGCCGTTAACAGCTGCAGCAACACGTCACGTCGCCACTTTCACACCTGCAGCTGATTCACAACACCGACAGAACAAGAGCACGTCAGGCTCATTTACATGCAGATCACATTCATCAGGTGGTTTGCATCGACCATCTAGGGTTAAAACAGGGCGTGTACAGGGCGGAACGTGAAGCGGATTCAGCTGCGCACACTTGTAAGAACTCTGTGATCTATAAAGGGAAGTTTGCTTGCAGGTGTGCGTGCGCAGGGTTTTATAAGTCTGAATATTTACTGGCGCACGCAAAACCTGGCTTTTGGGCGTACGTACCCTTTTAGTAACGATCCCACGCACAGTTTTATAAATGAGACCCCAGATCTGTAGTCCTAGAGCGTCGTCACACTAAATACATTCTTCTGTTGCTGTTTTATGATGAACTGCTGATTTCTCTTCATGAAACGAGATGTTTTAAACAGGTAGAGGACAGATTTTTTTCTCATGGCGCAATTCAAACGGATCATGAAATAAATCTTGGACTCCCGTTCATTTGTATGGAGACTTTTTTCGCATTGAGTTCCCATGGTGACGTTACTTCCTGCTTCCGCTTCGGCTCTCTATACACCGTGCAGTCAGGGCTCCGCCAAGCACTGAATGATTCGGTGAACGGGTTTTTTGAACAAATCTTTCAAAGATACTAGTGATTCAGTACTCTCAGAAGAACTGCTGTTCACAACACCACTTTGTATGATCAAAGGCTTTTATAGGAGAGGTCTGATCTTAATCAGTGTTTTGTAGTGGTGATGTTGAAGTCATGTGACTGTGGTGTAGGTCTACTTAGTGATCCAAGTTTTAAAAATGGTTTGTGAAAATCCTGCTGCTAAACATCTCAGTATCATTAACTTCTGTTTGTCACAGTTTCTTTTCAGCTTGTAGCTGAGATAAGCCCGGTTTATCAACAAAGACATCATTCAGCTGCAGTCCACAACCATCAGCGTCTGAGAGACTGACAACTTTTCTCTCCTGAGACTCAGTTTCTAAACTTTATGGCTGTTGGCTGGAGCTGCTGACATTCAATGGCTCAAAATGAGGAGCCTGTTTTCGTCTGAAATCAAGGATCCATTGTCTCAAGAACTTCAAGCGGTAAATCCATCACAATTATCACAGTGAAGTGCAGTGAATGTGCCGTGAGAGAAGGGGAAAAGTCTGAGAGGCGTAGCAGCAATAACTGTGGGAGCCAGAGCCAGACAGTTGCACTGACCACAGCTGTTAGAAGGCAATGTGCTGCAGCTGACCCCCTCAACCCCCCCAGTGTGCCGTGACTCTTCACCAACTCACTCTCAGCGTGTTCCCAGCTTAATGCAGATCTTTATCTCTTATATCGTCGGTTGGGGAGGTGTGAAAGAGTGAGCTGTGTTTCAGAGCGCTGAGGTCGTCTCTGCTGCGCAATCGTCTCCCAGGAGGCGGCAAAAACTGAGGAAGCAGAGGAAGAAGAGGAGGAGGAGGAGGAGGAGGAGGAGGAGGGGTCTGGCTCAGACAGCACCGGGACCCATCGACGCCAAAGTAACCAAGGATCAGTGGGAAGACGTCTGTGTGTGTGTGTCTGTGTATCTTAAACTCTAAGTGTGTGCATGAAATACAATAGGTGGTAATTACAAAAATTGTGAAAGCGTGTTTCACCCTTTGTTGAACCGACCTCCTCACTGTAGTGGTGGAGCAATGGGCACAACAGTGTGTGCATGTGAAATATCACTGATATATTGTCATGATGCGCATTTGTTTGCATGTGCTCGTCTTGTCATCAACCTGCATTTTACTGCTACAATAACATGGAGCCGCGTCTTCACAAGTATGGTGCAAACATGGACATGTGTGGATGTGTACGAGAGGCCGGGGGCGGGGGTGTGGGGGGTGGTGGGGGCGGGACAGGGCACGGGGAGGGGGAGGAATACATTTACGGACCAACTGGCTCCCTGTGTCTCTGTGACATGTTTATTATGGAGCAGGAACACATGCTGTCAATGATCACTCGTTGTTTGAGTATCAGTTATCTCAACATTAAGGCCCATTAGTATTCTCTGGAAACCAATTCAATTAGTGCTCTCCAGGGGCCCCCGGGGGCCGCAACACCACATCAGTCAGACCGCAGGAGAGAGTGGCTGTCACAACCCCGTAGTGTGTGTGTCTGTGTGAGAGACAATTTACATCTTAGAGGCAGGCATCTTGTCTGGGTCCTAATCCATGTTCAGGGCTTAGAGAGGATTTATTTACACTTCACAATGAGAATCTGAAAAGAAACTAAACCTCAGACACACAAACTCTGTTTGATAGCTTTCTTATATTGTCATATTAAATGGTTTTTCATAGTCTTCTTTATGAAAAGCTGTAATTTGTTGCTTTGGTGAATCGTCTCTCCGTTTGACTTATGCATAGTAATCAAGAGTGAGCAATGTACTGTGATTTGTTTTTATTTGACCAGTTTTACAATTGCAATTTAAAGGCATTTATTTTATACATCAAATTCAATCACATTGGTATATTGACTGATTTGTTGAACAAAGCACGTAATAATTGTCTTGTGACTATCGTACATGGCTTAGTGGTGCTGATACAGGTGAGGTTGCTCCATGAGGTAGCAATTGTATAGCAGGGCACGTTCTGCACAATACCTGACTCTGTGCAGGATCTTCTTTTTTTTTAAAAGCCCAAACTACAAACACGCTGAGAGCTCAATGCACTACAACTTTAGGAAACATACACAACACAGCCCTTTGGGCCACCGTACAAAATAGTCCCAGACATCCCACGTCCTGCTCCTTGCAAAGGTCAGTGTGTAGTGTGCCAAGCTGTTGATTTAAGTCCACTGCTCCCTTCTCATGTGAGCCTTTGTCAGCCTTAACAATAATAAAACTTTGTTCCATCATATTGCAATATTAACACAAATGCAATCAATCTTTCTGCTCTTATATTAATGATTTGTCTGCTGAATGACTTTTGTCTAGTAAGTGGAGTTGAATTGTGAGTTTAGGTGCAATCAGTTAAGTGCAAGCTGAGACAACAGTAATAATCATCATTATCATTAGAATATTTTCTTCGGTTTGACCTTGATTTTTAATGTCAGCTATAGAAACAGTTTCAACACTGAGGGCAGTGAACGTAGGTGGACATTCTGCAGTTTTCCTTTCACATCCAGCTCCATCTCTATGACTCCAGCAGGATCTACAGCAGTTCTGCTTGATACCCCGTCAGGTCATCGTTGTGGCAACGGCTGTTTCAAGTGGACGGAGCGCCGGCCTCGGCCTCGTCTTAATCCTGGTAACACAGCTGCCTGGATTACCAGCGCACCTTGACCCTGGGCGTTTGAATCCCTCGCTTCCCGGGACAAAGCTGTCGGCCGGTTCACCTGCTGCTCCGCTGATGGAGAGATAAACCGAGGACGAGACGTCAGGCAGAACACAGCCTGACACACATCACAGCCGCTGCTCCGTCTCATTAAACCAGAGCTGCTTGTGGCTCAGCTCCCTGTTTGTCTTTTACCTGATCAGAACAGTATTACCATTCACCTTTAATAAGATGACAGAAATGATCTACATTTCTGCTGTATGAATTTAGTTGAATAATTACTAGAAACAGTTTCAGAGGCTTTTATTCATGTCTCCTTCTTGGCCCTGAGGGAAGGCAGGAACTCGGATCCCTGTGGCCACTGTGATTGTTAGTATAACTGTCTCCTGTTGTATAGTGAACACAACATACTGTATATCAACAAAGAGCAGGAGCCATGTGAAACTTTACAAATAACTTGCATTATATGTAAAGTATTTCAAATGGCTGTGTGTGATCATGTTCACACAGAGACCAGTCCATTACCTCCTCTTTGTGGTGAAACAAACAGGTGTGATGAGTTGAAAACCTGATGCAGGTTCAACTAGTTTATACAAAAATTGGGGCAGTCAAAGTTAACACAATAATAAAATGTAATCTAAAGTCTTCTTAACACCTTCACATTTAATGCATGTTTTGTTATACTGACCTTTGGCCCAACCTGCAGTTTTAAAGGGATATTTCAACATTTTGGCAAATTCGCCAATCGCCATAGTCCCTGGAGTAGGTTCATTACGTTTAATTGTCGGTGCAAACTATTTTTAGATCAGCGGGCGAGTATGCAAGCTGCATGGTTTTTCCACGTTTCCCTCATCACACGATCCAACAACTCCAAATCACTTGAGTGGACAAGTTGTGACCTGCACATTTGCCACACTATGAAATAATAACGTATAATTATGTAACATTACAACACATGAAGCAAATACTCAGAACTACTTGCTTTTGAAATCATTCCGCCCAGCAGTCGTGTCTGGGATGTAGTTTCAGCTACTCATTTGCCTCAAAAACAACTATGTCTCGTGACATTACATTCTTATCTCATAGCGTGGTGAATGTGCAGGTCACAACTTGTCCACCAGAGTGTTTTGCAGTTGTCGGATTGTGTATTTGATGAGTTTGATGAGGGAAAGCCAGAAATCCCATTATGCCTCTAGCGTTAGCTGAGCAGCTCGTACAGTATCTCTGCCCCACTGATCGAAAAACAGCTTGCACCGATAATTAAAGGTAATGAACCTACTGAGGGCTCAAATGAAAATACAAAAACAGCTCAAAATGAAGATGAACAATAGCTGCCAAATATGAATTGTGGCCAGTTATTGATATATAAGCTTTGACTAAAGGTTATTGCTCTTCCTCTGAGCAGACAGGGGGCTACAGACTGTCGCTATCAGACAGTGAGAAGACAGGTTAGCATGCTAACTAACAGACATAAAGACCAGATACAGACTAGTCTACTGTGGCCTGGATTTCCACCTCTGGACACAGATGTTGATGAGTATGACATTGCCTCTTCTTGGTGTAGCAATACAGATTGCTTCCTTAATTTCCCATATTTTCATTCATATCTTATTCTAATACGTAAATGTATGGAAGCCCTAAGGGGCCATACATTTATTCTATTTCTATTTCCTCTAGTTTCCTGAGATCATGATATCATTAACTGGAGATGTGGAGATAACAAAACATGTGTGTTCACTGAGGGAAACATGATTCAGTGCAGTGATGTCAGAGGAGCAGGGAAATATTGATCAGTACAGTGCAGCATATATCTTCACTCAAGGCCTGACCCAGACTGAAGCAGCTTCATGCCTCACTAAAGTCTTGTTCATGTTACATTCTTAATGGCCTGTCAACTACATAGCTGACCACTTTTCAAGACCCTGGGCGTCTCCATGGATACCTGATAGTGACTAGAGACTGCAGATCAGCAGGCCGCCATCTACTGTGCGACACAAATCTCAGGCACATCTCTAATTTATTGGTTCTGTTGTATTGAGATCTTGAAAAAAATGATCTCTGGAAAACAGAGGAAATGAAATGTTTGAATGTATGGCTGCTTCAGGCTTCCGTAGCAATCTGATCTAAAGTAACATTGCTTTGCTGGCGTGCACATAAAAATGACCTTGAGCAGAAAACGCATTTTTGCACTGTTCTTGTCATGAGTTTAAATATGAGGGGAGCCATATCTGAGCACTGTGAACACACACAGAAGAATTAAAGAAGAAAAGCTGTGGGGGAAAAAAATAAGTAGAGACAGAGGGAGAGAGAGACGGAGGGCAAGCGAGAGGCCAAGCGGCGGGTTGAGAGAGAGGACATGATTGGCTTAAGCCAGTGCAGAAAGATTGTTTCCTTTGGCCCTGTGCTGCGATTTCCTGCCCTGTGATCATCTCTTCCATATGATTAGGCCGATGTGCAGGGCATGCAGTCATATGACGGGCTTTGCTCCGCGCTGGCTGTGCAGACAAATGAAGCAGAGCAGCAACACAGTCAGCAGGAGAACACATGGAGGATTAGAGAGGAGGACACAGGTGATGTGCTCTGGATGGAACCGCATGTTAGAGCTGCTGGTGTTGGCTCCACGCCTCGCTAACATGGTGACACTGCTGTGATGGATGCTCTGGTAAGAGCAGTGTTAACCATACACCCCCTCCCTCACCAGTAAACCTTAAAGGGATAGTTCAACATTTTTGGCAAATTGCCATAATCACTATAGTCATAGCAGTAGGTTCGTTACCTTTAATTGTCGGTGCAAGCTATTTTTAGAACGGCGGAGCAGAGCAGCAAGCTGCTCAGAGATACGCTACGGAGGCTCATGGGATTTCTTGGTTTCCTTCATCAAACTCATCAAATACACAATCCAACAACTCCAAAACGCTTTCATGGTCAAGTTGTGACCTGCACATTCACCACGCTATGAGATAATAACAGAACGTTACGAGATGGAGTTGTTTTAGAAGTAAATTCAGGGACAGTTTTTCAGCAAACAGTCTCTGTATTTACCTCGAAAACAACTCTGTGTGGTAATGTTCCGTTATTATCTCATAGCGTGGTGAATGTGCAGCTCACAACTTGTCCACCAGAGCGTTTTGGAGTTGTTGGATTGTGTATTTGATGAGTTTGATGAGGGAAACCAAGAAATCCCATAATGAGCCTCCGTAGCGTAGCTCTGAGCAGCTCCCAGCTCCGCTCGGCCGTTCAAAAAACAGCTTACACCGACAAATAAAGGTAACGAACCTACTGCTATGACTATAGGGATTATAGCAATGGGCCAATTTGCCAAAATGTTGAACTATCCCTTTAACCAGTAAACCAGTTGTAACCAGTCAAATGGCTCTTTGAAGATCGAGACGCCAAGAACATGTCCTCACTCTCCAAATGTGATGTCAAACTCAAACTGGATCTCACAAAGATAGATGTACAAGAGCACACACACAGTAATATAATGACACACACACACTCACTCACACACATAAATGTAGACCTAACCAGCCCTGAGTAGGGTCTATGTAATATAATTAGCCCAAATCAGTGACCTCCTTTTCAGACCCTACACAATGCCAGAGGGGCCCTGCTCTCCCTCAGCAACCACACACACACACACACACTGTAACTGTCTAAGCGCTAACACCACTAGCTGCTGGACTCACCCAGCTGGGACCTTCTGGCTAATGGAGACTGGAGCTGGAGTACAAAGAAAAGGGAAGACACACACTTTATTTGGTGAGTGTGGTGGAAGAAGAGCAGTCCACACAGACAAAGAAGTCAGGGGAGAAATTCAATCAGTTGTAATTTAATAGTTGCATCATGACCTGTTTTCGAGGTCACATGTCATCACAGAGGTTTATGCATCTTTTACTGATATAGTGAAGATACTCCATACTATTAAGATTGTTATAAGTATTATAAAATAAAAGTACTCATTTGAGAATTGTATATATGATATATAGTCTATAATATATCAGTTGGGTATGAATACTGCTAAAATCATGTTAACATTTAAGTAGAAAATTGACACGACTTGCAATATTACTTGCAGTTTAATGTAAAACACTATATTTCATCAAAGTGTAATGTATTAAGTTGATCATTTTGTTTTAGAATAAAATCCTAATGGGAAAAAAGTGGTGAAAATTTGTTTTTCTATATTAATTTATCTCGATCTACCCCTTTCTTTCTGTGTTTGGATTTAAATATTTAGTTTTTCTTATTACTATTATTATCCTTATTATTATTTTCTCTTCATGAAAAGGGCTTAAAGCTGCATCCAATCTAATTAAAGTAAATAAAAATAAAGCATATGGAGCAAATACTTAGTTTTACCAGTGTTGTTTTCCTATTTTTAAGAAGTAACTAGATTTTACAGAACGATAAAGTACGAAACATAATAAATGATTCATATTTACAGTAAAAGAGTAAAGAGAACATATATAACAGGTAAGTGTAGTGTATTGTGTAATGAAATTGATAATTAGTGGCATAAAGATGTGCAACAGTTAGAATCTACAGGAAGTCAAAGTCGAATGTGAAACAGAGAGAGAGAGAGAAATGTAAACACGTCCATAATCACACACACGATCAGAGGTCACTTTCAATTTTCCATCACAGGAGACTTGGTGTGAATGAATCGTCTATTCATTCCCAGATTTCCCCATCTCTCTCTTTCTCTCTTGTTCTCATCCTAATCTCTTTGTCTGCCTGTGTCTCTGTTTATTTCTCTGCCCTCCCTCCTCTTTCCCTCTCTCCCTCTCTCCCTCCCTCCTCTCTCCCTCTCTCCCTCTCCCTCTCATTACCTCTACCAGTTTAACTAAGCCTCTTACTGCTACCTGATCAAGTATTGGGGAAGCAATCTGGAAAGCCAATTGCTTTAATTGAGGTGAAGAGTCCCTGACCATTCAGAGAGGGGTGGTGGTGGTGGTGGTGGGAGGGGGGGGGGCTCTGAACACAAGTGTGTTAATGTATGTGTGTGTGTATATGCATGAGTCCACGGCTGTGACTTACACACTGGACGAGGCTCCTCTGTCAGTTGTCAACACCCTGACGGTTTAATCTTTCCTGCCTGCGCGAGTATTAAAAGATTATGAGCGTTCTGCATGGCTTCATGCGCGCCACATAAGGGGCTGTTTCTTCCCGGGGGCCCCTCAGTTCACTCTCACAGGGGGTGAGACAGAGGCCGACAGGGGGAGAGAGGCGTGGAGAAAGGAGAGGTGGAGACGATGTGGTGTGTTCAGGGCATTTTCACAGTTTCCTCCAGGAGAACTTTGCAGAAGTTTTCAGCTTGTTAACACGGACTTTAAACATCTCACTGAGACCTGAGGGGAAGTTAGAAATCCCACTTTCTGAGGACAAATGGTTTTGTTGTAGGAACTAGACTGACCTTTCAATAAGTCCCAGCAGCCACTGCTTCATTCACTATATATATATCCATTTATTTAGTGGACAAAAGCTCTTGTCTTTACCTTCTGGACTGAAAACTGTCACTCATGTTTATCACTGAGCTTGTTAAGCTAATGTTAACTCTGTGAATTGGTCCAAAAGGCTGCAAAATAAGGTCTGTGCTGCATTCAAGTGCTTCCCCGAAGGTCTCGATTCCTGAGTTGCGGAGTCATCCTTCAGACTTTGGTGTGTTTTTGTTGCATTGTGGGAAAGAAGGCATGTTGTATTTCATTGTCCAGTGGTTTGGCATACTATCAGGGTTACCGTTAATAAATGGATTTTAGTCTACAGGTCACTCTACAAACCCTTTCAACACTTGTGCCATCAATCAGCAGTTTCTCATCTTGCAGATTAGGATAAAAAAGCTGTAAAGTGGACTGTGAAAAAAAGTGCTGTATTATGTTGATATCAATTAATGACATTTTTAAAATAATTTATTACACAGCTCTATTAAATGCTGTTTCTGATTGGTCAATCACTGCATGTTAAGGTCTGTTATAGCCTATCTATATCTTATCTAACAGACCAGGGACACCACTCTGATTGGCACTGACAATTATTACCTTTCCATTAGGCAGAGAAGTCCATCTAATTTCACTATCAATGGCAACGTCCAGTTTAATGTGAATTATGAATTAAAGTTTTCATCAACTCACTGCTAAACAGATGTTGCTATGGGCACAGATTTAGGCTTGCTCAACCACGGCAGGCAGTTTATAGATCATCAAGGTCAAGATTATGATCACAAACCTAACCAACATTTTGTCTCAAATGTATTTATTTCACTGGTAAGTAGCCGTGTCAGGGTTCTACAGTATCCTTCCTGTTGGGGTTCATTCCTCTATAACAGTGTTTTTCAACCTTGGGGTCGGGACCCCTCATGGGGCCGCCTGGAAATTCGAATGGGGTCGCCTGAAATGTCTAGTCATTGATTTAAAAAGATTCTGAGAAAAATATGTTTTTAACTAATTGTTTTTCTTTTTAAAATTATGATTAATAACACCACAGACAATATTAAACAACTATATTCGATACTTTTACTTTCTTGAATATAAATTGAGTTCAAATAAAACGCAGCATATAAAAATATCTGAGCTTGCACTTCTTGATTGAGGGCCGGTATCACGGTCACTAGAACTTTGTGCTGTCAAAATGGGGTCATGCGCCAAAAAAGGTTGGGAACCACTGCTCTATAACAACCTGCTCACTCTACATTATCCCTTACTTGTTGATATTTCACTCACCTTTCAATCTCATGTACACGACATGTCTTGAAATGAAACGGCAGAATCAGCTCAGTGTAACTCGACCCAACCTCGCTGTTTGTTGGTTCTTGGCAAAATTACATCATTTGACATCACAGAGAAAAAGGCAGCGGAGCAAATGGTAACTATGGTAACCTTTAATTTTGCATGTAATTGACAGGTTTTGCGCCTTTGAATTAACTTTTTCATAACTAGCATGATGTAAAAGAACAGTCGTGCAATTTCTGGTAATTATTAGTATGTTTATATAGTTTTACTCTTTGGGCAAGGCAGCTTTATTTGTGCAACACATTTCATACACAAGGGCAGTTAAAGCAGAAGTAAGGTGAATGTTTGTGTTAATCTAAGTCTTCAATAGTTGTATCTTCCGACAGCAATCACTTCTATAGAGTGTTTGGTCTGAAACACGGGTCTGTCAGTCACTCTGCTCTGCTCTGAGCCCAGGAGAAAACTTTCCTTGTATCCTACAACCTTTATCCAATGAGGAGAGAGAACGGCATAAAGGGGCAGTCCTCTCTGTGTGTGCAGCCAAGGGATGCGCCTGAATGTGGTGACGTAGGGACGAGGGCGGGGACTGCTAACTCCATCGGCTGACAGGAAGTTAGACAAAACCACCGGATCGCTTACTGCTGCTTTACTGTAAGTAAAATACAAAACAAAGTACAGGATACAGATAAGAGGAAAGATATAAAAGGGAAATTAGTTACTAAATAATTTACAATTTAAAATATACTTTGAAAATACAGTTTATAGTTTGATCCAAATGAGATGATTTTTACAGTGTAGTAGGTCATAGTTTCAGCAAACACTCCAACACTGCTTCACTTCTCATCTGTCCACCTCTATACTTGTCCAACAGGCCAGGTCAGATGTATAGTGTATATAATTCTTCCAGTCTGTATGTGTGTGTGTGTGTGTGTGTGTGTGTGCATTTTCATTAACACAGGCTCCAGGTACAGAGGCGAGGTGTAATAGGCTCTTTCAGCGCCTCGGCCGGCCGGCGTGCTGCGGTGATCTTTCAGCGGCCCGGCTCCCCGCTAACACCTCTCTGCTCACTGCAGCCCTTCAATTAGCAGTTTATTATTACAGGGGCCCTCGGCTTCGGCCCCCAGGCGCTGATAGCTACATGCCAATACTGCTACTGACAGTGTGTGTGTGTGTGTGTGAGCTTGTGTGTGTGTGTGTGTGAGAGAGAGAGAGAGAGAGAGAGAGAGAGAAAGAGAGCCAGAGTGCAGAGTGACACCTGTCAGCAGCAGACTTTAGGGTTTGTGATGAGACACGCTGTGAGTTGACCAAAGATTTCTGAGCCCTGCAGAATATACTGATCCATTTGTCTCTGTGTTTGTGTGTGTGTGTGTGTGTGTGTGTGTGTGTGTGTGTGTGTGTGTGTGTGTGTGTGTGTGTGTGTGTGTGTGTGTGTGTGTGTGTGTGTTTTCATGCCCCCTCATGAATCCACATGTGTCCTGTTCATGATGAAGTGTGGATCAGCAGGAGAGAGTCAGGACAGTGTGAGTCCTCATGGTCGACTCTGGTGTTGTGGCCATTGAAGAATTCACTTCTCCTACTGTAGTCCTGGACACTTGAACTGTAAAACTGAGATGTAAAATTATAAAATAACTTATAACTTAAGAAATATTGATGTTTGATATTGATATTTGATTAGATTAGATTTGATATTGGTGTAATTTCTGAGTTTAACTTTGGAGCAAAAGCTTATCTTAGCATAAAGACTGGAAGCTGAATTACAAAGGCTATACATTGCACGATTCAGAATCCTTCGATTTTATATTAACACAAATATATCACTTACTTCTGCTTTAAGTAATTGCAAGGATTTAATGAACTTTCTGCTGATGCATACAGCCGATACTTTTACTCATGCATAAAATATAAAACAAAGTACAGGATACAGATAAGAGGAAAGATATAAAAGGGGAAATTAATAACTAAATAATTTACAATTTAAAATACACTTTGAAAATTTGATCCAAATGAGATGATTTTTACAGTGTAGTAGGTCATAGTTTCAGCAAACACTCCCACAGTGCGTCACTTCTCATCTGTCCACCTCTATACTTGTCCAACAGGCCAGGTCAGATGTTATAGTGTAGGCTCTTACAAAGGCTACATTGCACGATTCAGAATCCTTCCATTTTAAGTAATTGCAAGGATTTAATGAACTTTCTGCTGATGCATACAGCCAATACTTTTCCTCATGCAAATGTGAAACAAAAAGTGAGTCAACACTCTTGTTACATTAGGTGTAAAGTTTCTCTTCAAAAACCTTCCACAATCGCTGCTGTGATTCAAAACTGCTGCTGAACTACATCATGTAGACCGCCTCAGTTCAGTTCACCCAAAGAATGTTGGACATGTGAAGGAGCCATGATGCCTGTAAATGTGTAGAATAAGAGGTTTTTTGAATTAACCATTCTATAGCTGCAATCCACAGAGAACTATACAACACTGTCACTGAACACTTTGCAAAATGTTCAGCTTTTAAAGCAGAAGTAAGCGATCCGGTCATTTTGGCTAATGCTGCGTTCCAGGCAGGCTTTTGAAACCGTAAATTACAGCTTCAAGTCACAACTTACGACTTTGTAGCGTTCCAGGCAACCCACTCGTGTTTCTCCGACCTGTTTTACCTGTGAAAGTCACTATAACGGCCACTCGTAACTTCTGACCCGTGAACTCGTACCAGATCGAACTGGTACGACTTCACAGGTCGGAAAAACACCAGTTACGAGTTGCCTTGAACGCACCATAACTTCCTGTCAGCAGATGGAGTTAGCAGCCCCCGCCCTCGTCATTGATCTATTGGTCCTCGTCCCTACGTCACCACATTCAGGCGCATCCCTTGGCTGCACACACAGAGAGGACTGCCCCTTTATGCCGTTCTCTCTCCTCATTGGATAAAGGTTGTAGGATACAAGGAAAGTTTTCTCCTGGGCTCAGAGCAGAGCAGAGTGACTGACAGACCCGTGTTTCAGACCAAACACTCTATAGAAGTGATTGCTGTCGGAAGATACAACTATTTAAGACTTAGATCAGGGGTACTCAAATACATTTGTCGAAGGGCCAGAATTTTTCTTAACAGACACCTTGGGGGCCGCACATTCAAATAGGCCTAGATTGAAATTAAATTCACCTTTTTCGTCTAATAATTTAAATATTTTTATTTTACTTGTAAGCACAAAATTTTTATTTATACACTTAATGGTGTTTTGTAAATGTCTTGACATTATCATATCATCATTTACATATCATGCTGGAGCTTTACACTGCTGACTTGTATCCTCAGACATGCCCTGTGATTTTCAGCTTAAATATGACCTGACCATCACAGGACGTCTGACTCTGTTCTGAGGATACAAGTCATTGGTCCTGAAATGTTTCTCTTCTATAACACACATTCTACATCTCGGAGGCGACGTCTTTCCACACACGGGCTTCCTTCACCTTTCAAACGAGGCAGAGCTCAGTGGGAAACAGTAGGAGAGACACAGGCCGATGGAACCGGGACACAACAGCGGGGGAGAAGCAGGTCGTGCAGCTGTGCATCGCGTCTCATCAAATGCGCGCGGCTACGGCTTTTGAGTTGTGAGCGTGCATGACGCGCGGCTACATTGAATGGGTTTGAGCTCGCGCAAAAGATGCTTCATCTGAACGGCCCCCCATGCATGATGCACACACAGTTGAACCAAGACGGCGGTGAAAATCACCCACGGTCTCTGCAGACAGGCAGGGAAAACCCTGCAGTCCAGCCCGCTCCCCAAACACTCGCGCATGGTGATTTGGGTTCGTCAGCGTTTCTGTATCCCAGTGCAGGGCCTCACAGGCACACACAAACACTCCGTACGTGTTTCCATGTCCCAGCGCTTTGACTTACAGGCGCACGGAGCCCGAGAAATACAGTATACAGTAATATGTAAACTAGTAGAACTCAGTCGCGGGTCTAATTGGAAGGTTCGGCGGGCCGGATGCGGCCCGCGGGCCGCCTATTGAGTACCGCTGACTTAGATTAACACAAAAATATCGCTTACTTCTGCTTTAACTCCCTGTCAAACCAGAACTTGCTTTTCTTTACTTTTTTTTTTACACGATTTGTTTGGATTAAATGTAGCATGAGGTGTAGAGGTGTTGGTGTTGGTCAGTCAACCAGTCATGGCTGGTTTCTATTATTCAAATTGCTAAACAGACCCAGCCTTCTGCTGGACAAACATCTTTTCATCATCAGTGTGTTATTTGTAGACTCATTGGTTTAAATGAAACAACACAGGAGGTGGTCATGTTCACCGACACTTCACCTCAGCCACATTTCTCCTCATGCAAAAGTCTCAGCTAACATATCGATGAAACACAAAGTGCAGAAATGGTATTGAAACATTTACAAGCAACGGTTGAGAACAAAGTCATCATCTGTCACCATCGTTATTAAATTAGCCATCATCATTTACGTAGAAAAATCCATCGTCAAAGCCGTCTGTCATCATCGACATGGCCGTGAAATCAACAACTCAGACGGTTTCACAGAGTTGGAAAAAAAAACTAGAAAAATACAAAAACAGAATATTCAAAACAGAAAATAAAGACATAATTAGTTTTAGTGTGATTTCTGGATGGAGAAATGAACAGAAAATTAAACACAGATTGAGTTTTCACTGTCACAGCTGCAGGAATCACTGCAGAGCTCCTCTGTGTGGGAGTGGGTTCATACACACACACACACACACACACACACACATAGTGCTGGCAAATTGTGGGCTTCTCTGTCTTGTTTTTTTTTTTTTTTTGCATGATCAGAAACTATGCACATACACACATACACACACAGGGAGCTGCAGCCCCCCTCCTCCTTCTCCTCCCCTGCCAATGCGCTGCTGGTTAGATATTGTTAGCATTCCATTTGCCATTTACATTTTCTCTGCTTGACATAATTGAGGAATGGATGCTCTTATGAAAATTAAACTCGCGGTCCTCCTGGGTTACTGTAACCCTGTTAAAATGTAATGAGATTCTTTATGCGTCGTCTTGTGATTTTTTTATTAAATAGAATATCAGTATGACTAATTCCCCGGGCCCAAATGTGGACTGGGACACCGCATTATTGATAGGCCAGTGCATAAGTGGTCTCTCTTGGCCTGCCTCTAATGGCCTAATAATGCATTATACCAGTATCAGTGGGCCTGCGGCTTGCAGTGCTTATTGTCGTTATTGAAAACACCTGGGCGGACCATTCATCAAGGTTAAATCACCAGAGCCCATCCGTTCATTAGGCTGTCAGTAAACATCTTTATTTAGTTTGGGCTGCCGATACTGACAGAATGGAGGCACGAGGAGCCCTGACGAGCAGCTGCGCCCCCCCCGCGCCCCCCCACCCCCCCGAGCGTCCAGGAAGAAGCTGCGGAGCCAGGCCGCGGCGAGGGCTCCTGGCCTCCCGCGGTTTGGTCCGCCGCCGCCGCCGCCACTGGTGGACCGAGCCTCCCCCCTGTCAACCGGGACGGATGACAGAGCGGAACGGATTACGGCGGCCGTTCCCGGAATAGAGGGCAATTTTACGATAGCTGTGCATCAGCCGTGCATATTTATCTTCTCTGATGATCGTTTTGAGTGTAAGCGGAGGGAGAGGCTGAAAAACTGTCGGGCGATCTGGGAGAATTTGGAGGCTTTTTCTCCTCGTGACGGATGCTCCCCCCCCCCCCCCGGCGCCCTAACGAAGAGAGATCGGCCCCCGGGGCGGAGGAGCCAGTGGAGAAATGATTAACCTCATTGACTCCCATGTTTAGTTAAAGAGCAACTTGACAAATCCTCACTGCTCGGGCTGCAGGCAGCAGCAGCAACATATTCATACGGATGCTAAATAACTACATTTGAAACATGTTCATTCAAATGGCAATTGAAATTTGAAAAATCAAACAAAATGATTTCAAGTTTGAACCATGCTGCATTCATTGTTTTGCATTCACCAATTACATTATTAGATATATTAAAAAACAATACAACACCTTTACTGGAAAGATTTAATTTAAGCATCATTTATCTTCCATACTTCCAGGTTTAAATCCATTTTCGGATAAAGTTTGTGTCTTTTTTTAAAATAAAATGAACAACTGTGATATAAAGTTTTGGCCTCACACTCATTAAACCACAAGAAGACATTAGACTCATTTGTTTCAGCCTCAGGACAAACATAGATAAATAATTTGCCGTCTCCTCATAATTAATTTCTTTGGACTCCTGCAGCAGAATTGGACAATTTAATGAATAAATTAAGCAGGTTTGAGAGAATTAGCAACGTGTGTTACTGTGAGCTGTAACACAAATGTGACCTAATACGGTTTACCATGACATTAACAATTAATTCAGAGAGAGAACTGCAACAAATGAAGCCAGTGGGATACAGTCTCAGGCCTTCATTGTAATAGTAATATAAGTAATAATAATAATTAACACAGAACCCAGTCGCTGCTTTATTGGTTTGGATTCTAATCTGGAAAATGGGCTAAAAATCAAACGCTGCCATCACTGGCTTTTAGTTGGTTCAAAATAAATGATGTGGGCGACGTCTGAGTGAGTCAGAGGGAAGATTATAAAAGCACGGAGGTAAAGAATCTGCTGACTTGTGGCCCAGTAAAACAAACGATGTGTTGGTTCATCAGTTTATCACGGAGCCCCTGCAAAATGTAGATATTTACCAGAATCATCCGGCAGATTCTTTATAAATCTTGTTTATTACATATCTTATTTTTCTTTTCTTCTTTTCTTTTCTTTCTTCTTACAAATGATAGAAAATTATTAACTCTCTGCAGTGGCAGCAGAATATATTGGATCTCCTTGTTCCTCCTTGGAGGAAACAAAGGGTTTTTAAAACCAATTGTGATACGTTATCCCTATAGAATTAACTGAGGCATTTTGTCACCTTATCTGCCCCACTACATGGATCACAGCTGTGTTCAGATCTATTACACATTCAGGCTGTTATTCAAGACCCAAATAAGTCTTTAATTAATATTATATATGTATATATATATATAATTTTTATTTATTTTTGCACAATTCCAGCTCTTTAACTCTGCAGTTTTTCACCTTCAGTGTTTGCATGTTTGAAAATAGAAACATGATGATGGCTGTTCAGATGTAAGATAACCCACTCTTTGAAAGAGTTCTTGTATGTTTTCCTTTATCATCTGTCTACTGCATGTCTTCAAACACATGACATGATCTCAGCCTTAGCAGAACACATTCACCTTGCTGTTAAATCACTATAGTAAAAATCCTGCATCTTGAAATGTGGTAAATGTGTTGTAGAGAATTTCAAAATCCAGTTAATTCTGTTAATCTGTGTTGTGCTCACGTGATCCATATTCCTGAACAAGGTTCTGTTCAATCGTGTTTCCACAAACTCATGCACTTCCAGAAAACCTAAGACCCCAGTACAATGACCTCTCATTTATTTCCTAAATAGCCAACAAGAGGAAAACATTTACTGTATGTGACCTGGACATGAATAAATGCTGTGGATTAACAACATGAAGCTACTTTATACCCCTATACCAGCACATGTGCAGAGGCAACACACACTGTACTCCCTCTGACACACACAGACACCTCTGGCACACTTGGAGGAGCCACCATATGTGCGACGGGCGGCCGCTGGTGTTGATGAATTGATGTGGCGGCAGCTCTTCTCCTGCCAGCTCGGGACACACAGCTCGGATTCATGGGAACCAAAAGTTCCAAGGAACCATATATCTCTCAGAGGGTAAGGACGGGGGCGTTAAAGAGCTGTGCACGTCTGTCACTGAGCTGGCGGGGCCCCGGGGCCACAGACCAAACACAAACAAACTACAACAGCTGGGCCCAGGGAATTCAGATACACAGTTTGAGGTTCATACACACAAACCAGAACCTGGATACTGAGGTATGTTTCTGTTTTAGAGGTCACTAAGATAAAAACACATACAGGTTGTATATTAAAGCTCCATACGGTATAAAGGTAGATGTTTGATTATAAAGCAGCTCTATAGGTTCTATATTAATACTGTGAAAGTATCAAAGCCTCAGTCCACAGAGAAATGCACACAGCCTGTATTCAGAAACTGAGCCTTAAAACCAGCCGTTAGGACTTCCTGTTACTTTGTGATGTCACAACAGTCCCCACCATCCTACCTTTCAGGATTTGGTTTTTCTGAGTGTTTTGCGTGAAATCTGCTCTATTTTTATTGACTCACTCAGAAAACAATTAGACAATCACAAGAGAAGCTCAGAGCCTCCTCTCTTCTGATTGGCTGGCTGACCTGTTACTGTACTGTGAGCTCCAGAGAAAAGCTGAGAGAGGAGATGCAAAACTACACTGAGATGGTTTTTATATATCTTCCTATCGATCAACACTCGACATAAAACACAAGAGAGGAAGAAAATTAAATAATTCTCAAAGTTAATTACCTTGATCGATCCCTTTCCCAAACAAGTAATGTGATGGATTGCTGTTTTAAAGTTTTCGACTATTGCCACTTGTAACTTTATCTTTGTCTACACTGTCCAAAAAATCATCTATGAGCATGAGCATTTTCTATACAGTATGTTTGATCGGAGTATGAATCGTGTTGTGTAAATGATGGTTGAGGTCAAATACTTTTTTGAAAATGTTTACACAACATCCTGGATCTGTCCTAGGTTATCATAGTGTGCTGTAAACTTAAATCATTGGTTATTTTATTCATATATTCACAAATAAATGCAAACAAACTGCTTTGAGAGAAGATGTTATGTTATATTTACTCTCATGTACAAACACAGATGATAAAAACTATTTGAAAATCTAAAAGTATATAATTAGTGTCTCTTCATGTTGTCTCTTCACATTTAAATTTCTTCTTGTTTTATTTTCCAGAACCTGTGTGAACCAAAACACACAAGAACAAGTCACCGTTCACATTTAATTCACCCTGACTGGGAGACAGTGTGTACTCCACTGGTTGTGGTAGTTCCTCCATGAACCTTCGGGGGGAGATAAAAGCATGAGAAGCGTCCTGACCTTTAGACACGCTGAGGACATCCAGAGAATCAGGACAACATGAAGAGTCGCACAGCAGACGAGAGACACAGGAGGAAGAGTTATGATTCATTTCACTCCTCACTTTGTTTTTCATATGGATATCACAGGGGTTGATTTACAGTTGGGCTTCAAATTGATTTGAAAAAGCTCTAATTTTGCTGTATAGTACAAAAATAAATCTATCAAAAATAAAGAAATATGATTTCTTATTATTATCACCCAAACATAATACTCAGTGAAATCTGTTGCCATTTTCCACTCCAATTCTCAGGTTGTCTCCACTGTCTCACCTGTAGCCGGTCTCAAACTCACTAAAACCTACTTTTTGATGATTCTTTTTTTGGCCCTTCAGAGCAGTTGCCAACATATTTTTCCAAGCGACTGCAGACAGACACGAACAATTAAAAGCTGTTAAGTGACCTTGTTTGGCAGCAGCAGCAGACCGGACAGCAGCGACAGCAGCTACAGCAGCTCTCCTGGCAGAGGGAGAGAGGCTGAGGGGGAGAATGAAGCTTCTCGACAGCGTTCGTCATCCCGGCCGGGCCCCGAGAACTTCTGAATGAGTAAAATGATTTGATTATGTTGAGGCTAATGACGAGGGGCATACTTAAATCCATCTCCACGGTTTTCTTTGCTTCTGCCCCTGATTCAGCGCGCTGTCAGCAGCTTGTAAGACGGGTTTTTACTGCAGTGCCTCAGCTCAGTGCCTCCACAGATGAGTACTGAGGGAGAGAGGGAATAAAAGAAAGGCATGGATCAAAAAAGGAGGAGGAAGAGAGAGAGAGAGCGAAGGTAAGAAAAAGACACAGGAAGCTGAGCAAACTTTCAATCCACAGTCTGGAAACTGAAGCTGCAGTGAGTGATCACATTCATTAACACTGACTTCATGTAATTATTATCATTATTTTTCTAAATCAACCACCATTTGTATGGCACCTTTCATACAGGTCAGGATGATCCACAGTAATGAGACAAATAAAAACATTAAAGGTGCTATGTGTAAAATGAGTTACTGTTATCAGGTTGTAAAAAACTAACATAGTTGTAAAAATGATACTTTTTGTTTAAAAGCAAATATTTGCACCAATGAGCTTCACAAAGACAAACATGTGATAGTGATATGAGCATACAGACACAGGGCTGCCCGAGTGCCCGTCCCTCAACACAGGGCCTCATGTTTGTGCTGCATTTTGGGCAAAATGCACAAATTTGGCAATTGATGCACGAAGGGCACCAAATCAGTACAAGGGAAGAGAGCAACAAGAGCTGTAATCTCACACCACACATCTGCACATCACTGCAATGACTGACAACAATCAACATCTGATCAATCATTGGTCAGAAGCTGCAGGTGAAGAGATGCTGTCAGAGACATCAGGAATCAGGAGCCACAGAAATGTAAAAAATGTAATGTAATGTATATGTAATGTATATGTAATGTAATGTATATGTAATGTAAAACTTTGTCCACATAAACACCTTAGAAAAGAAAAATCTTCATACGGTCCCAGTTTGGTCAGGGGCCTGTACAGACACATAGTGTACATTACAGAATATATTGGGGTCAAAAAGATAAAAAATAAAATAAAAAAAGAAGCAAATAATCAATGATATTTTTGAAAAATCAGGTTAAACACATTTAAAGGCCAGAGAATTGAGGTAGTGCTCTAGGTGCATGGAAGAAGCATGAATGCATTTTCACAGGTATCGACAGAAAACTCTACAGTATGGTGGGAGGAGCTGAGGGGTGAGGTGGTTCTCTAACAGCAGGGATCACAGACCATGGACAGATCACTGATTTATTAGCAACACCACATCACTGAGTTGCAAAAAATACTCCAGACAGCCCACGCAGGTGAGAGGAGAACATGCAAAAGGCCGAAAAGTGTAATTCCATAATCCTGGCTGAGACCACTGCTCCACCGTGTCTCCTCTGGAAGCAGCTGGAAGGATTTTGTGATGTGGTCTCATTACTTTAGATCATACCAAAGAAGTGTTTTAGATTAGATGTAAACAGGAGCAGAAGCCTGAGGGACGTCCAGATACACATGAAGAGTTCATTTGCAAAAGCAGATAAGTGCCATTTTGAAAAAAATGAGCTGAGGCTTTGTAATTATTCTTTGCATAGTGTTGTTTTCAATAAAACTTTACTTTTTTAGATATGTCTGTTTTGTTAGTCACTCAACTTTGGTTTGACTGATATCACCTTATGTTAAAAAAAAAAAAAAAAGAAGATTCTGCTTTTGCAAATGAACTCTTCACATTCATGATGTTGTACGTAAGAGCAAAACAACTAGTAGTCAGGTTAGCAAATGAAGATCAAGAGGTTCAAACCGTATACTTTCCCACCACTGCACTGACTGCTTCCTCAACTTCACAACGGAAGTTATACAATAGGAATAGTCAACTGTAGAGTGCTCATCCACCCAAAACAGTCGTCAGTCTATAAAAGAAAGACATCATAAATGAAAAATATAATAAAATATACAGTAAAACAAAAAAGGGTTGATCTGTGAAATGAGGAGATCAAACACTCAAAAGTCTGACAGATGTGGGCATGAAGCTTGACGTGTCTCTTTTAGAATCATTTTAGTTTATTCCCTCTCTCATAAGTACTGCTCAGTGGCTCATGCCCTGTTTACACTGTGATATTTCCATGTGTTTTGGCCTTTGTTTACAGGATAATGGAGCTTCATGTCACCAAAAATGATTCTGTCTACTAACTCCGGCCAAGGTGGAGATTTGGAAAAACTGGTTTCACGTTTTTATGTAGACAAGGAGGAAACAGAACTCTAGACTTTAAAACGTAACAGTATGAGAATACATCAGCATCATGAGTGTGACCTGTATCATTTGTCTTTCGTTGTGGTTGTGTTTTTTTCCAGAATTCTGATTGGCTAGCACGGCTTTATGCTTCTCCTTACACTGCCACATATGCTATAGGTTTTACACGCTCATATTAGCTCTTACAACATATTCATATGTAGTTGTGTAAATGAAACGTTTTTTGAAAGGTGTGAACAATGTTATTTTTGAAAACGTAGAGGGGGAAATGTATGTTTTGTGGAAATAGTCAGTGATTTGTTAAAGGGATAGTTCAACATTTTGGCAAATTGGCCCATTGCCATAATCGCTATAGTCATAGCAGTAGGTTCGTTACCTTTAATTGTCGGTGCAAGCTGTTTTTAGAACGGCGGAGCAGAGTTGCGAGCAGCTATGCTGCGGAGGTTAATGGAATTTCTTGGTTTCCCTCATCAAATACACAATCCAATAATTCCAAAATGCTCTGGTGGACAAGTCGTGAGCTGCACATTCACCACGCTATGAGATAATAACACAACGTTACCACACAGAGTTG